>NC_060193.1:49201337-49522587 GCF_021184085.1 Oncorhynchus gorbuscha
CTGTGTCATGAAACATGGGCCGTGGTGGGCTGTTGTGATATAGTTGTTGTGACTGTCTTCCGATTTATCTTCCTGAGACAGTGCTACCCGCCTCTGCATACTCATCCTGGACACTGTATCCTCCATGCATACAACTCTCCAGAACGACTCACAACAATGCCCTACTTCACCGTAATCACCTTACTTACGGTACAATAAACATGCAAATGAATAAGTAAAGGGAGAAAACCAAAATCAAGGGAATCTACGATGAGATCAATACCAGGGCACTCCAGGTTATGTAGGTTGATTTGGCTGCGGTACTGGTTTGACTGAAGGGAGATTGAACTGGGGCGGCAGCAGAGGAGAAGGTGATAGGGCAGGGTTCCCCAACTGAATTTGACCCACGGGTGGTTTTATACCCCCCCCCCCCCCACAAAAAAAAACAAAATTCTGCGCAGAATCATATATTTATATGTATTTACATTTTCATTGTTGGATATGACTGTAAAAACACCAGTTATTTCTATTTAGGTAACCTGTTCCCAAGTATTCTCATGCATAATAGATAACAGAGACCGAATACAGACACTTGATTGTATACAAAGCAAGGTTCTTCCGGTCAAATTGCAGTCTACAAATGATTTGTAATTATGTCCCGGCCGTCCTACCATCCGCTCACAAATAAATCAGACCGGGGCTGAATCTAGATGATCCCTGTTCTAGGGCCTTGGAGGCTGACAGATGGAAGGGCCAGATGACGGGCATCACCAGATTGATGTCTCACGGTGGGAGCCGTGGCTCACACCATTTAAGCCGTGAGAACACTCAGGGTTCACATTAGCACCCATTTGGGCATGTGTGTGTGTGTACACGTGGGAGCGAGATTGAGTGTGTGTGCATGCGTGTGAGAGAGATGAATGTGTTTGTATGTGTGTTTGTGCGCGCATATGTAGGTGTGAGAAATAGTGTGTTTGAGAGATAGTGAGTAAGTGGGACCCCTGCACCTCTCATCCACCTCATGCAAAGGAACTAGCTCACAGTTTCTGGGACTACCTACAGCTCCCCCACTCACTCCCTAACACTGGTCCCTATGGTTTTGGTTCTATTGAGTAGCCATAGTAACACGGAAAATCGCAATGGAAGAGCTGATTTAGAAGAAACACTGTAAATGAATGTGTCATCAAGAGGCGTGATAAAACCAGGAACTACTTTTATCACAGCCGGTGAGAACAATGACCCAGTAACAAACCACAGATTAACACATTGGCACTTCACCGTTTTCAACTTTATCTGAGGGATATTTGCTCTCACTCCCCAATTGAGAATCTCAACACTGCCTTTTGAAACCAGACAGAAAAAAAGCTCGGAGGCATACTCCTGAGACCCTGCTGACATTTCATCATAAGAAAGAAATAGTGTTTCAGAGGAGCTCGACACGGAGTGCTCAACACGCATCCGGCTTTGACACGTGGAACACTTCGGAATATTACAGCAGATATGCTGTGCTTTGCTAAAACCCCATCAAGCCAAAAATGTGTATTACACCAGTGTGACAACCAATAGTTGATGTCTTCTATGTGACGAGCTAAAGCGCTAACGCTAACTTCATGCTGTCTCTTCAAACATGCATGAGCTGACTAGGGGCATTCTGGAAATACATGACATCTGCCTCTGATTCCACATCGCATCCATTCTGCAAAACTGTTTCAGTCATGATGAGGATGACTGCGGAAACCCGCAAAAACTGTAAATCCCACTGCTGACACCAACATGCGTTCCAAATAGCTTTGTTTACGAGACAGTGATTCTTCTTTAAAGGGATAGTTTGGTATTTTTATATGAAGCCGTTATTAAAGGTTTGGTTCACTCACGTTACTGAGGAATGTTGGACCAGGTCACTCTTCAAAAAATAGATTTGACCTCAATGAGACTAACCTGGAAAAATATAGGGGGAAAAAACTATGAAATAAAACTACTTCCCCAGAGCCAGGTGAGCTGTACCCGAAGACTTCCGGTCTTTGCGCTAATGCTAGTTAGCATTGGCTCACAAAACTACCACTAACTTCCTTCATACTGGACGCAGATGCATGGAAACGGTATCCACGAGTTCACCTGACGTAGATAAAGGGCCTCAAAATCCCAAACTATCACTTTAACTCGTCGGGCTGCGACAACACTTAAAAATATTAAGTGGCCCTTATACGGGCTAGGTACAGTTTCCACCACTCTCCATTTAGCCGGCGCCAGACCTGTAAATCATTGTTATGTTTTATGGCACATTTCTTCCACAATGAGCAGTAACGGGAGGTTTGTAAGGCGTCTCTACCACTGACAGAGAAACATTCTCTGCTCTTAAATTGATCTCAGAAGACCATATGGCGTGTCTTCTGCCTACAAGACTTACCGTATATTGGCTGAGAATATTGAGTCTCCACAGGGAGCCTTCGGAGGGTATATGTCCGCCATGCTCAGTACCGTCAGCGATACGTCCTCCCTATTCAACATTCAACAACAGCCTTGTAGGTAAAGGATTTTTATTCTCTGTGAAACAATATTTAATATATTAACTGCAGGTCTTAAATAGACAATTAATAGATCAGGCACTTCATTAATGGTTAAGGTATCGCATGTAAATGTATTTTGAAGAGGGAAGATCGAAAAATGGGCTTGGATATCAAACATCAACACATGATCAATACCAATCTCACTTCTAGGAATGTGGATCTCGGAAAATGTTTGAGTGAGGAGTCTTAGCCTGTGTACCAAATTGCCGCCTATTCCCTACATAGTCCACTACTTTTGGCCAGAGCCCATTGGGCCCTTATAGAAAGTAGTGCACCATACAGGGAATAGGGATGCCGCCCAAGATTCCTCTCTGTGATTTACCTAGACCACGAACATGCTGCAATTCAAATGATTTTGATCGATTCCAATGTCATTCAGGGGTAAGCCAGACACAGCAGGGGTTCAAACTCTAGAACCCAGTTCCTACATTTAAACAAAACTATGCTACATTTTATCTCTGGGACCATCAGGATGACAAATCATTGCTAGATTATTGAATGTAAGTACATTATTTACCTTCAGAGGTGACTGTATCAAACCAGTTGCCGTGAAAAAGTGTTTTGTTGTTGTGCAGTCTCCTCAAACAATAGCATGGTATTTTCTCACTGTAGTAGCTACTGTAAATTGAACAGTGCAGTTCGATTAACAAGACTTTCTACCCATATAAGACATGTCTATGTCCTGGGAAATGTTCTTGTTATTTACAACATCATGCTAATCACATTAGCGCACGTCAGCTCAACCGTCCCATGGGGGGGACAGAGATCCCTTAGAGGTTAAAAGTAACTAGTCACCGCCCCTTTGAGTGAGGTCAGAGAGCATGTCAGCCTGCTGGAGCTGTATAGAATTACGGGTTAAGAATCAACATATCAGACCAGATAGACATCAAGCTGCAGCTCACGTTAATGTGGTTTAAACTTTGATTCTCAACACGAGGTAGAGACGATAAAATTACCTCCAGGACAATCGCTGGTACAGCTGATTAGCTGTCCTAAGGAAAGTATCTAGAAAACCGGATTTAAGTGGGACCATTCTATTACTGTCTTCAAACCATTGTGTTCTACTACTCTCATCACCCCACTGGGAACCATTGTTACGGCTGGCTAGCCATCTTTAAATAAGCATCTTCTAGGATGAATGGAAGTAGAATAAACTCAGTAGCTCTGTTCTGGACTACGCGATAAGTCACCAGATACCGGGCGACGGCAGAGGACAACAACAGTAGGAGACGGGTGGGGACCCCTTTTGGACAATCAGAGACTTACAGGCATGCCGCGAAAATGCCCAACTCCTTTTCCAAGAATGCCTGGTTCCGACAGAAATACACGAAGTACCAAGACATTTACACGTAAATACATTCATGATTTCTTAGTCCAAACAGTTGGCGGTTCGTGTGCGAAGTATATGATAATTGTGAAAGTAATTTCTTAATCTACCAAAGTATTATGTCTCTGTCCCTCTCTGCCCCCCCCATCTCTTTTGTAACAAGCCTCCATATGGTGTCAGTCCTCTAGAGACCTGTTTTTACTATATTAGGTGTGTATGCATATCATGTGTTACCATATAATTAGCTAGTAAATAAGTAATTCAACCATTTGTGTAGTATTGAGTCATAAGTAAGGCTCGGGTTTTAGTAGATGCAGGAGGTTACGACTGTTCAGAATGATGATTAACAAGTTGATTATGATTAATAAGTTGACTGTTTGTAGATGCGATTGGTTAAGAGTTTAATTCGGGAGATGGTAACTCTTTAAAGAACCGCTCTTGTGGTGCCCCAAATCCTAATGAGTTAATTGTTACATGATTCATTTAATCAGGTAACAATTAAAAAGTTCTAGAAACAATTCTATAATCACATCCCTCTCTTGACAAAAACACTTTCACCATTTTTAATGTTTCATGCACAGCACATCAGATGGGCACTTCACACATATAGTGTGTATGACATCACAAAATAACAACCAAACTGACATCAGCTTTTTTAGGTCATCTCTGCCCATTCCTCACGTTCTATGTTAGAAATATTGTTCCAATATTCGCTTCAGAATGTGTTAGAGTTTAGGCGGGAAAATGTCTGTGTAGACAAAGACATTCTTTCAGTGAAGAGGGAGAGGGTGATAGCTGAATGTTCTGTCCTTGAATTACAACAGGGCGTGAGCTGTCAAACTCCCACCAGTTCCTTTCTCTCCTCCCCCCTCTTCTGGTGAGAGGGGGTCTGGTTGAAGTTATTTACTGCAAAGCTGATTTGACCTATTCAGACTCATCCTCTCAGGACATGGATCTGTGGTATTCTTGACATAGGCCACACTTGTATTCAGCTATAAGAATGTATTTCCAAATTCCAATCTCACTAGTGCAACTAAAGGTACTTTCATACTGGCTGGATGTGTATCAATCCCCTACAGATTGCCTTGTAGGGGTTCTGACTTTGAAAGCATGCCAAACATGTGTTACAGGGATATAGTCTAACATTCTGCAGGTACATGCTAAGCATTATGGGATGAACCGGCCTCTAAAAAAGTGAAACTAGAACTTCTGCCTTTTATTTGCAGTACTTGTTAGCTAAATCGATTCAAACCCAACCTACTGTACACTTCTATTCGGTATGAAGGCAACAATTGCCATTTATTTCCTCCCAGATATGTTTTGGATTGAAGATTATTCCAAAAATGTGTTACTCATCAATAATTTCCTGGTCGTTTGTGGTGGTATTGGTACAAGTCAGTGTATTGTACTCTACCCCTGAGGGTATAAAACCTTTACAGGACTTCTCACACCACAAGGGGAAAGGGGGCAGGGCTGTCTGTCAGTCAGAGTGAGACTCAGGCAGTGCAGCTCTGACCTCCGGCACGGTCCTTCCTTTCAGAGGAACAAAAAAGGGAATACTTGCCCAGAGGAATTATTTCTGGGTCATTGAAGAGCATTTTTGATTCTGCTCATTTTGGTTGAGAGACAACATAAAATAATGTTCTCGTAACCTTATACGGATGCATACAGTACTGAATTTAAACCCAAAAACTGTAAGTGGAACGAACAATATTAGACCAATCTTCCGTTGACATCAGCACATGATTTGTGAGGAATATCTGAGTTTGAGCATGAATCTGAAGTTAGAATTCAACATTTAGTCTTGCTTGATATTTCCGCAAACATTCAGTTGAGGCTGGACTGAAAACTGTCGTTTTGTCTTATATTGTCTTGTCATTTTGCTTTTCCCTCTGTTCGTTTTCCCCCTGCTGGTCTTTTTAGGTTCGTTCCCCTTTTTCTCTCTCCTTCCTCTCTCTCTTCTCTATCGTTCCGTTCCTGCTCCCAGCTGTTCCTATTCCCCTAATCAATCATTTAGTCTTCCCACACCTGTTCCCTATCTTTTCCCTGATTAGAGTCCCTATTTCTCCCCTTGTTTTCCGTTTCTGCCCTGTCGGATCCTTGTCTATTGTTCACCGTGCTGTGTCTGTGTATCGCCCTTTGTTGTTTCCCTCAGATGCTGCGTGGTGAGCAGGTGTCTGAGTCTGCTAAATGCCTTCCCGAGGCAACCTGCAGTTCATGATCGAGTCTCCAGTCTGTTCTCGTCATTCAGTTTGTGCTTTATGATTGTATATTTACTTTACTGGATTAAAGACTCTGTTTTCGCCAAGTCGCTTTTGGGTCCTCATTCACCTGCATAACAGAAAACACTATCCCCATAGTACAATCAAGCGACCTTTTTTCAGTAATGGGCATTCCAAATCTTTTCAGTGAGCCACATCATTTTGCCCTGTTCACGTAAAAGAACCGCATCATTTGGCTCCCAAAGGGCTCTTCATTCAAAATGCTTTTAAAAAATTGCCGTAGAACCGCCAAGAAATGCTCCTCTCTAATGTAAAGCCCAAAACGTATTCTAACATTATGTCAGAGCGTAATATGCACGTCCATATACATGTTTTTTTATAGCTTGGATAAGAATGACGTGCTCTTCCCACTATTTCTTTCTAAAGTGAGGATTAACCATCTTCAGGAAATGATTGTGTAACTTACCGACAGATAATCGTTGTTTGAAGCTCCACAAGCGGTAGTAGCAGTATGCAAATCACTGGCAGGTCTGATGCAAGATCACCAGAAAAGGGCATGCACAGAGCTTCATTTGCCAGACAGACGTTAGCTGGATGAGGAAGAGATACGAAGAGGTACAAGACAGGATTCCAGAGGGAGTGGAACAAAAGAGCCTCCACCTGGGAACCCATACAATGGGTGTACATGCCAACAAAGAATGACCTTCAACTCGCAACACAGGGCCCTGTCTGAGAATGTCACAGATAACGCGTGCCATCACCAGACTGAACTTCCAAGAGCTTTTCTCTGCAATGAATAACATCCATTGTATTCAAATTGAAATAATTGCTGGGTGTACAGTACACACAATCACACTCAAATCAAGAGAAATAACCAATTCCCTGAATGCTAATAGTTAATCATCCATTTAATCAAGCAACTAATTTTATCATTTTGGGGTGGCAGGTAACCTAGTGGTTAAGAGCATTGGGCCAGGAACTGAAAGGTTGCTGGTTTGAATCCCCGAAGCCAGCAAGATAATAAATATGTCGATGTGCCCTTGAGCAAGGCACTTGACCTTAGATAAGTAAATGGGATTTGAACCATTTTTAATGCAGACTTTACAGAATATTTTGGAAGAGTAATTTATGTTCTTCCATGCAGAAGAGAATGGGCTCTTCATCATTGTCCATCAATCATTTCAAGAGCAAGTTTTGTGGATGTAACGGTTTTCTGTATGTGAAGGAGAGTCAGACCAAATTGCGGCGTGGCTATTGCAATCCATGTTTAATGAAACAAAGTAAACACGAATCAAATACAAAAATGTAACACGAAAACCAAAACAGCCTAATACTGGTGCAAAGTAACACAGAGACAGTAACAAGGACAATCACCCACAAAACCCAACACCAAACAGGCAACCTAAATATGGTTCCCAATCAGAGACAATGACGAACACCTGCCTCTGATTGAGAACCATATCAGGCCAAACATAGAACTAGACAAACTAGACATGTAACATAGATTGCCCACTCAGCTCACACCCTGACCAACCAAAACATAGAAACATACAAAGCAAATTATGGTCAGGGTGTGAAAGTGGAGTATTTTACCAGCAAGCTGCCCAAATGCAAAGTAATCCTACACATAGGAACATTACTTGCAAAGCAAGCACATCACAGTACAATATAACACTGTCATTTCAAATACTCTTTGTTGGCTGGCATTACTATATGTTCCTTAATTTGTTTCTCATAGAAAACTGAGATCTGAAGTATTTATTTGACCACCTGCCCACCTGTTTTGAATTAAGTACCCCTCTCCAAGCTGAAGCACTAGGCGAATAAGAACAATGAAAATTCCATATCATTCTTGAAAGGTGTGTTCCTCACGCCTCAAGGAAATAATTAAGAGTGGACTCTCTTTGGAGCTGTGCAATGCCTCCCACTGCGTATGCAAAGTGAAAGGAGTGATAGAGACTAGGTCTGCATGATCGAACAGCATCCACCACTTGAAATGTGTCATGTGCACTGATAGTGCTCAATAATAAATCACATACAATCACATTCACTCAGAGTTATGGCATAATCATACAGAGCGGATGGCTTGCTTGACCACAGTTGCAGCCTTTTTTGCTGTTTTAAATGAATCATAATGGTTATTAAACTACTAGACCGTAACCAACACTACCACCTTGATAGTCAGTTTTGACCCATTGGTGATGAATGATATCATATTGCACTAGAAACGCCCTCATGGGAACGTAACCCATATCATCATTTATTCAATATGTATAAGTCTGCAATCAAGAACTAGCTCAAATTATTAATTTACTTATGATGAAAAACAGAAAATTCCGAAAATCAATCGTACATCCCTAATTCAAAATGTGTTGAATAAATATCAGAGAAAATAGTCTTCTGTTTGTCCTGACTTCCATGGTCTTAGTATGTACAGTTGAAGTCAAGAGTTTACATACACTTAGGTTGGAGTCATTAAAATTGTTTTTCAACCACTCCACAAATTTCTTATTATCAAACTATAGTTTTGGTAAGTCGGTTAGGACATCTACTTTGTGCAGGACACAAGTAATTATTCCAACAATTGTTTACAGAGAGATTATTTCACTTATAATTCACTGTATCACAATTCCAGTGGGTCAGAAGTTTACATACACTAAGTTGACTGTGCCTTTAATTACACAGCTTGGAAAATTCCAGGAAATTATGTCATGGCTTTAGAAGCTTCTGATAGGCTAATTGACATAATTTGAGTACCTGTGGATATATTTCAAGGCCTACCTTCAAACTCAGTACCTCTTCCTCATCATGGGAAAATCAAAAGAAATCAGCCAAGACCTCAGAAAATAAATTGTAGACCTCCACACATCTGGTTCATCCTTGGGAGCAATTTCCAAACGCCTGAAGGTACCATGTTCATCTGTACAAACAATAGCATGCAAGTATAAACACCATGGGACCACACAGCTGTCATACTGCTTAGGAAGGAGATGAGTTCTGTCTCCTGGAGATGAATGTACTTTGGTGCGAAAGGTGCAAATCAATCCCAGAACAACAGATGCTGGAGGAAACAGGTACAAAAGTATCTATATCCACAGCAAAACGAGTCCTCCTATATCGACATAATCTGAAAGGCCACTCAGCAAGGAAGAAGCCACTGCTCCACAACTAACATAAACAGCTACAGCTAGACTATAGTTTGCAACTGCACATGGGGACAAAGATTGTACTTTTTGGAGAAATGTCCTCTGGTCTGATGAAGCAAAAAATAGAACTGTTTGGCCATAATGACCATAGTTATGTTCGGATGAAAAAGGGCGATGCTTGCAAGCCGAAGAACACCATCCCAACCGTGAAGCACGGGGGTAGCAGCATCATCTTGTGGGGGTGCTTTGCTGCAGGAGGGACTGCTGCACTTCATAAAATAGATATTGTCACGAAGAAGGACAATTGTGGGGATATGTTGAAGTAACATCTCAAGACATCAGTCAGGAAGTTAAAGCTTGGTCGCAAATGGGTCCAAGCATACCTCCAAAGTTGTGGCAAAATGGCCCTGACCTCAATCCTATAGAAAGTGTGTCGGCAGAACTGAGAAAGCGTGTGCGAGTGGCCATCACAAAGACCTGACCTCAATCCTATAGAAAATGTGTGGGCAGAACTGAAAAACTTGTGCGAGCAAGTAGGTCTACAAACCTGTGTCACGAAGGGTGGCTTCCCTTCCCGGGCAGGTGGTGCTCAGCGGTCGTCGTCACCGGCCTATTAGCTGCCACTGATTGTCTTTCCTCCCCCTCCTTGTATGTTTATTGGTAGCACCTGTTTATGTATGATTAGTTTGTCTTTATTAGACAGCCGGCCCGCCTGGTTGTTGTGCGGGATTATTTCAGTGTAACCTTCGGCTCTGTTGTAGAGGTACGTGTTAGTGCCTGGTCGTAATTTTTCCGTTGTACATTTTCATTCCCTGTGTTTGGGGCCGTTACTATTGAGAGCACCCTGTGGTGCGTTGGTGCTATTAAAGACGCACAGCATTGCACTCTCTGTCTCCTGCGTTTGACTCGACACCCACGACACCCTGAGCATTACAACCTGACTCAGTTACGCCAGCTCTGTCAGGAGGAATGGGCCAAAATTCACCCAATTTATTGTTGGAAGCTTGTGGAAGGCTACCTGAAATGTTTTACCCAAGTTAAACAATTTAACGGCAATGCTAACAAATACTAAGTGAATGTATGTAAACTTATGACTCGCTGGGAATGTGATGAACGAAATAAAAGCAAAATAAATAATTCTCTACTATCATTCTGACATTTCACATTCTTAAAATAAAGTGGTGAATCTAACTGACTAATGACAGGGAATTTTTAATATGATTAAATGTCAGGAATTGTGAAAAACTGAGTTTAAATGTATTTGTAACATACTGGGTGTGTGAGTATGAAGTCAGGCACAGGGAAAACAGAGAGTTCAATATAGTGCTCTTTTTAATGCACACACTGTGAACCACGGCCAAAACCAAAATGCCCCAGACACGGGGAACGAAAACAGTCCAGCACTATATACGAACATACAACACGTTCGTCTGTAACAAACACCAGGGTTACAATAATCAATCCCGCACAAAGAAATGGGCGGGCCAGCTGACTAATAAAGCCCAACTAATTACAACCAACTCAAAACAGGTGTAATCAATAAACACATAAGGAGGGAGTGAAAAGAATCAGTGGCAGCTAGTAGGCCGGTGACGACAACCGCCGAGCGCCACCCGAACGGGAAGGGGAGCCACCTTCGGTCGGAGTCGTGACAGTATTTGGCTAAGGTGTATGTAAACTTCCGACTTCAACTATATATAGCAAGGTTGTATTAATCTTTTTCAAATAAATGTAATTTTATATTCTCCCTGGATTGGCTAGGGAGCGCCTGGTGCAAGTTGGCCTGCGGACGGACTTCATAATAATAGTGAGGATAAGTCACACTACTAAACGGAAGGCCAAGCCTGTGTTATATACAAAAGTTCACCACCTTTTGAGTAACCCAACTAATGATCGCCTTGCAGCTGTAATTTACTCGTTGCCAGTGTCTTGATTCAGTGCGTTTTGGACTCGCTTTGCCAACCTTGATCAATTACGTGCCACCTATAGCGGCCAAGCTCTTCAGTAAACACTCTCATGTACTCTCTTGCCGGTGCATGGCTGGTGCTGGATCGCGGTTGGTGAGGTATATATTATTTACACTTTGATGAGGAGCATGTTAATAGACACAGTGGCAGGAAGATGACACCGGTATTTAGCACAGCCAGCCGAAGCCAGAGAAGTTGTTTCAATTCGTGCTAAATTATTTTGTTCTGTGAGACGCAGTGACTATGATTAATTGGTTGATTTTGTGTGTGTGTGTGTGTGTGCGTGCGTGCGTGCGCGCGCGTGTGTGTGTGTGTGTGTGTGTGTGTGTTTGTGTGTGTGTGTGTGTGTGTGTGTGTGTTGTTTGTGATGCTATCTTAGTAGGCATTTGAATATCTGAAGCCCTAATGTTAAATTCCTCCACTTCATCTTTTGAGGTAATTTTCTATACCATTAAAGACTTTGGTGGCAGTATTCTGTGGTGGCTAAATCATGACTAGCTATTAGTTATGAAACAGTACGCTCACATACTTATTTGGCTAAATTGTGACTAGCTATTAGTGAGAACATTAAACTGTCATTGATTACTTCAGCCTTTAATGCCATATGTTTATCAGAGAGACATCGGATTGGAATGCCATTAAAAAGAGGGAAATCTTTTTTTTCTCGCAACAGTAAATTTGACTTAATACTCGTTCCAAAGTCATTTTGGAATGAGGGGTTTTGCTTTGCTCCCAAATGGTTTTTATTTAATGTATTTTTCATGACTTCTAATCCGTTTTCTTTTTACTGCAGCCTGTCTTCAGTTGGGCAAATTCGTTTGCTTCATCCGGCAATTATTAGTGCTTATCAAACGTCAGACAACATTAAGTCAAAGTGGATTTCTGGATTATTTAAGGCAAATTATTTGCTGAAAAAATGAATGAGTAATTAATGTAGGACATACAGCAACATAGAGGACGACTGAGACAGGACAATATAACTTTATTATCTAGGAAGCTTTTAATCTGGATTTATTTTTGAAGGAAAGATCACAGACCATAGCTGGACAAGCTTGTTGTGCCAGAAGATCATAACTTTACTGGATCAAGAACCCCTCTAATTTGTCTGGAAATTGGTTCCATTACAACAAAGTATAACTCAGGTTACTCTTCTAGCATTGTGTTTTTACCCAGTTCAGATAAGGCCTCATAGGAAGTATGATGTTGCCTTGAGCTCAATTCAATTAGTCTTTACAGTGCAGCATTTATGTAGAAATGTATAGGAACATACCGTTTCTCCCCACAGTCACTTAGTCATCGAATGGTTTGGGATATTGTAAAAACAGGTCAAGATCCAGTAGATTATGTGCTATCCACACATTTTTACAATGGTGAATTTATGTGATGTCGAGGTATTTACATGACAATTACCCGTCCACCGTGGGCAATGCGAGTGCCTAAACATCTAACGTGTTGTGGATGGGGTTTGAGGAAGAGCTTATGTTATGCAGGTGAATGAGGACCCAAAAGCGACTTGGCGAAAACAGAGTCTTTATTCCAGTAAAGGAAATAGGCAATACTCCTAGACAAATCAGAGCAGAAAACAAAACATAAAAAACTAATTCCACTCGTAGTGACGAGGACAGACTGGAGACTCGACCATAAACTGTAGGTTGCCTCGGGAAGGCACCGACCGTAGCAGACTCAGACACCTGCTCACACGCAGCATCTGAGGGAAACAAGACACAGCACGGCGAACAATATACAAGGATCCGACAGGACAGAAACGGAAGACAAGGGGAGAAATAGGGACTCTAATCAGAGGGCAAGATACGGAACAGGTGTGAAAAGATTAGATGATTGATTAGGGGAATAGGAACAGCTGGGAGCAGGAACGGAACGATAGAGAGAAGAGAGAGAGGGAGGGAGAGAGAAAAAAGGGAACAAACCTAATAAGACCAGCAGGGGGAAAACGAACAGAAGGGAAAGCAAAATGACAAGACAATATAAGACAAAACATGACAGTACCCCCCCACTCACCGAGCGCCTCCTGGCGCTCTCGAGGAGGAACACTGGCGGCAACGGAGGAAATCATAGATCACAATCGGTCCAGCACGTCCCGAGAAAGAACCCAACTCCTCTCCTCAGGACCGTAACGGAAAACGATAAAAAGGGAAACTAGGGTACTACTCTAAAAAAAAAATGAGACACGGGTAGAGAACTGAAAGCTTTAGAGCAAACAGGACCAAACAGGCCAGGAGAGTAACAACTAGGGGCAGACTGAGACACAGCAAGGGCAGGAACAAGAACAGGAGAGATGCGGTGGCAGGGAACAGACTGGGACCCAGCAAGACCAGGAGCAGAAGCAGAAAAAAAATTACCAGACTTATTCTGCGCGCAGTCCGAACACGCAGCCACGAAACGGCGCGTGTCACGCTCCTGAGTAGGCCACCAAAAGCGCTGGCGAATAGAAGCAAGAGTACCTCGAACGCCGGGATGGCCAGCTAACTTGGCAGAGTGAGCCCACTGAAGAACAGCCAGACGAGTAGAAACAGGAACGAAAAGAAGGTTACTAGGACAAGCGCGCGGCGACGCAGTGTGCGTGAGTGCTTGCTTAACCTGTCTCTCAATTCCCCAGACAGTCAACCCGACAACACGCCCAACAGGAAGGATCCCCTCGGGAACAGTAGAAGCCACAGAAGAACTAAAGAGACGGGATAAAGCATGAGGCTTGGTGTTCTTAGTACCCGGGCAAAAAGAAATAACGAACTCGAAACGAGCGAAAAACAACGCCCAACGAGCATGACGCACATTCAGTCGTTTGGCAGAACGGATGTACTCAAGGTTCCTTTGGTCAGTCCAAACGACAAAAGGAACGGTCGCCCCCTCCAACCACTGTCGCCATTTGCCTAGGGCTAAACGGATGGCGAGCAGTTCACGGTTAGCCACATCATAGTTACGTTCCGACGGTGACAGGCGATGAGAAAAATACGCGCAAGGGTGGACCCCATCGTCAGTATCGGAGCGCTGGGACAGAATGGCTCCCACGCCCACCCCCGACGCGTCAACCTCGACAATAAACTGTTTAGTGACGTCAGGTGCAACAAGGATAGGAGCGGATGCAAAACGCTTCTTGAGGAGATCAGAACAACAATCATACGACCGGTGAGGAGGAAGGGAGTTGGTTCTGGACCGACTGAAGACCGTGCGCAGACCATGATATTCCTCCGGCACTCCTGTCAAATCACCAGGTTCCTCCTGTGAAGAGGGAGCAGAACAAACAGGAGAAATAGCAGACATTAAACACTTCACATGACAAGAAACGTTCCAGGAAAGGATAGAATTACTAGACCAATCAAAAGAAGGATTATGACACACAAGCCAGGGATGACCCAAAACAACAGGTGTAAAAGGTGAACAAAAAATCAAAAAAGAAATGGTCTCACTATGGTTACCAGATACAGTGAGGGTTAAAGGTAGTGTTTCACATAATATACTGGGGAGAGGACTACCATCCAAGGCAAACATGACCGTGGGCTCCCTAACTGTCTGAGAGGAATGTCATGTTCCCGAGCCCAGGCTTCGTCCATAAAACAGCCCTCCGCCCCAGAGTCTATTAATGCACTGCAGGAAGCTGCCGATCCGGTCCAGCGTAGATGGACCGGTAAGGTAGTACAGGTACTTGACGGAGAGGACCGTCTAGTAGCGCTTATCAGTCGCCCTCCGCTTACTGATGAGCTCTGGCCTTTAACTGGACATGAAATGACAAAATGACCAGCGGAACCGCAATAGAGACAGAGGCGGTTGGTGATTCTCCGTTCCCTCTCCTTAGTCGAAATGCGAATACCCCCCAGCTGCATGGGCTCAACACCTGAGTCAGTGGGGAAAGATGGTAGTGTCGGAGAGAGGGGAGACACAGTTAACGCGAGCTCTCTTCTATGAGCTCGGTGACGAAGATCTACCCGTCGTTCAATGCGAATAGCGAGTTCAATCAAAGAATCCACGCTGGATGGAACCTCCCGAGAGAGAATCTCATCCTTAACCTTAGCGTGGAGTCCCTCCAGAAAACGAGCGAGCAAAGCCTGCTCGTTCCAGTTACTGGAGGCAGCAAGAGTGCGAAACTCTATAGAGTAATCCGTTATGGATCGTTTACCTTGACATAGGGAAGACAGGGACCAGGAAGCTTCTTTCCCAAAAACTGAATGATCAAAAACCCTTATCATCTCCTCTTTAAAGTTCAGATAATTGTTAGTACACTCAGCGCTTGCCTCCCAGATAGCTGTGCCCCACTGCCGAGCCCGACCAGTAAGGAGTGATATGACGTAGGCAATCCGAGCTCTCTCTCTTGAGTATGTGTTGGGTTGGAGAGAGAACACTATATCACACTGGGTGAGAAAGGAGCGGCACTCAGTGGGCTGCCCAGAATAACATGGTGGGTTATTAACCCTAGGTTCCGGAGGCTCGGAAGACCCGGAAGTAGCTGGTGGCACGAGACGAAGACTCTGATACTGTCCTGAGAGGTCGGAGACCTGAGCGGCCAGGGTCTCAACGGCATGCCGAGCAGCAGACAATTCCTGCTCGTGTCTGCCGAGCATCGCTCCCTGGAACTCGAGAGTAGAGTAGAGAGAATCCATAGTCGCTGGGTCCATTCTTGGTTGGATCCTTCTGTTATGCAGGTGAATGAGGACCCAAAAGCGACTTGGCGAAAACAGAGTCTTTATTCCAGTAAAGGAAATAGGCAATACTCCTAGACAAATCAGAGCAGAAAACAAAACATAAAAAACTAATTCCACTCGTAGTGACGAGGACAGACTGGAGACTCGACCATAAACTGTAGGTTGCCTCGGGAAGGCACCGACCGTAGCAGACTCAGACACCTGCTCACACGCAGCATCTGAGGGAAACAAGACACAGCACGGCGAACAATATACAAGGATCCGACAGGACAGAAACGGAAGACAAGGGGAGAAATAGGGACTCTAATCAGAGGGCAAGATACGGAACAGGTGTGAAAAGATTAGATGATTGATTAGGGGAATAGGAACAGCTGGGAGCAGGAACGGAACGATGGAGAGAAGAGAGAGAGGGAGGGAGAGAGAAAAAAGGGAACGAACCTAATAAGACCAGCAGGGGGAAAATGAACAGAAGGGAAAGCAAAATGACAAGACAATATAAGACAAAACATGACAGCTTAACCATGATCTGCGGCTCATGGTTAAGTGCTAGGCACATTTTTAAAAATTTGAATGTTGAACTCAAACGTTAAAATCTAAAGAATGAATTCCTTAATTTAACCCTTGAGGTTAGTTCTACTTCACAAGTGAATGACAGCACTTAAGTTGCACAGTGTAACTGATGTAATTTTTGGTTTGACATGGGAATTTCATTTATTTTTATATTTAACATGGCAAGTCAGTCAGGAACAAATTCTTATTTACAATGACGGTCTACCAGGGAACACTGGGCTAACTGCCTTGCTCAGGGGCAGAACGACAGGTGTTTACCTGGTTGGCTCAGTGATTCAATCCAGCAACCTTTCGGTTACTGGCCCAACGCTCCAACCACTAGGCTACCTGCCACCCCAAATGTTGCCGTTTAGAAGTTCAAAATGAGGTGTCGTTGTTCTGGAGAAGGTTGCGTTGTGTGAAAATAGCAGGTACACTAAACAATAGTCTGGGCATGACTCAACACTTAGGTAGTATTGGGTGTTACATAGAAAGTACTTGCATATGTACTCTTGAAACAATGCCATGGCAGATTGTACAGAATTGAACACTGCCTCAACAACATTCACATCGTGATTGTCTTCCATTCAGCATGTCAGCTATTTAAGGATGAAAAATACTCGCTGTTGGACAACAACCATCTGGCAGACCCACTCAAATCAGCCATGTGGATTCGCTGGCAAACTCTCTGTACCGTAGCTCTGGACAGAATGATTAACACCCACAACAGAAAACTTTACTCTGACATCTTGGCTTGTACCATGTGCAGTTTTCAAGTCTGTCTGCAAGCACAGACTACCAGCTCTATGGCTGAGGTAACATATTCTCAATGAGAAACTGTAGCGTAAACTGTAGCGGACAATGAGTCACCCACTCTAATTTGGTTAACCTGAGAGGGAGGAAAGTTCATAGTTAGCAACATAGAAATCAGGACTTTGATTATGTTCTTCTGGCTTTAACTGTGGTCCAATTCAATTGCTCCTTTTTGAATTAGGGACACTTCACAATATTGGCTTTGTTCGTTATGAAAAACTCCAATAATGTCGTTAACAGTGACTGCCATACGACAACAAAATAAACTATTACCTATCACAAAGAGTGTTTGGGATCCTTTACAATAACTGCCATTTCTAAATAAAAAAATCAATAGCCTAACTCAAATCCTCGTTCTTGATGTGGAGGTCTGCTGCCCCCTCTTATGACTCCACCTACCAGAGCTGTTAGGCTCCAGTGGCGTAGTATGTTGGTTAGTTATACTCAGGCCCTTTTATTGTCCCTGGAGAATGTTTAATCAGATTTAACTCCGTCTGGGAAAAGAATGAGGGCAATCCCTCTCCACTGCACACGCACACACACACACACATGCGGTTAAATGCACATGGAAAGACATACACTTACACACACACACACACACAACCCCCCCCCCCCCCCCCACACACACACACCACCATAAAGAGCTTTCGCAGGGCCCGGCCAAAGTGATAGAATGTGCTGCAGGGAGTGATCAATATGTTTGTCCTATAAATAGACCCTTGCGCAGTGTGGCGCTACAGAGGAGGGAATGCAGTGGTAATATATTTCATGGGGGAACCCAGCAGGCCCTCGGCAGGAAGAACGCCTCTGTATCCAGAGGGCCGGCTGGTTCATATGTGTCAGCTATCAGTTACTCTACCTATGATCATGACTGTATAGACATTATTGATACCAGTAACTCTACCTGTGATCATGACTGTGTAGACATTATTGATACCAGTAACTCTACCTATGATCATGGCTGTGTAGACATTATTGATACCAGTAACTCTACCTATGATCATGGCTGTGTAGACATTATTGATACCAGTTACTCTACCTATAATCATGGCTGTGTAGACATTATTTATACCAGTAACTCTACCTATGATCATGGCTGTGTAGACATTATTGATACCAGTTACTCTACCTATGATCATGGCTGTGTAGACATTATTGATACCAGTTACTCTACCTATGATCATGGCTGTGTAGACATTATTGATACCAGTTACTCTACCTATGATCATGGCTGTGTAGACATTATTGATACCAGTTACTCTACCTATGATCATGGCTGTGTAGACATTATTGATACCAGTTACTCTACCTGTGATCATGGCTGTGTAGACATTATTGATACCAGTAACTCTACCTAGGATCATGGCTGTGTAGACATGATTGATACCAGTAACTCTACCTATGATCATGGCTGTGTAGACATGATTGATACCAGTTACTCTACCTATGATCATGGCTGTGTAGACATGATTGATACCAGTTACTCTACCTATGATCATGGCTGTGTAGACATGATTGATACCAGTAACTCTACCTATGATCATGGCTGTGTAGACATGATTGATACCAGTTACTCTACAGATGATCATGGCTGTGTAGACATCATTGCTCTCAGTCGCACATGAGGGGAATGATTCAGTCAGTGTGAAATAGATGAGTAACTCACATCTCAAGTGGATGAATCAGTGTTGATATACACAGCTAAAATACCAAACACCTTAAGCTTTGATTGTACCTACACATACAGAGATATACACTGTGTGTACTAACACTTCTCTCAATATTTGCCTTCAGAACAGCCTCAATTTGTCAAGGCATGGATTCTGCAAGGTGTCGAAATGTTCCACACGGATGCTGGCCCATGTTGACTCCAATGTTTGTTTTACTACGGATTTCGGGAAATGTAAAGTAAAGTAGAAACATATAAAGTATGATATACTGTGTTCTCAAATGTACTGCTATGATGATAACTGTCATGAGCAAGTAAAAAAAGCTGATCTTTACAAGATCAGAGATGTACTGCATGTAGCAAATCAAATCAAATGTATTTATATAGTCCTTTGTACATCAGCTGATATCTCAAAGTGCTGTACAGAAACCCAGCCTAAAACCACAAACAGCAAGCAATGCAGGTGTGGAAGCACGGTGGCTAGGAAAAACTCCCTAGAAAGGCCAAAACCTAGGAAGAAACCTAGAGAGGAACCAGGCTATGTGGGGTGGCCAGTTCTCTTCTGGCTGTGCCGGGTGGAGATTATAACAGAACATGGCCAAGATGTTCAAATGTTCATAAATGACCAGCATGGTCGTATAATAAGGCAGAACAGTTGAAACTGGAGCAGCAGCACGGTCAGGTGGACTGGGGACAGCAAGGAGTCATGATGTCATGTAGTCCTGGGGCATGGTCCTAGGGCTCAGGTCCTCCGAGAGAGAGATAGAAAGAGAGAATGGGAGAGAGTATATGTGGGGTGGCCAGTCCTCTTCTGGCTGTGCCGGGTGGAGATTATAACAGAACATGGCCAAGATGTTAAAATGTTCATAAATGACCAGCATGGTCATAGAATAATAAGGCAGAACAGTTGAAACTGGAGCAGCAGCACGGCCAGGTGGACTGGGAACAGCAAGGAGTCATCATGTCAGGTAGTCCTGGGGAGGAGAGAATTAGAGAATGCACACTTAGATTCACACAGGACACCGAATTGGACAGGAGAAGTACTCCAGATATAACAAACTGACCCTAGCCCCCCGACACATAAACTACTGCAGCATAAATACTGGAGGCTGAGACAGGAGGGGTCAGGAGACACTGTGGCCCCATTCGAGGACACCCCCAGACAGGGCCAAACAGGAAGGATATAACCCCACCCACTTTGCCAAAGCACAGCCCCCACACCACTAGAGGGATATCTTCAACCACCAACTTACCATCCTGAGACAAGGCTGAGTATAGCCCACAAATATCTCCGCCATGGCACAACCCAAGGGGGGGCACCAACCCAGACAGGATGACCACATCAGTGAATCAACCCACTCAGGTGATGCACCCCTTCCAGGGACGGCATGAGAGAGCCCCAGTAAGCCAGTGACTCCAATCACAGTTTATTGGTCGAGTACACAGATTAGCAGGTGTTACAGCAGATGCAGGAAAATGCTTGTGTTTCTAGCTCCGGTAGTACAGTAATACAACACCAATACAATACCAAGTACACAAATAGTCCAGAAAGTCCAAAAGAAAATAGATATGCATCCCCAATGCAGGAAACATGTATCCAAAATGAAGTTGCTGGGGTCTTTTTGATGGGGGAGGGGTTCACACTCATTTACTCAAATTGCATTGGCCAATACAGTAATACTGTAATATATGCAATTTACATAGCAGACACTTTTATCCAAAGTGACAACAGTCCACACATTTTGGTAGGTGACCCCAGTGGAAATCGAACCCACATCTCTGGTGTTGCTAGCTCCATGCTCTTATGAACTGAGCCACGTACAGTGCCACTACAATGATAAGTACAATGCAATACTGTGAAATACAATACACACATACAATACAGGTGGAAGTTGTATATTTGCCATCCCCTTGATTGTACCACCTTCCTGCAGGTCATGGATGAGGCTTGCAATGACATCCATCCAGGCCTACTGTTTTTCAGGCTTGGATGTGCCATGCTTTAAGGCTTTTCCCCAGGTGCATGAACAATGAGAATATGCAATGTAATTTTGAGGAGAACCTAAGGCCAAATGCTCAAGACAGGCTTGATGCAAACTAGTGCCTGCTGAACATTTTTTTTTTCATGTCTTAAATTTGATTGCGTTATGAAAGATGACCACACCTTTGATCGCACATGGGATAAAAAATGATGGACATATGATGTTAAGTACATTTGAATAAGTAGTGAATGTGTAATCACCGACACTGGAGATGAGAAGCAGGTGCAGGGAGTTTAATCAAGAACGGACATGGAGCAGCGTCAGAACAGGGGGAAACAAAGCGACACGACGACAATAATGCTGACGCGGGGAACAACGCAGGGAACAACGCAGGGAACAACACCGGGAACAACACCGGGAACAACACCGGGAACAACACCGGGAACAACGCAGGGAACAACGCAGGGAACAACACCGGGAACAACGCAGGGAACAACGCAGGGAACAACACCGGGAACAACGCAGGGAACAACGCAGGGAACAACACCGGGAACAACACCGGGAACAACACCGGGAACAACACCGGGAACAACGCCGGGAACAACACCGGGAACAACGCAGTGAACAACACCGGGAACAACACAGGGAACAACACCGGGAACAACACCGGGAACAACGCAGGGAACAACGCAGGGAACAACACCGGGAACAACACCGGGAACAGACAAATAAAAAGGAGGTAATGAAAGCAGGTGATTGAGTCCAGGTGAGTCCAATGAATCGCTGATGCACGTGACGAGGGAAACAGGTGTGCAAAATGATGGCGGCAGGAGTGCGTAGTGCTGGGCAGCCTGGCACCTTCGGGTGCCAGGGAGGGAGAGCGGGAGCAGTCACGACAGTAAGTGTATTGCCTAATGTATTGTAATTTACAGTACTGAAACATATATTTTCATTTTTGTTGCTATTGCATTAACTGGCTGTTAAAATAACTACATTTGAGAAGTTATCTTTGGGTTTTGGTGATTAAACCAATGTATTCATTATATTTCACAGTAAACTTATATTTTGGATCAATGGTTGCGTGGTGAAAGATATCTACAATTAAATATAATTAAAGGTTTTGTATGTACTCAGATTTTTTTGTAAATGTACCACATACAGTACTTGTGAAAATAGTACCAAAGCTGTAATCATCAGCGGATTTGAATTTACACTGGGTATGAATTTGAATGATAATCACAACAGACAAGGTCCCCCGGGGACCCATGACAGATGTCACCATTCAATTATAAATGTCAACTCGGAAAGGTGGACAGCAACGCCTGTCCCTTAATTTCTCATCCAGACACCACCGTTTATCTTTTCATCAGTGGCCTTGTACTTGGAGTGGGTGCCTGCCCATTTATGAAGGAAAAACAAGGTGTTGAATTGACCTTCCCACAAAGCCCAAGATGTAAAAGAAAAAGAGAGGAGTGGAAGAGGGGAGGATTTTTAAAGTGAATGCTGCTGCTCATTACCAGTGAGACGCGAGTATCGAATTGCAGGTTGATGTGCTTCGTCCAACTAAGACGGAATAACGATTGAAGTTTGACATTCAAATGAAACATTACACAAAATTAAATACTTCATATATTTTGGGGAATTGTGGTTAAATAAAATGTGAACACATTCAACAATTGAATCCAACTGAGGCATCTGCATGATATTGACTGTAGTGCTTCTCAGTCTTGTCCTATGATTCTGCCTTGAACCAGTAGTCAAGGGACTATACCAGTACTGTAAAATGAGATGAGAGATGGCGCGAGTTAGTTTCAAAAGCTTGATTCAGAGGTTGATTGAATTTTGGATTCAAATCCTCTCTTGCTTAAACATCATTAGCATTTAAAATCTCTCAAATGTTTTATTGAAACCTTACTGCCAGTTTATGTAGCATGTAACAATATTGCTTTAGAATTATGATTTGTCTATATCTTGCCGTTATAAACATCAACAGACAACAAACCACATCCTGTCCTTGGGGATGTTGTAGTACATGTTGTCATTGAAAGACTTAGGCTTTAAGGTAAACTACAGCATTGACAGTTATTGACAGTAGTACAGCTAGCTCTTATTGACAGTAGTAAAGCTATAGTTTCCATTACTGAGTTGAGACGTTTTCAGTGTGGCCCCTCCTTAGAGCAAGGAAATTCAGTGTGACTCCAACTGATATTTCCTCACAAATACTTTTTCATCTGAACATGTGAAGTTCTCTTTCTTGCTCGCTGTGTCACATCCCCGCCATTTCATAAGAGTTGTTTGTGATGGTGTTGATTGTTCGTGCGATACACAGGCATCATTAGCATGGGAACATGGACGTGCCAAATGTCAGCTAAGCTACCGTTGTCATAATTACAGTTGCCAAGCGAGCTTTGTGTAATCCTTTATCCCATGATTGTCCCACGGACTTGTCATCAACATTTTCAACCTCAAAGGGTTGCTCCTCTCACTAGTCCTGCAAGTGATCACATTTTATTTCCAGAAGTAATATTTGCTCTCTTGTGATGTGGCTGGTTGGTGTCGTCTTTTGTGCACCTAATTAGCTATATTTCCTTTAATGTTACACTACCCATAGTAAACACCCATTAGAACATGTTGTTTACGACAGTATGTATGTATTTGAAGCAATGTTTGGTAAAGTATTTTTTAACTGGGCTAGGTATTTCAAGAGAGTATATGGTTTGTATTTAGAAAAACACATTTCTTCTACCAATGTTGATAATTCATCGAGTAGTATCTTTTATGGATGATAAGGCTTTATCATTTATCTGGGTTATGGATGGATTGGAGGGCAGCTTCCGATTAATTAAGCAAGAGGATATTTGAAAGGAAGCAAGATTTATCTTGCTGGCCTTATCTGCTTTAAAAAAAATCCCTTTATTCAGTAGATGCGTGTGAGGGGCGTCAAAAACAATCAGAATATATCACTAATTCCAAAGCATTTGAGAAAAAGGAATACAAAATGGTAATTGGAAACTTTACGTCACCAAAAATAAAAAATTGTCTATATCAAAAAGATACATGTTTTGCTTCGTATGGCAAGCCATGGAGGAGATAAAGGAAGTCAGAAGTGTATGGCATCCATTTTTGGACTGCACCAACTCCTTGTGACTCTGAGGCTGTCCTAATATGGACACCACATAGGTGGGATTAATGAAAAGGCACTGGCACCAGATGTCATCTTTCAGGACGTCATGGTAACCTGGTGCAGAGAATGGGGTTGGTGTGTGTGGGGGGACTTAAGTGTTACCTGTGTGACACATTCATCATGAGGACGTTACTGCCTGCACTTGAGTTGCAGGAGAAGAGAGGAATCCCAGTGTGTGGGGAGCATGTGTTTGGTTGAGAGAGAGGGAGGGGCCTTGGCTATTAATTACCCTGGTGACATGTGCATCACTGCCTTAGAGAGGGAGAGGTAGAGAGAGGGAGAGGTAGAGAGAGAGAGGTGGAGAGATAGAGAGTGGGAGAGGTAGAGAGTGGGAGGGGTAGAGAGAGGGAGAGGTAGAGAGTGGGAGAGGTAGAGAGCGGGAGAAGTGGAGAGAGGGAGAGGTAGCGAGAAGTAGAGGTAGAGAGAGGGGTAGAGGTAAAGAGAGGGAGAGGTACATTAAAGAGAGGGAGTGGTAGAGAGAGGGGTAGAGATAGAGGTAGAGGTAGAGGTAGAGAGAGGGGTAGAGAGGGAGAGTTAGCGATAGAGAGATGGAGAGGTAGAGAGACAGACCCCACAGAGCCCCAGGACAGCAACACAATTAGACCCAACCAAATCATGAGAAAACAAAAATAATTACTTGACACATTGGAAAGAATTCACAAAAAACAGAGCAAACTAGAATGGTATTTGGCCCTAAGCAGCGAGTATGCAGTGGCAGAATACCTGACCACTGTTACTGACCCAAATTTAAGGAAAGCTTTGACTATGTACAGACTCAGTGAGCATAGCCTTGCTATTGAGAGAGGCCGCTGTAGCCAGACCTGGCTCTCAAGAGAAGACAGGCTATATGCACACTGCCACAAAATAAACTGAGCTTACATTTCCTAACCCACTGCCAAGTGTATGACCATATTAGAGACACATATTTCCCTAAAATTACACAGATCCACAAAGAATTCAAAAGCAAACCCAATTTTGATAAACTCCCATATCTACTGGGTGCAATACCACAGTGTGCCATCACAGCAGCAAGATTTGTGACCTTTTGCCACAAGGAAAGGGCAACCAGTGAAGAACAAACACCATTGTAAATACAACCCATATTTATGTGTATTTATTTTCCCTTTTGTACACTAACCATTTGCACATTGTTACAACACTGTATATACATATTCTTTTGGAACTTCTGTGAGTGTAATGTTACTGTTCATTTGTATTGTTTCTTTCACTTTTGTTTATTATCTACCTCACTTGCTTTGGAAATGTTATCATATGTTTCCCATGCCAAATAAAGCCCATTGAATTGAATTGAGAGGGAGTTGTAGAGAGAGGGGTAGAGGTAGAGAGAAAGAGGTAGAGGTAGAGAGAGGGAGGTAGAGGTAGAGAGAGGGAGTTGTAGAGAGAGGGGTAGAGGTAGAGAGAGGTAGACGTGGAGAGAGGGGTAGAGGTAGAGAGAAAGAGGTAGAGGTAGAGAGAGGGAGACGTGGAGAGAGGGGTAGAGGTAGAGAGAAAGAGGTAGAGGTAGAGAGAGGGAGACGTGGAGAGAGGGGTAGAGGTAGAGAGTGGTAGACGTGGAGAGAGGGGTAGAGGTAGAGAGAAAGAGGTAGAGGTAGAGAGAGACGGGAGAGAGGGTAGAGGTAGAGAGAGCGAGGTAGAGGTAGAGAGAGGGAGACGTGGAGAGAGGGGTAGAGGTAGAGAGAAAGAGGTAGAGGTAGAGAGAGGGAGACGTGGAGAGAGGGGTAGAGGTAGAGAGATGTAGACGTGGAGAGAGGGGTAGAGGTAGAGAGAAAGAGGTAGAGGTAGAGAGAGGGAGACGTGGAGAGAGGGGTAGAGGTAGAGAGAGGGAGACGTGGAGAGAGAGGTAGAGGTGGAGAGAGAAGTAGCGAGTCAGAGCGAGAGGTAGAGAGAAGGAGAGGTAGAGAGAGGGGTAGAGGTAGCGAGAGGGATAGAGGCAGTGAGGGGGGTTGAGGTAGAGAGAGGGGTTGAGGTAGAGAGAGAGAGGTAGAGAGGGAGACGTAGAAAGAGATGGAGAGGTAGAGGTAGAGAGAGGTAGAGAGAGGGGTAGACAGAGAGGTAGAGGCAGAGAGAAGGGTTGAGGTAGAGAAAGGGAGAGGTAGATAGGTAGAGAGAGGTACAGTGGTAGAGAAAGGGGTAGAGGTAGAGAGAGGTAAGGCGAGGTAGAGTAGAGAGAGGGAGAGGTAGCGAGAGGTTGAGAGAGGGAGAGATGGGTAAAGGTAGAAAGAAAGAGAGAGGGGTAGAGGTAGAGAGAGGGAGAGGTAGAGAGAGATAGAGGGAGGTAGGGAGAGGTAGAGGTACAGAGAGACATGTAAAGGTAGAGAGAGGGGTAGAGGTAGAGAGAGGGGTAGAGGTAGAGCGAGGGAGAGGTAGAGCGAGGGAGAGGTTGAGGTAGGGAGAGGTAGAGGTAGGGAGAGGTAGAGAGAGGGGTAGAAGTAGAGAGTGGGGTAGAGGTAGAGAGTTAGAGAGAGGGGGAGTTAGGTAGAGGTAGAGAGAGGTAGAGAGAGAGAGAGGGTTAGAAGTAGAGAGAGGGAGAGGTAGAGGAGGTAGGGAGAGCGAGAGGTAGAGGTACTGAGAGACATGTAAAGGTAGAGAGAGGGGTAGAGGTAGAGAGAGGGAGAGGTAGAGGTAGAGAAGGGGAGAGAGGGGGGAGAGAGATAGGGGTTGGGGTAGAGAGGGGTTGAGGTAGAGAGGGGTAGAGGTCAAAAGAGGGAGAGGTAGAGAGAGGGAGAAGGAGAGAGAGGGGTAGAGATAGGAAGAGAGAGGTAGAGAGAGGGGTCAAATCAAATCAAATTAGAGGGGAGTGTGGGTAGAGGGGAGTGTGTCAATGTGTGTAGGCACCCACATACAGTACCAGTCAAAAGTTTGGACACACCTACTCATTCAAGAGATGTGTGTAGGCACCCACATACAGTACCAGTCAAAAGTTTGGACACACCTACTCATTCAAGAGATGTATTTAATTGTTTTACTTTTTTCTACATTGTAGAATAATAATGAAGACACATTTGGAATCATGTAGTAACCAAAAAAAGTGTTAAAAATATCAAAATGTATTTTAGATTTTATATTCTTCAAAGTAGCCACCCTTTGCCTTGATGACAGCTTTGCAAACACTTGGCAATCTCTCAACCAGATTAATGAGGTAGTCACCTGGAATGCATTTCAATTAACAGGTGTGCCTTGTTAAAAGTTAATACGTTTGAGACAACCAGTTGCCTTGTGACAAGGTAGGGGTGGTATACAGAAGATAGTCTTATTTTGTTAAAGACAAAGTCAATTTTTTGGCAGGAATACCTCAAACAAACAAATAGAAACAAAGGTCCATCATTACTTTAAGACACGAAGGTCAGTAAATCCGGAACATTTCAAGAACTTTGAAAGTTTCTTCAAGTGCAGTCGCAAAAACCCTCAAGCGCTATGATGAAACTGGCTCTCACGAGGACCGCCACAGGAATGGAAGACCCAGAGTTACCTCTGCTGCAGAGGATACGTTCATTAGAGTTAACTGCACCTCAGATTGCAGCCCTCAAAAATACTTCACATAGTTCAAGTAACAGACATATCTCAACATCAACTGTTCAGAGGGGTGTCACACCCTGGTCTGTTTCAACTGTCTTTGTGATTGTCTCCACCCCCCTCCAGGTGTCGCCCATCATGCCCATTATCCCCTGTGTATTTATACCTGTGTTCTCTGTTGGTCTGTTGCCAGTTCGTCTTGTCTGTCAAGTCAAGCAGCGTTTTTGTGTCTCAGCTCCTGCTTTTCCCAGTCTCTGTTTTTCTCGCCCTCCTGGTTTTGACCTTTGCCTGTCCTGACTCTGAGCCCACCTGCCTGACCACTCTGCCTGCCCCTGAGCCTGCCTGCCGTCCTGTACCTTTGCGCCACCGCTGGATTATTGACCTCTGCCTACCCTGACCCTGAGTCTACCTGCCGCGCGGTGCCGTTGCCCCACCTCTGTTTTACTGACCCCTGGCGGCCTTGACCTGTCTATTGCCTGCATCAGTTGGATTATTAAACCATTGGAAATTCTATGTTGTCTGCATCTGGGTCTTACCTTCATATCTGATAGAGGAGACTGCGTGATTCAGGCCTTTATGGTCAAATTGCTGTAAAGAAACCACTACTAAAGGACACCAATGAGAAGAAGAGACTTGTTGGGCCAAGAAACTCGAGGAATGGACATTAGACCAGTGGAAATCTGTCCTTTGGTCTGATGAGTCCAAATTTGATATTTTTGGTTCCAACCACTGTGTCTTTGTGAGACGCAGAGTAGGTGAATGGATGATCTCTGCATGTGAATTTCCCTCTGTGAAGAATGGAGGAGGAGGTGTGATGGTGTGGCGGTGCATTGCTGGTGAGACTGTCAGTGATTTATTAGAATTCAAGGCACACTTAACCATTCATGGCTACCACAGCATCCTGCAGTTATACGCCCTCCCATCTGGTTTTCGCTTATTGGGACTATCATTTGATTTTCAGCAGGACAATGACCCAAAAAACACCTCCGGGCGGTGTAAGGGCTATTTGACCAAGAAAGGGAGTGATAGAGTGCTGCATCAGATGATCTGGCCTCCACAATCACTTGACAAGTGGTCAGCATATGTGGGAACTCCTTCACTGTTGGAAAATAATTCCACGTGAAGCTGGTTGAGAGAGTATGCAAATCTGTCATCAATGCAAAGGGTGGATACTTTGAAGAATCTGAAATCTAAAATATGTTTTGATTTGTTTAGCACTTTTTTTGGTTACTACATGATTCCATTTGTGTTATTTCATAGTTTTGATGTCTTTACTATTATTCTACAATTTAGAAAATAGTCAAACTAAAGAAAAACCTGTGAATGAGTAGGTGTGTCCAAACTTTTGACTACTTACAATGTTAGGCTTTTTGTTAATTCAGAGAAACAGATTGTAATTTTTGGTGCACATCGAAAGTTATCATGCGTGCATTCAGGTGTGTGTTCTGCTGTGAATTGTCTTCACGATAGAAAAACATAGGGTCATTATCTTCCTAACAACCCAAGGTATGATGCCATGTCATCTTGTAAATGTACATCAAACATAGTGATCATAAACATTGAAACTTAGTCTACAATGTAGAAAATAGTATAAATAAAGAAAAACCCTTGAATGAGTAGGAATGTCCAAACTTTAGACTGATAATGTATAAAAATACCTGAATTACCCATGTGACAAGCAGGGTTGATGAAGGGTGTGTGTGTGTGTGTGTGTGTGTGCGTGTTCGTGCCTGTGTGTGTGGGAGTGTGTGACATGGTGTGTGTGTGTGTGTTGAGTGAGGCTAAGTGAAGCAGTCAGCAGTGCAATTTCTTTCCTACCAGCAACACGGCACCGCCACCTTTCAATTCACCTTCCATGAAAGCGCCCAATTCAATTCACCTCGTAGCATTGGTCTAGTCGGGACTGAAAGATATAATTCTACAGTGTTAGCTTTGATGCTTTCAAAATATCCAATATAACCAGCAGGAGCTTCCCTTTCTCCTATCCTTCCTTTTTATTACTGGAATACTCAGTTATGGCTTTGCGTACTGTATAAATCAGTGGAGGCTGCTAAGGGGAGTACGGCTCATAATAATGGCTGAATCGGAGTAAATTGAATGGCATCAAACCATGTGTTCGATGCAACTGATTCCACTAATTCCGCTACATTCATTACCATGAGCCCATCCTCCCCAGTTAAGGTGCCACCAACCTCATGTGGTATGACTTCATGGAATGCATATGGTACAAAATCATATGAACCATATACCGTACAAATAGAGATTGTGTTATTAAATGTCTGACTACCAAGTATAGCATTTTACGAGACACCCATCACATCCGCAAACACTGACGCCTTCAGTCGCATCTAATGCACAAATCTGAATGGACCATCTCACGCATGACGCTAGTCTAAGACAAAGATAAAGTGTCAGATTTTCCCACAAGTATCAGGTATAATTTTGCATCATCTCCGATACACTTGACTGGCAGGGCCGTTAAACTCCTGGCGCGTTCAGATAATATCCAATTCAACGTGGCAGAGGCACAACACTACAACAGTGTCTTCTTTTGTGCAGGAATGCAGCGTCAGCGCCGCTGTTAAAGCATTAGGTTATGCAGAGCGGAGCCCAGAGTCCCAAAGGGCTAGACGGGAGGAACGAACGGCTGGTTGAGTCTCAACGTTGGATACCTTCTGATCGTTGATAACCAAATTCAGTAATTACATATCTGCGTTGACAAGGGACTAGAAACAGGTCCCTCGCCCAAGCATAGGATTTTATTATCAATATGAAGGTGGTGGGAACATATTTGACTAACAAAAGCCATCTTAAGTTAAAGGAGGAGTGTGGAGAGAACTGGGAGAGCAGTCTCGAGGCAGCTAGTTTTTTCTTCTTTTGTATTTTATCTGCAGATTTGATCATCTGCTCATCCATGCATTAGCCATTTTTTGGGGTGGGGGGGGGGGGGTAACGATCGCAATCGACATTGAAATGACTAAAAGCACATCGAAACTGTGCAGAAATGATAAAAGACCTACATTTATAGACCCTTCATTCTGTCCGGCTAGCTAACAGTCATTGAAAATGAAAGCTAGACAGTCAGGGACCATCAGACATTCTAAAAGTGATGGTTAGAAGACTACCCATCACAAGGAAATACAATACATTTTAAGTGCAGCTCTTTGGCTCTCAGTGAAGACTGAATATTACCTACGGGGAAAATAAGTTTGACACCCCTGCATTAGTGTATCTTCCTGTAGAATAACTTGGATAAGTAATTCTGTGTTCATTAGTTAAAGTTCATCTCCTAGAATTGACTCACTCCAAATTGCTGCCTGGCAATCAATGAGACCCAAGCATTTTTTGCAAATGTGTATTTGCAACACTTAGAAAAATACCTCTAGCTCTGGCTCAGAATGTTAGTTTTCTCTGTTTCCTTTTTTCAACATAATCACTACATAGAGAAGTCAGGACACACGACAATTACTTCTCAGAAAAACATCTGGGTCTAAGGAGATTAACTATGCTATGTGACATGAGTTAGGACCTGATGCATTTTTGTAACCTGGGGTCTGAGTTAATGCAACCTGTTGTATCTGTTGCACCCTGTTATATCAGAATTTGGAAAATACAGCACCACAGCATTTTACGAACCAGCAACACAAATGCATAAGGCAACAGGTGAGGATTTAATCTTATGTCTTCATTCATGATTCTCAGAAACACTCTGTACCCGTATATACAATTGATTACATTTTCTTTTCACCATCTTCTCTGAGGATTTTATTAGGAGGGGGTAATTTCACCTCTTACCTCTAGGTGGGTCAATTTCACCTTCAGCCGATGTCATCCATCACCGAGCTATGTGATTCACTTCACACAGGAAAATAGGTCAGAGAATGGGCCACCCAGATACTGCAGATTAGCACCGGGTGTCAACCACAGCCGCGACTGCCGAAGCAATCCAGAGACAAAGACAGGATCAAATTGAAAAGCCGACTGCTTTTTTCCTACAGGGATCGAGGATGATACACAAGGAAATCTTCTATCAATCCAAGTTATACTTCTGTACGGTGCCGAATTTGTTCTGGCTATTGCCTATGATAATGATAGTTCTGTCCCATTTGTCATTTTATACATGTCACATGTTAGAATTATTGAGTTTACTCAATGGCTATTTTCTTTAGAGCCCTCCAATTTAACTTTTGACCTTGAAGCCAGTTCCACTGCTTTTTTTCATTGTTCCCCTCTAATCAGGGATGATTTAGGCCTGGGACACCAGGTGTGTGCAATCAATTAGGAGGTAGAACAGAAAACCAGCAGGCTCCGGATCTCACAGTGTTCGAGTTGAATACTCCTGTTCTAGAGCAATATCTCAAGAGGAAGCAGTGGTATAGGATATAGTAAAAACATATAAAGTGTTTATTGTGTTTGTTTGTCGTTCATTAAACACAACACACCTCATCTATCAACTATATATTCATATGAATTTATTGATTGGAACCTATAACATCATTACCGACCTGTGTGCAATAATGTATGTCACAGTACGGTCAAATTACTTGTTTACAAATGGGCTCAAACCAACTAGGATAACTGTGTTTGGAATTGGACCAGCACCGCAAAATCTTGACTCAGCTGGACCATTGGAGCTCTGACAGCAAACGGCATCACTATTGTTTCCTTTGGAGAGTTCCCGCGAATTGACAGAGTGCACGATAGACATTACATAGCATGTTCTTGATTTTACAAGTGGGGTGGCTAAACCAAAGATAAACATGTAGTCCATTTGAATGTTATTCCTGGGAATTAGAGTGTTGAATATCAGTGTCATTAGTGTCTGACTTGCTTTTCAGTCATTTTGTCCTCGTTACAGATCTCAGGTTAAGTTTGTCATTTTACTCATCAGGATGATCATTTTATTGAACGCACACCACATAATGAGGTAATGAGCCAAATGTTGCTTGAATAATGCAAAGGCTTTAATCCGTTATTGGCCTCTGACTCTGAGAGGAGGAAAACAATGCACTGAACTAAGTATAACAGGCACAGGTCAAGGCGGCAGAAAACACTCTTCTGAAATGAATGGCAATCCTAATACTCCCACAAAGCAGTTGTTGCACTCATTTGTTCCGTGAATCAAAATGCACAACAGTTTTTCAATGCTAAGAGTCGTCGGTAAAGTGCCAATTACCTTTAAAAAGTCTATGGCTTCACCGGGCTCGCACTTGGGGTGGTCTATCGGAACTCCAGGAGCAAGCGGAGTCTCAAAACTATACCCCACTGGGCACACCCAAACACAACTCTGTGTGAATCTGGATACAGGCAGAGGCCCCTTTTCTGCCTGTGGTGTAATTATAAAATGGCGAACCATAAAGCACAGATATTGTTTTATTCTTTGTCTTGTTTTTCTCTCAAAATCATACTTTTTTAAAGAGAAAAATAACAACATTCTCAGTCTACAACGATGCTTAAAACACGTCCGGGGCACTTTTGAGTTCTCAGAAAAATCTAAAAACATTTCATTTTTAGTTGTAAATACCCTTTCATTCAAGAGAGCACCAGCAAGAAACTTGTTTGGTAAGAGGTGTTTCTGTAGCACATGTGATTGCAGAGTGTGTCAAATAAATCGCCACTGGATTGATGCAAATAGTTATGATTTCATTCTGGCAGGTAGGCATAGGCTACTTAGTAGTTAACATTTAATTGAGAAGGTCTTTGGGAAAGCCTTTACATCTACCAGGAGACTCATATCGTTATTAGCAGCATCGCTGACGACTACACAAAGTGGTAGACAAACGTGCACACCCAGACAGGGGCATTCCAGCGTTACCACTTCCGAAAGTTGAAGGAAAATATGAATCACTGATGCATTTGTCTTACGATAATCTTTGGAAGATTAATACATGTTCTAATAAGTTCAACACGCTTAGTTGATTTCCTGAACTAAACATGAAGGACACCTTCCACGTGAATCCACGTAAAAGCTCTGATCCCTTAATGGTGTCACTCGTTAAATCCACTTCAATCAGTGTAGATGAAGGGGAGGAGACAAGTTAAAGAAGGATTTTTAAGCCTTGAGACCATTGAGACATGGATGTATTGTGTATGTGTGCCAATCAGAGGGTGAATGGGCCAGACAAAATATTTAAGTGGCTTTGAAAGGGGTGCCAGGGGCAGCAGTATGTGTCAAGGACTGCAACGGTTTTTCACGCTCCCGTGTGTATCAAAAATGGTCACCCAAAGGACTTCTAGCCAACTTGTCAACTTGTCACAACTGTGGGAAGAATTGGAGTCAACATGGGCCAGGATACCCTTTGACACCTTGAAGATTCCATACCCAGAGGCTGTTCTGAGGGCAAAAAAGGGGGACAAAAGTGGGGGTTGCAACTCAATATTAGGTAGGCATTCTTAATGTTTTGTACACTTATTGCCTTCAGAAAATATTCACACCCCTTGATTTTTTTACACATTTTCTTGTGTTACAGCCTGAATTAAAAAAAATTGTCAATGGCCTACACACAATACCCCATCATGTCAAAGTGGGTATAGTATTTAAATTACACTTTGGATGGTGTTTTAATACAACCAGTAACTATGTGGATACAGGCATCCTTCCCCACTCAGGAATTTCATGACGAGGCCAATGGTGACTTTAAAACAGTTACAGAGTTGAATGGCTGTGATAGGAGCAAACTGAGCATGGATCAACAACATTATATTTACTGCACAATATTAACCTAAATGACAGAGTGAAAACAAGGAAACCTGTAGAGAATAAAAATATTCCAAAACATGCACGCAGTTTGCAATAAGGCACTAAAGTAAACTGCAAAGAATTTTTGATAAGAAATTCACTTTATGTCCTGAATACAGAGTTGAATGAGCCACTCAACACACTGGTGTTTTTCTGTTGTCATTAGAAAAATGAGATTTCAGGTTCCACGTTATGTTTGTCCCCCATAAGCATATTTCACTTCCTCAATATCCCCAGAATGAATATAAAACAACTCAAATAATCTATAATTCATTTTTTTTGTTATAGCCGGTGATGTTTTATTTGTGCAGCTTTACATCTAACTAAGGTGTTTCATGCAGTATTTCTCAAGTCAAAATGTGTGACATGTTGTCTTATGTAAACAGTCGGAGCTGTTGGGCAGGTCTGCCTTACTGTCTATGCTATTGGATAGACAACAATCAAGGCAGCTGTTCACCCCATATTAGCAGGTAAGTAGACATTGTCAAATCAAAACACAACTTTAATTTACCCGGTGTGACGCACGGATATTCAAAACTCAGTTTCAGACGAGACTGACTTTATGACCAAAATTATCATGTTTACACTTTGCAGTCAATTTTGACACTAGAATAACTGTTTGTGACTTATATCGATGCCACATAAGCCGTTTTCAAAGTGATTTCTTGCTTTTTAAAGGCAGTCGCTCTTTCATGGCTGTAATATGAGAAATCTGAAGGATGGATCAACAAGGTTGTAGGTACTCCACAATACTCATCTAAATGACGGAGTTATAACGCACTGAAAATGGTCCTTTATGTCCTGAATTTGTTTGAGACAAATCCAACACAAAACAACATTGAGTACCACTATTCATATTCTTAAGCATGGTAGTGGCTGCATCATGTTATGGGTATGCTTGCCAGTGGCAAGGACTAGGAAGTTTAAGAAAGATATATATAGAATAGAGCTTAGTACAGGCAAAATCCTAGAGGAAAACCTGGTTCAGTCTGCTTTCCAACAGACACTGAGAGACAAATTCACCGTTCAGCAGGGCAATAACCTTGAAAATCTATGGCAAGACATGAAAATTGCCGTCTAGAAATTATGAACAGCCAACTTGACAGAGCTTGAAGAATAAGACAAATATATCATTTGCTAATATTGTACAATCCAGGTCTACCCAGAAAGATTGACAGCTGTAATTGCTTCCAAAGTCATTCTAACATGTTTTGACTCTTTAGTGTGAGTGCTTATGTACAGGTAAATGAGATATTTCTGTAAATTCAATAAATTTGCTAAAATTTCTAAAACATGTACTTTGTAAAACATGTCACTTTGTCATTATAGGGTTTAGCTTGTAGATGGCAGTAACACAACACAATTTGGAATAAGTCAATGGGTATGAATACTTTCTGAAGGCACTGTATACTGTATTCTCCTCTCTCCTTCCCCTTTACTCCATTCCTATCCAGTTTGGTAAGAATGAACCGAATTGAATGTTCTGCCTTGCCAGTTCCCACTCACTAAACATCATTTGCATTTCTATTTCACAGATGAAACCACAGCTTATGAAGAGAATACAGACAGCATTAGAGGATCCCTGAATTGGGAGTCGTCACACCAGCTTTCTCCACAGTAAGTTCTTATTAAAGTGTAGACTGAGCACATTATGTACCGGCTGGTACGAACTAGCCAACAAAGAAACAACTTTCAGCTATTTATTTGTAACCTGGTGCCACAGGTAATCTGATTTACCTAGTGCCTATTCTGGAAAGTTACCTGAGCATCAAAATAAGATGGAAACTATGAAACCGATCATCTTGGTCTTTGGAATGTGATTTAAAAAAATGTGAATACACAACAAAAACATGACTGCAGGGGACATTCTAACAACGAGAATGAATGTGAGCACTGCTGACAACAACAAAACCCAGCTGTGGGGGGCTCTTGGGGATGTGTGGGCTTACTTGGCTTGGTTGGTGCTGAGAGAGAGGTCCTACCACTGAGCTCCTCTCCATTCCCAGGCTGCAGCGTACTGTATATAGAGGAGATCAATTCTAAGAGGAGCCGTGGCTAAGCCCCCTGTGAATGGTGCCATCGCTCAGTGGGGGAGGGGGGGGGGGGGAGTAATTAAACAGTTTGAGTGTGTGAGAGAGAGTGAGAGTGAGAGAGAGGGAGAGAGAGAGAGGGACTGGCTGTCTGTCTGTCTGGATTTGGACTGTGTCTACAATTAGACTGGAGTGTCATTTCTGCTGTGGGGCTTTATGTTAAATAACGTACCTTAGGAAATGGTTAAAATAGAAAGCTTATGTAAATACTGATACAGATGATGATGATGATGATGATGATGATGATTTTAATTTAAAGGGCTATACTGCGGTATGGGTAGTATAGTAGTACTATTTCTTGATCTGTTACTTGTTGGAAATGTACTTTTCCATTATACCAGAATAACTTACTAGTCATATTATTAACAGAAAAGCCATTATCAACTATTACAAAAACTGTCTATATCCATTCCCTTCTTGCAAATAATTTCACTCCAAGCTACAGTTGAAGTCGGAAGTTTACATACACTTATGTTGGAGTCATTAAAACTTGTTTTTCAACCACTCCACAAATTTCTTGTTAACAGACTATAGTTTTGGCAAGTCGGTTAGGACATCTACTTTGTGCATGACACAAGTTATTTTTCCAACAATTGTTTAAAGACAGATTATTTCACTTCATTATTTCTTCATTATTTCCCAATCATTCACTGTATCACAATTCCAGTGGGTCAGAAGTTTACATACACTAAGGTGACTGTGACTTTAAACAGCTAGGGAAATTCCAGAAAATTATGTCATGGCTTTAGAAGCTTCTGATAGGATAATTGACATCATTTGAGTCAATTGGAGGTGAACCTGTGGCTGTATTTCAAGGCCTACCTTCAAACTCAGTGCCTCTTAGCTTGACATCATGGGGAAATCAAAAGAAATCAGCCAAGACCTCAGAAAAGCAATTGTGGACCTCCACAAGTCTGGTTCATCCTTGGGAGCAATTTCCAAATGGCTGAAGGTACCACCTTCATCTGCACACACAATAGTACGCAAGTATAAACACCATGGGACCACACAGCCGTCATACCACTCAGGAAGGAGACGCGTTCTGTCTGCTAGAGATGAACGTACTTTGGAGCGAATAGTGCCAATCAATCACAGAACAACAGCAAAGGACCTTGTGAAGATGCTGAAGGAAACAGGTACAAAAGCACATGGGGACAAAGATTGTACTTTTTGGAGAAATGTCCTCTAGTCTGATGAAACAAAAATAGAACTGTTGACCCATCGTTATGTTTGGAGGAAAAAGGGGGATGCTTGCAAGCCGAAGAACACCCTCCCAACCGTTTGTGGGTGTGTTTTGCTGCAGGAGGGACTGGTGCACTTCACAAAATAGATGGCATCACGAGGGAGAAAATGTATGTGGATATATTGAAGCAACATCTCAAGAGATCAGTCAGGAAGTTAAAGATTGGTCGCAAATGGGTCTTCCAAAGGGACAAGCATACGTCCAAAGTTGTGGCAAAATGGCTTAAGGACAACAAAGTCAAATTATTGGAGTTGCCATCACAAAGCCCTGACCTCAATCCTATAGAACATTTGTGGGCAGAACTGAAAAAGTGTGTGCGAGCAAGGAAGCCTACACCAGCTCTGTCAGGAGGAATAGGCAAAATTCACCAAACTTATTGTGGTAAGCTTGTGGAATGCTACCTGCTACCAAATACTAATTGAGTGCATGTAAACTTCTGACCCACTGGGAATGTGATGAAAGAAACAAAAGCTGAATTAAATCATTCTCTCTCTCCTATTATTCACATTCTTACATTTCACATTCTTAAAACAAAGTTGTGATCCTAACTGACCTAAGACAGGGAATTGTTAATAGGATTAAATGTCAGGAATTGTGAAAAACTGAGTTTAAATGTATTTGGCTAAGGTGTATGTAAACTTCAGACTTCAACTGTATGGCCAAAGCTTGGAGAGGGGGAAAATGTAAAAAAATGTCTAAAACGTCACACTCCTTGATGATATTGATGTTTGGATGAACAAAAAAACATCCATTTGAAACCCTAACCCTGTGCGGCCTTGTCTCTTGTTGATTTTTGTTAACATGGATCTTGTCCGAACTGCACAGATTGACAAACCAGTATGTTCTTGTTTACTTGATTAGAAGAATCCCCAGAGGCATAGCGAGCTTCTGAGTGGGTGTATGCAAGGCAAGAACAGGCTATTAGCACCATCTCCTTGCTTTTTTTCTCTCTCAAGCCAGGCTGCAACGGCGAACCAGTGAACATTTAGAGAGCTGTTTCTTCTTTTGCCCATAAGGAATTAGGGAATTTGAAACTGTTTTTAAGTAGACATGGCTAAGTCATCGTGGGCCGGCAAAGAGCCGTTTAATTATCGAGGCTAACATAACAGGAGGAAAGCTGTGAGCGAAACTATGGGATTGTCTGGATTCCTATATTCAACACAAATCTAGCTGGTGTTGTCTTTGGGTACACAGTGCTTGGTTTGGCGGTGTCATGAACATTTGTGCTCTTGAAAGGTTTGTGCTCGTTGCTAGTCATTTTTCTACTTTCCCTCATTGAGAGGCAAAGGGCATAAGGGAAATGTACAACATATTGTTTGAAGGTGAATGGATGTTACATTGCTGGGTTGATTCTTCCAGCCTTCTGGTAACTTCCAAACATCTTAGAGGTTGCCCAGGCTGCTTAGCAACTGCAGAATGTGAGGTAACGGGGGCTGTGTGTGTATGTGTGTATGTGTGTGAGCACCTCAATTTATTTTTTGCAACTAGCAGTTAGTTTGAGTGCTACAGTGGAACCCATGGAACAGTGGGCGAGGGACCACCCATTTGATGATAAGGTGCATTAAACCCAAATATCAACAGAACCTTCCGGCTATGAAGAATCTCTAGCGTTTTTTTTTCTTTATTTCAAAGTCATGAGGCACAAATCAGTTGTATACCCTTGCCGTACACTTCAGGAAAAGTAAAACAGCCACTCCTTAACTGAGGGTCGAATGGAGAGACTGTAATTCATTTGGCCACGAGTTTCATCTTTCAAACTAAACAAAGGTGCCACATTGGCTGCATGAGAGGACAATGTTGGCAGACTCCACTGTAGAGTTATTGCCAAGCCTTAGCGCTCTCTCCATCTCCTGCGGTGGCTCTTAAGCAGGATATAGTCATCACATGGAGTGGCTCGCTTGTTTGCAGTTAAGCACATTTACCTAGTTATTTTAACATCCATGTGGGGCGATCTGGCAGTAGCTGGAGGAGGAAATTATCCTTATTGGCACTTAAGACAATTCAGTACTCATGGCAACCACTTTGCATTTGAAATCTGCTTTGCTCATCTGTCAAATGGGCTTGTTTCCTCTATAAATTGTTTTTTTTGGCACAGACCATTTCTCTAGATGGAGTGCTGACACAAGATATTCACCATCCTAGATATTTGATGTTGAGGTAAGTAATAATTCTGACATGTACTGTTACCATCCAGCATGAAAGGCGAAAATGCATTATGCACAGCGCCACATTTTCAGCAATGCCTAAAATAACTTTGAATGCAGTACAGCTAAAAGACATTTGGAAATGAAAATGGTAAGACGGGACCAAATGATGATATGACTGAATTGAGTCTAAATATCTGGTTCTGACATCTCCCGGCGGGCTCGCCTCAGATCAAAAGAAGAAGAGGAAGGAAAAAACAACAGAGTGAGAATAGAGTGGTGGGCCGCACACACCGAGCAAAAAAACACGACTCTCCTCTGTGACGCGCCGTGATGAACTGCGCTCCTGACAGATAAATCTGATGCGGTGAAAAGGCAGGATGCTGAGCCGAGCATTCAGGACTCTCTGGAGCGCCGGGGCCGACGTGTCGGGAATGCGGGAACAGATGCTCCACACGTAGAGCGAGGAGCCTGGCCTAATTTAGACGGCGGTGATGAAAAATGGACAGTGAAAGTGCTTACTCTGCTTAGCCTGCCCTCATCCACTCTCCTCTCTTCCCCTCTCATCGCCCATCCCCACCCCCATCATCCTCTATGGGGAGAATGCATGAGGAGTGGAGAGGCTGCTTCCCCAATAGAAGGTGCTAACTTAATTAGCCTTCCACCACTTTGCATCCCCCCATCCTCCTCCTTCTCCTCCACTTCCTCATCCTTCTCCTCATAGCTGATTATCTGGACCGTTGTCAAATCAAGTTTATTTTGTCACATTTTATTTGTGAAATGCTTCCCAACAATGCAGAGAAATATTTTGGGAAAAATAAAAATACGAGGAATTCGTACACAATGTGCAGTACTATGTCGATGTGCAGGGGTATGAGGTATTTGAGGTAAATATGTACAGTGCATATAGGTAGGGGTAAAGTGACTAGGCAAAATTATAGATAATTAAGAATAGCATCAGCGTATGTGATGAGTGTAAAAAGAGTCCGTGCAAAAAGGGTCAATGCAGATAGTTAGCTATTTGGGTAGCTATTTGGTCAACTATTTAGTAGTCTTGGGGGTAGAAGCTGTTCAGGGTCCTGTTGGTTCCAGACTTGGTCCATAGGTACCGTTTGCTGTGCAATAGCAGAGAGAACAGTCTAAGACTTGGTTAGATGGAGTCTGACAATTTCTAGGGCCTTCCTCTGACACCACCTGGTATAGAGGTCCTGGATGACAAGGAGCCCAGCCCAAGTGATGTACTGGGCAGTACGCACTACCCTATGTAGAGCCTTTCGGTCAGATGCCAAGCGGTTGCCATACCAAGCTGTGAAGCAGCAGGTTAAGATGCTCTCAATGGTACAGCATATAACATTTTGAGGATCTGAGGTCCTGACAAGAGGGAGGAGGGAGGTTTGGGCGTCTTTCATGCAAATCAGTAACATACCTACCGGGATCATAGCATCACACCTCAAGGTGAGATTTGATTTGTGCAATTAAACCATTTGGCTATTTTTATAGTGAAGAGGCACAAAGTGCATGAGGATTGCTGGGGGGGGGTAGTACCACTGACCGGAAGTAGAAACAACTTTTCCAAACAAATTTTCAAGCATTTTTCAAACAAGTGAAACAGCATTTTCCTGCAATCTAGAGACATAATCATTGTGCTTAATTCTATGTAAAACATGTTTATTTTTCAGCAGTATCTAAGCATACCTCTTGAGCTGTCTAGATTCTCCTGACTGTTTCTTTTTTCAACAATAATTATTTACTCAATATGCTTCTCTGCATCTCTGCTTACTACAGTGAATCAAAAAATAATATTTTACAGATGAACTTTAACCAGTTAAGTCTAGTAACATGTCTGCTGCTGTTGTCCGACATCCTTTCATGGCTTGGACAAACTGACCAAATGTAGTTATGGAGCTGTTGTTAAACGAGGTGGTCTGGGCCATCTCAGCTGCTCTGGCTGTCCTGTCAGCTGCACTGGCTGCTGTCTCGTCTTCACACAGCTGATTGAAGCGTTGATTGTGCTGCTGACGCTGGGCCTTCAAGTGTCTCCAAGTATGAGGCCTCAGTCCCCCTCATGAAGTTCAGGTATTCACTGGTTGTGCTCACAGTGTGTTTTCTCTCCCTTGGGAGAATATATAGGCATAAGTAAAGACTGGTACAGCACAGGAATAATAAGGTTCAAACTCCAAAGCTAACCTGATGGCAGCCAGTGTTGAGTGCAGTTTTGTTCCTCAACCATGTATTGTCAGTGTGGGGCCAACCAGATCTACCAACCGGATCAATGGAGGCTCCTCAGAGGAAGGGGAGGACCATCCTCCTTCCATTTTTTTTCACATTTCAAAAGTTATCCTTTTTAGATTAAACTATACTACACATAATCACGTCACAAAATAACTGAATAAAACACATTATTTTGCAAAGAAGGTCGACAGTAGCCTCAAGGGTAGCAATATAGTGTAGCCGGAGGACAGCTAGCTTCCGTCCTCCTCTGGGTACATTGACTTCAATACAAAACTTAGGAGGCGTATGGTTCTAACCCCCTTCCATAGACTTACACAGTAAATATGACAACTTCCGGAGGATGTCCTCCAACCAATCAGAGCTCTTGCAGCATATACTGACATGTTGTCCACCCAATCAATGGATCAGATAGTTTATCTGGCACTGAAAGCATAAGCCTTTCAATTTATTTTGAAAAAGCTGTTGTGCAGCAACTCACTGCCTTCCTGATGACAATGTATACGAAAGCTTCAGTCTGGTTTTAGACCCCATCATAGCTCTGAGACTGCATTTGTGAAGGTGTTGAATGACCTGTTAATGGTGTCAGACCGAGGCTCTGTGTCTGTCCTTGTGCTCCTAGACCTTCTAGTGCTGCTTTGATACCATCGATCACCACATTCTTTTGGAGAGATTGGAAACCCAAATTGGTCTACACGAACAAGTTCCGGCCTGGTGTAGATGTTATCTGTCGGAAAGATATCAGTTTGTCTCTGTAGATGGTTTGTCCTCTGACAAATCAACTGTAAACTTCGGTGTTCCTCAGGGCTCCTTTTTAGGGCCACTATTGTTTACACTATATGGTTTACCTCTTGGTAATGTCATTCGGAAACATAATGTTAACTTTCACTGCTATGCAGACTGCACACAGCTGTACATTTCAATGAAACATGGTGAAGCACCAAAATTGCCCTCCCTAGAAGCCTATTTTTCAGACATAAGGAAGTGGATGGTGGTAAATGTTCTACTTTTAAACTCGGACAAAACAGAGATGCTAGGTCCCAAGAAACAAAGATATCGTCTGTTGAATCTGACAATTAATCATGATGGTTGTACAGTCATCTCAAATAAGACTCTGAAGGACCTCGGCGTTACTCTGGACTCTGATCTCTCTTTTGACGAACATTTCAAGACTGTTTCAAGGACAACTTTTTCTATCTCTTCTTTTTTCCATCTACGTAACATTGCAAAAATCAGAAACTTTCTGTACAAAAATGATGCAGAAAAAAATGTATCCATGCTTTTGTCACTTCTAGGTTAGACTACTGCAATGCTCTACTTTCCCGCTACCCGGATAAAGCACTAAATAAACTTCAGTTAGTGCTAAACACGGCTGCTAGAATCTTGACTAGAACCCAAACATTTTATCATATTACTCCAGTGCTAGCCTCTCTACACTGGCTTCCTGTTAAAACGAGGGCTGATTTCAAGGTTTTACTGCTAACCTACAAAGCATTATATGGGCTTGCTCTTTAAAATTTGGTCCTGCCGTACATACCCACATGTACGCTACGGTCACAAGACGCAGGCCTCCTTACTGTCCATAGAATTTCTAAGCAAACAGCTGGATGCAGAGCTTTCTCCCATAGAGCTCCTTTTTTATGGAATGGTCTGCGTATCAATGTAAGAGACGCAGACTCTGTCTCCACCTTTAAGTCTTTATTGAAGTCTCATCTCTTCAGTAGGTCCTATGATTGAGTGTAGTCTGGCCCAGGAGTGTGAATGTGAACAGAAAGGCATTGGAGTAACGAACTGCCTTTGCTGTCTCTGCCTGGCTGTTTCCCCTCTCTCCACTGGGATTCTCTGCCTCAAACTCTTTTACGGGGGGTGAGTCACTGGCTTACTGGTGCTCTTCCATGCCGTCCCCAGGAGGGGTGCGTCACTTGAGTGGTTTGACTGACATGATCTTCCTGTCCGGGTTGGCGCCCCCCCGGGTTTGCGCCGTGGGGGAGATCTTTGTGGGCTATACTCAGCCTTGTCTAAGGATAGTAAGTTGGTGGTTGAAGATATCCATCTAGTGGTGTGGGGGCTGTGCTTTGGCAAAGTGGATATGGTTATATTCTGCCTGTTTGGCCCTGTCCGGGGTATTGTCGGACGATGCCCAGAGTGTCTCCCGACCTCTCCTGTCTCAGCCTCCACTATTTATGCTGCAATAGTTTATGTGTCGGGGGCTAGGGTCAGTCTTTCATATCTGAAGTATTTCTCCAGTCTTATCTGGATTCTCTTTTTCTCTCTCTCTGTTTCTCTCTCTCTATTTCTCTCTCTGTTTCTCTCTCTATTTCTCTCTCTGTTTCCTTCTCTGTTTCTCTCTCTCTTTCTCTTGGACCATGCCTTAGGACTACCTGGCATCATGACTACTTGCAGTCCCCAGTCCACCTGGTCATGCTGCTGCTCCAGTTTCAACTGTTCTGCCTGCAGCTATGGAACCCAGACCTGTTCATCGGACGTGCTACCTTGTCCCAAACCTGCTGTTTTCATCTCTAGAGACAGACGGTGCGGTAGAGATACTCTGAATGATTGGCTATGAAAAGCCCTCTGACATTTACTCCTGAGGTGCTGACCTGTTGCACCCTCTACAACCATTGTGATTATTATTATCTGACCCTGCTGGTCATCTATGAACATTTGAACATCTTGGCCATGTTCTGTTATAATCTCCACCCAGCACAACCAGAAGAGAACTGGCCACCCTTCATAGCCTGGTTCCTCTCTAGGTATTTTCTTAGGTTCCAGCCTTTCTAGGGAGTTTTTCTTAGCTATTGTGCTTCTACACCTGCATTTCTTGCTGTTTGCTGTTTGGGGTTTTAGGCTGGGTTTCTGTACAGAATTCTGTGACATCAGCTGATATTAGAAGGGCTTTATAAATACAGTTGATTGATAAGCTACAGCTAGCTAGCACTGCAGTGCATAAAATGTGGTGAGTAGTTGACTCAAAGAGAGAGAAAGACAATAGTTCAAACGTTGTGAAAAAACGAATTTCTTCCAAAATGAAGGAGACTCAAGAGAGAAAGAGAGAGAGAGAGAGAGAGAGAGTGTTAAAAAAAATCAGTTTCCCTTACTTACAAATGCAGCTAGCTAGTTAAGCCTACTGAAACACCCTGCTCAAACAGAGGGATGCTATGTTAGCTAGCTGTCTATGACATTCCAACACAGCACTGGAAGTCTTCCAAGTCAAGGTAAGCTTTTGGTTTTACTAATGTATTGCCACCGGGGCCCGTTGATGTAACTGCTTACTAACTGTACACTGTAACGTTTCTGCATGATTGTAGCGGGTTTACAAATGTGTTAGTTCTATTAGCTACTCTGACTCTGAAATTACTTTAGCTAATATGGTGACAATGATGTAGGCTGTGTATAGCGGTTTGGCTTAGAATGTAATGGTCGAGGCAAGGAGATGAGAAGCAGGTATAGGGAGTGAAGGTTTAATAGCTGACTGACATGAAACGGAACAGGAACAGTGTCTGGACAGGAATACATAACAACAATTAATGCAGACACAGGGAGCACCACCGAGGAACAGACAGATATCCAGGGGATAATCAAAAATGTGAAAGAGACCAGGTAAGTCCAATGAGTGCTTGGCGTTCTCGAGCGGCAGCGGAAGCAGGCGTGACAATACACCCCCCACCTGTGCGATCCTGGTGAGCCTGTTGAGGCGTGGGAGCCTGATGATCCCGCTGCGGTGGAGAAGCCTGATGGGCCGGCTGAAGCGTGACGTGATATGGGAACCTGCCGAGCCAACCGAGGCAAAGAAACCTCTCAAGCCAGCTAGGGTGTGACAGCCCGACGAGCCAGCTTAGGCACTCCAAGCCCCCGGGTCCGAAGTCAACAACAAAACAAAACCCTAAAAAAACACCCTGATGCTTCTTGTAATGGTGTTTGCATTCATTAAGGATCGACACAGGAGATGAGAAGGAGGTACAGGGAGTGAAGCTGACGGATATGAAACAGAACAAGAACAGCGTCAGGACAGGAACACATAACAACAATTAATGCGGACACAGGGAACATCACTGAGGAACAGACAGATATACAGGGGGTAATAAACAACGTGAAGACGTCCAGGTGAGTACTATGAGCGCTGCTGCGTGTAATGATGGTGACAGGTGCGTGTAAAGAAGGGTAGCCTGGTGCCCTTCAGCGCCAGAGAGGGGGAGCAGGAGCAGGAGCAGGCATGACATACAGCTGGTGTGTTGTGCACTGAAGTCCACAAGCGAAGGGAAGAGGTGAAATTAGGAGAGCTCATAGATATGAGAAGGAAAACAACATGGCTGCTATGAAAGCGAACTGTGTCTATGCGTGATACGGTGTGTATTCATTCCACAGATTCTGTTGAAAAACGTTTCTTAAACGGAAGCAAACGGATCAAAACGGGGAAAACATACCCGAATTTGTCCAATAGAATCTCTTGTTTGAAACTGTTGGACTAATGACTACACCCTATATCAGCTAGATGCAGAAAATAGTTTGCGCTATTGAATGTCACTGTCTGTCCATGTGTCACTGTCTGTCACCTCAAATTTGTCTCTCGACCTGTGTGCAGCTACATTGTGAACTCATGCATAGGCTAGGTTGGAGCAACCTCATGATGGGTAGAGGGAAATTAGAGTGTCATGTAGTAGCCTAGACCTATCACTGTTACATTTAACTGGGAGAATGGAGTATGAGTGATAGTCATCCAATATGCTGTAATAGAATCGTCCTCCCTCATCTTAAATGGCACTGACCGCCACTGAAGCAGATACACCAATGATGCAAATAATAAAGGTCTTGGGTCAGAATATAATTAATTGAATCAGTGTGACAGCTTTATATATAAATTATTAGATCCACACTGTCCCTTTCAATAATGTTTAGGAACATAACCCTGCCATGACAAAAACCCTCTGTGGATGAGATAGACAGTTAAATTGTGTTTAGGGCTAAACAAGTGAACATGATAATCAATTGACAGAAAACTGTTTACCAACCAAGAATAGATCCTTGACGCCTGAGGGTGCGGGGCTCATGGGTTGCAGGAGCATTTATTGTGTCGATGGACAATTGGTGTCTGGGGGTTGCAGGGCTCTGATGTTGTGGCTTCACTATACGAGCACTCAACTTCTTCAGAGTCTGTAAGTTCAGCTATTTCCTCTGAAGAGTATAAGTATGTTTGTACAATGTATAGTCAGATACCCCAGCTAACGTCAAACATTTCACTAACTCCATGGCGTTAGCCTTTAATAGATGTTTATATGGCAAGTTGTCAACCCTGGTTCATGTCTCTCGCATTGCTCACTCTCACACGCTACAGCTAGCTACACCGAAGACATTGGTAACTAGCTATATCGTAATTTGGTTAAAAAAAATTATTACCATGCTGAACATCGCTGCTCTGTGTCATCATGGCTTCAAATATTGCTGTCTGATTCAATTTTGTTGTTGTGGTCTTTTATCTTTTTATGTTCTTGTTTGAGTTTCTTAATCCGTGCATTGTTTTACTGACCGATAGATTCCCATCTTGGCTAATATATCTGCTTCCATTATTAGTGATAGCTTTAAAGTTATTCCATATTGTAGCTGTACCAAGTTCGATCTGTGGCGGTAAAGTTTGTTGTCATATTGACCTTAACAACATACGCAACACTGTGACATCATTTTGTGAGACCAATCATTGACTCCAGTCATTTGTAACCCCTCCCACCAACCTACATGGTTCGAGGTCTGTACCAGATATCAAACTAGGCTGAATATCCCGCTTGGTTCCAGGAATCAAACGGGTCATGGGCAAATTAAATAGAAACCGTTATATTCATGACCCCAAGGCATGGCCATGCAGTGAAAAAGTGTCAACTTGATTACCACAGCCATAAACCCATCTATTTCTAAAATGCCTCTTCTTAAAATGGGATTTTAATCCTAACCCCACCTAATTTAACCACACTGCTAACCTTACAGTGCCTTGCAAAAGTATTCATCATACTTAGCGCTTTTCCAATTTTGTTGCATTACAACCTGTAATTTAAGCAGATTTTTTATTTGGATTTCATGTAATGGACATACACAAATTAGTCCAAGTTGGTGAAGTAAAATGGAAAAAAATAACTTGTTTAAAACCACTTGGGGATAGGGCTGTTTACTGCCCCCGCTGGAGTAATTGCGTGCCCATAGTAAACAATTTTTTTTTGTTAAAAGTTGCTAATATATATCTAATGCTAATGCTATGCTAATATCTGACTTTCTGGGTAGATAAACAAGGTGTTTATCTTTCATTTGAGCCATTGGACTTGTTAATGTGTGGAGGTTAAATATTTTTAGGAATATTTTTGCGTTCCATGCGCCACCTTCCAGCTGAACGTGGGGGGGGGGGGGGTGTTCCAAAATTGGAACCCTAGTCCCCTTCTGGTTAAAAACTGAAAAGTGGTGCGGGTATATGTATTCACCCCCCTTTGCTATGAAGCCCCTAAATAAGATCTGGTGCAACCAATGACCTTCAGAAGTCACATAATTAGTTAAATAAAGTCCACCTGTGTGCAATCTAAGTCTCACATGATCTGTCATATGATCTCAGTATATATACACCTGTTCTGAAATGCCCCAGAGTCTGTTCTGAAAGGCCCCAGCAACACCACTAAGCAAGGAGCACCACCAAGCAAGCGGCACCATGAAGACCAAGGAGCTCTCCAAACAGGTCAGGGACAAAGTTGTGGAGCAGTACAAGACAGGGATGGGTTATAAAAAAATCTGAAACTTTGAAAATCCCACAGAGCACCATTAAATCCATTATTAAAAAATGGACGGAATATGGCATCACAACAAACCTGCCATAACAGGGCCACCCACCAAAACCCACAGACCAGGCAAGGAGGGCATTAATCAGAGAGGCAACAAAGAGACCAAAGACAACCATGAAGGAGCTGCAAAGCTCCACAGCGGAGATTGGAGTATCTTTCCATAGGACCACAATAAGCCATACATTCATAAGAGCTGGGCTTTATGGAAGAGTGGCCAGAAAAAAGGCCATTGGTTAAAAAAATAAATAGCAAACATGTTTGTTGTTCGTCAAAATGCATGTGGGAGACTCCCCAAACATATGGAAGAAGGTACTCTGGTAAAATGAGACTAAAATTGAGCTTTTTGGCCATCAAGGAAAATGCTATGTCTGGCACGAACCCAACACCTCACCCCGAGAATATCATCCCCACAGTGAAGCATGGTGGTGGCAGCATCATGCTGTGGGAATGTTTTCATTGGCAAGGACTGGGAAACTGGTCAGAATTGAAGGGATGATGGATGGCACTAAATACAGGGAAATTCTTGAGGGCAACCTGTTTCATTCTTCCAGAGATTTGAGACTGGGACGGAGGTTCACCTTCCAGCAGGACAGTGACCCTAAGAATACTGCTAAAGCAACACTCGAGTGGTTTAAGGGGAAACATTTCAATGTCTTGGAATGGCCTCGTAAAAGCCCAGACCTCAATCCAATTGAGAATCTGTGGTATGACTTAAAGATTTCTGTACAGCAACGGAACCCATCCAACTTGAAGGAGCTGGATCAGTTTTGCCATGAAGAATAGTTATGCACGCTCAAGTTTTCAGTTTTTTGTATTATTTCTTGTTTGTTTCAGAATAAAAAATATTTTTCATCTTCAAAGTGATAGGCATGTTGTGAAAATCAAATGATACACACTCCCCCCCTGAAAAATCTATTTTAATTCCAGGTTGTAAGGCAACAAAACAGGAAAAATGCCAAGGGGGGTGAATATTTTCTCAAGCCACCGTATATACAGTACCAGTCAAAAGATTGGACACACCTACTTATTGTAACGATTGTCGTCGGGAGAAGGAGAAGAGAACCAAGATGCAGCGTGGTAAGTTTTCATAATACTTTAAATAAATATGAACTTGAGCAAAAAACAACACGACAAACGTAACAGTCCTGTCAGGTGCAGAAACACAAAACAGAAAACAACTACCCACAAACACCAGGTGGGAAAGGCTGCCTATGTATGGTTCCCAATCAGAGACAACGATTGACAGCTGCCTCTGATTGGGAACCATACCAGGCCAAACACATAGAACTACAACACATAGAACAAAAACATAAAATGTCCACCGCAACTCACGCCCTGACCGAACTAAAATAGAGACATAAAAAAGGAACTAAGGTGACACTTATTCAATGTTTTTCTTTATTTTAACTTTTTTCTACAGTGCCTTGCGAAATTATTCATCCCCTAGGCATTCTTCCTATTGCTTAGTGATGTTGTAGACTCTAGGGCCTTTCAGAATAGGTATATAAACTGAGATCATGTGACAGATCATGTGATACTTAGATTGCACACAGGTGGACTTTATTTAATTAATTATGTGACTTCTGAATGTAATTGGTTGCACTAGATCTTATTTAGGGGCTTCATAGCAAAGGGGGTGAACACCAATGCACGCACCACTTTTCATGTTTATTTATTTTTCATTTTAGAAACAAGTATTTTTTTTTCATTTTACTTCACTAATTTGGACTATTTTGTGTATGTCCATTACATGAAGTCCAAATAAAAATCCATTTCAACTACAGGTTGTAATGCAACAAAATAGGAAACACACCAAGGGGTTGAATAGTTTTGCAAGGCACTGTACATTGTAGAATAATAGTGAAGACATCAAAACTATGAAATCACGCATATGGAATCATGTAGTAACCTTCAATAAGTGCATTGACAACATCATTCCCACAGTGACCGTACATACATTTCCCAACCAGAAGCCATGGATTACAGGCAACATCCACACAAAGGTAAAGGCTAGAGCTGCCGCTTTCAGGGAGCGGGACACTCATCTGGAAGCGTATAGGAAATCCCAGTTTACAGGCAACATTCGCCCACAGTCGAACCATCAATACAGGACTAAGACTGAATCCTACAACGCCGGCTCTGATGCTTTTCAGATGTGGCAGGGCTTGAAAAATATTACGGACTACAAAGGTAAACCCAGCCACAAGCTGCCCAGTGACGACGAGCCTACCAGACCAGCTAAATATATTTTATGCTTGCTTCGAGGATATATGTGGCTCACCACCTGGATTCAGTCTTATGTAGCAAAATGTGGATAAAATTAGAGACTCAAAGCTACAAAATGGTATGTCATACACTGCATTTCTGGGGAACAATGGGAAAGTATTTTTGTTTTGAAAGTTGATAAACTTGTAAACTCACTTTTGAGAAAATGGACTTTGAACGTTTTGGTATCTAGTGAAGAATTCTACACCCATTCAGCATTATTCACACCCTCTTGCGACAAGCAATCCCGGATCCGGGATCGTAATTGTAGCCTCAAACGAATTAGCATAACGCAGTGGACATAAATACCCCTAGAAACTTTTCCTATTCATGAAAATCGCAAATGAAATGAAATAAATATATTCAAACACAAGCCTAGCCTTTTGTTAACAACACTGTCATCTCAGATATTCAAAATATGCGTTACAGCCAACGCTAGACAAGCATTTGTGTAAGTTTATCATGGCATAATGCTATGCTTGCCTCTGCTGGCAGCAGGAAACATTTTCACAAAAATAAGAATAGCAACCAAATTAAATAATTTACCTTTGAAGAACTTCAGATGCTTTCACTCAGGAGACTCCCAGTTAGATAGCAAATGTTCCTTTTTTCCAAGAAGATTATTTTTGTAGGCGAAATAGCTCCCGTTTGTTCATCATGCTTGGCTGAGAAATCGACCGGAAAATGCTACCTATCCAACGGCAAACTTTTTTCAAAATGAACCCCATAATATCGACAGAACCACGGTAAACGTTGTTTAGGATCCATCCTCAAGGTGTTTTTAACATATATGTTCGATAACATATCCGTCAAGGCAATTGGTTTCTAATAAGAAGCGATTGGAAAAATGGCTACCTCAGTATCTTACGCAAGTTTTTCTGCGGGAGACACCATGTGACCACAAGCTATATATGGTCCCTTACGGCTATTCTTCAATGGAAATGCGTAAAAAGATATCACAATGCTGTAGACACCTTGGGGAATATGTGGAAAACGTAAGCTCATTCGTAGCTCATTCACAGCCATATAAGGAATCATTGGCATGAGGCAGTTTTAAAAAATGCAGCACTTCCTGGTTGGATTTCTATCTGGGTTTCGCATGTAACATCAATTCTGTGGCACCCACAAACAATATCTTTGCAGTTTTGGAAACGTCAGAATGTTTTCTTTCCAAAGCTGTCAATTATATGCATAGTCGAGCATCTTTTCGTGACAAAATATCTTGTTTAAAACGGATAGTTTTTCATCCCAAAAATTTAATAGCGCCCCCTAATACATAACTAGCCCCACCCATCTTGTTTCACTCTCAGAGCGTTCAGAGCGCACACATGATGCTCTGGCCAATGATTTGTTTACTTCTGGATAACATGACAACAGCCGAACCAGCTCTGCTGGCAACAATTTCATTTAGCTTTTTTTGCTGACGTTTACGGACACCGGCCATTTCAATGGGTGTTGTACACTTTAAACAATAATAACGTCAGCTTGGGAGCCAGTCAGCCAACATTAGCTAGCTAGCTAACAGTACATTTCAGTTTATGACATGTAGTTAGCTAGCTAGGTAAACAATGAACCTAGCTAGGTAAACAACGTGTAAGATCACATACATCACGTGACATTAGCTAACGAACCAGCCATCTAACTATAGCTCATTAAACAGGGTGGCAGGGTAGCCTAGTGGTTAGAGTGTTGGACTAGTTATCGGAAGGTTGCAAGTTCAAACCCCCGAGCTGACAAGGTACAAATCTGTTGTTCTGCCCCTGAACAGGCAGTTAACCCACTGTTCCTAGGCCGTCATTGAAAATAAGAATTTGTTCTTAACTGACTTAACTGACATGTTCTGTTATAATCTCCACCCGGCACAGCCAGAAGAGGACTGGCCACTCCTCATAGCCTGGTTTCTTTGTAGGTTTTGGCCTTTCTAGGGAGTTTTTCCTAGCCAACGTGCTTCAACAATTGCTGTTTGGGGTTTTAGGCTGGGTTTCTGTACAGCACTTTGAGATGTACGAAAAACATTTTTTTTAAAAGCCGTGTTCGACAGGATTACCAACGCGGACTGGCCAGCTCAAATAGACAGAACCCTTCTGTATGGCAATCCAAACTCCTCTCTCGGCATGTCAAGCGCACTCATTACCTCAGCCAATCATTTCTATTGGGAAGGTTGCTGGGTTTTCTGTGGCTAACCAACAAGGCTCGTAATTTAACTATTTCATTCGTATTTACATGTGGCATACAAGTTTGTTAGGCACATGGAAGTTCAAATGTTCGAGAAGGCATTTCTGCAAGGTCCCACAAAGTAAGTCAAACAACAAGCATTACCCCTGGACCTAACGGGGCCTGTGACTTTCTCTGTGATGCGATCATTTTTTTTCCTGCCACTGTGCGCAACCAAGGAGGTGATGGCTGGACTACACAGCACGCAGCTAAGGCCACTCGCTAACAAATAAGCAGTGAACCATATATCCTGGGCCTGCACTGATGCATCTTACAGCGACTCACATGGAAATCGCCTCAGTCGTCCATCTTGGGCTAGCACCAAAGAACTCTGATGTTTTCGCTTGGCAGCATCGCAGGGGCATTTTTCACTCACTGATGGCGCCAGCTCACTCTGTTCTATCTCCCTCTCTCTGCCTCTTTCACCCTCTCTCCTCCTTTCTCTATTTTCTCTCCTCCCTCTCTCTCTCTTTCTCTCTCTCCTGTCTTTTTCTCTCATTCCATCCTGCAGGCAAATGATAATTGCATAAGGCCACTCTATTGGAATGTCTTTACATTCATTTTGTTGGAGGGACCACCAACACTCCAGTCTTTCTGGTCTCTTACTCCAGATTGACAGACATCTAATACATCATCTACAACAGAGAGTATTAGAGGCTACAGGAGCCAGAGACATTGACCGATAGTCACACTAACCCCAAGGTTAAGGACGGTGATATAGACCTACTGGAGCATTCAATAACCATATTGAAGATGATCGTAGAGCTCAAATATGTTTCCGCGTTGTTTAATTCAAATCCGAATAAATGTAGACACCAGCATTATCCTCTCATCAGCCCTCTGTCAGCATGTGAGCATGTCATTAAAAACTTGTTAAGGTTGCATTTCTCCTTTGTACTCCTCTCTCTGGGGTATTTAAATGGGTGTTCATTACTAGTGGGTCCTATTTCCCGCCATGCACAATGTGTCCCAGGTGTATGCACTTGTGAATGTAAATGTATCTGTAAGTTAATGGTGTGAAGACATGCCCCTTGTGGTCTAAAATTAGGCCTTAGTTTGGAATAACGTACTTTAAAAAAAAATCTCTCAGGGAGTGTGGGGGTGGTAATGTGGACTGTTATATTTGTGTACGATGGTTATGTCCATTAGGAAATAAAAACAGTGATGTGGCTTCTGGGATTTAGCCAAAACTCATTCCCCACCATCTGCTCAAATGAAAGCTCACCTTTCTTTGCGTAGGGATGTGTAAGGGTTTTCACGTTTTCTCCAATTGAGCGGAGACTTCAATTCAACGTGTATTCCAAGTTGGTTCATGGCAATTTCATTGGAATGACGTGGAAACAACATTAATTCAACCAGTGTGTTCCCAGTTGGCGGTAACAGGTTATTGCCAATTGTAAATGAACTAATTATGCATCACTTTGAATGTGACTAATTGTACTCGCCATTATATCGTTTTAGCAGGACTGTGAGAAATTCATGTCAGACAGAGAGAAAATGAACATGTAGAATGCAATGCATTCCATTTCACCGACGTTTACTGAGAATGAGAAAATAAGTGTCAACTTCTAAGCACTGAGCTCCTCTATTTCCAACAAAACCTTCCTTTCTCCCTTTCAAAGCACTCACTGACATTATTTATTTTTTAAACCCTGACCATAAGAGTAGGCGACACACCATGTCACTTGAATGCGTGGGTAAAAATAATTGCTGTGGAGGAAAGTAAAAATATTCAAGCCAGAAGTGGGAACAAATGTCGGCGGCTACAGCTTAGTTGAGAGTACATGTGAGAAGCAGTCTGTAGTGTGAGTCTGTGGTGAATGCGAGCCAGGGCTAAGAAGTCAATGAGTCGTTTGCGAAATGCCTCCGGGATTCCAAAGTGTGAATGTCACAGGTAATTATTCCGTCTTCAAGTGATAATGGATTCATCTTTGCCAAGTGGTGTGTTGCTAAGACTATTGTGACCTACATGTCATAATAACTCTCTTGGGAGATCACTAAGAAACATCCTGTTTAGCGGTGTGTTTCCATGTGTTGCCTATACAGTGCCTTCAGAAAGTCTCCACACCCCTTGACATTTTCCCATATTTTGTTACAGCCTGAAGTTACAATGGATTAAAATGAGATTTTTTTTGTGTCACTGGCCTACACACAATACCCCATCATGTCAAAGTGGAATTATGTTTTTAGAAATGTTTACAAATGAATAAAAAATAAAAAATGTAATGTTTTGAGTCGATAAGTATTCAACACCTTTGTTATGGCCTAAATCAGTCAAACATTTAAAAATGTGCTTAACAATTCACATAATAAGTTGCTTTGTGTGCAGTAATAGTGTTCCACATGATATTTCAATGACTACCTCATCTAAAACAGTTACAACGTTTAATGGCTGTGATAGGAGAAAATTTAGGATGGTTCAACAACATTATAGTTACTGCACAATGCTAACCTAAATGACAGAGTGAAAAGAAGGAAGCCTGTTCAGAATAAAACATATTCCAAAACATGCATACTATTTGCAACAAGGCACTAAAGCAATACTGCAAAAATTGTGACAGAGCAATGTACTTTTTGAACACACCCCATTACTGAGTACCAGTTTCAACTGTTCTGCCTTATTATTATTTGACCATGCTGGTCATTTATGAACATTTGAACATCTTGGTCATGTTCTGTTATAATCTCTACCCGGCACAGCCAGAAGAGGACTGGCCACCCCACATAGCCCGGTTCCTCTCTAGGTTTCTTCCTAGGTTTTGGCCTTTTTAGGGAGTTTTTCCTAGCCACCGTGCTTTTACACCTGCATTGTTTGCTGTTTGGGGTTTTAGGCTGGGTTTCTGTACAGCACTTTGAGATATCAGCTGATGTACGAAGGGCTATATAAATAAATTTGATTTGATTTGATTTGATTTACCACTCTCCATATTTTCAAGCATAGCTGCATAATGATATGTGTATGCTTGCAATTGTTAAGGACCAGGGAGTTTTTCAGGATAAAAAAGAAAAGGAACGGAGCTAAGCACAGGCAAAATCCTGGAGGAAAACAATGTTTAGTCTGCTTTCCACCAGACACCGGGAGATGAATTCACCTTTCAGCAGGAGAATAGCCTCAAACACAAGACCAAATCTACACTGGTGTTGCTTACCAAGAAGACAGTGAATGTTCCTGAGTGGCGAGTTACACTTTTGACTTAAATCTACTCGGAAATCTATGGCAAGACCTGAAAATGGCTGTCTGGCAATTATCAACAACCCGTGCTTAATTTGAGCCGGACCCTGCTTGAATGAATTACTTTGTGTTGGGCTGGCCCGGGTTTATGGTTTGTGCAACAATGTAGCCTATGTTGGAGACCAAAGTGTGGCTCTTGCTGTGGTGAGAGGGATCCACGACCTGTATCTCTCAGAACTAGAATGAGATTCGCTTTTCTATGATCTCTCTCTGCTAGATATGAGCCTGCAACTCTCATCTTTCCAGTGTTGCACTTCACTTTATTTGCTTATAGAATCATAGCCGGGGGAAGGGTGCTGGAGGCGCTGCTTGAAATGATATAAACAACGTCCCTTTTTCAGAACCCTGTATTTCAAAGATAATTAGTAAAAATCCATATACCTTCACAGATCTTCATTGTAAAGGGTTTAAACACTGTTTCCCATTATTATTCAATGAACCATAAACTATTAATGAACATGCACCTGTGGAACGGTCAGTAAGACACTAACAGCTTACAGACGGTAGGCAATTAAGGTCGCAGTTATGAAAACTTCTACAGACTCTGAAAAACACCAAAAGAAAGATGCCAAAGGTCCCTGCTCATCTGCATGAACTTGCCTTGGGCATGCTGCAAGGAGGCATGAGGACTGCAGATGTGGCCGGGGCAATAAAATGCAATGTCCGTACTGTGAGACACCCAAGACAGCGCTACAGGGAGACAGGACAGACAGCTGATCGTCCTCGCAGTGGCAGACCACGTATAACAACACTTGCACAGGATCGGTACATCCGAACGTCACACCTGCGGGACAGGTAAAGGATGGCTACAACAACTGCCCGAGTTACACATGGAACGCACAATCCCTCTATCAGTGCTCAGACTGTCCGCAATAGGCTGACAGAGGCTGGACTAATGGCTTGTAGGCCTGTTGTAAGGCAGGTCCTCACCACGCATCACAGGCAACAATGTCCCCTATGGGCACAAACCCACCATCGCTGGACCAGACAGGACTGGCAAAGTGCTCTTCACTGATGAGTCGCGGTTTTGTCTCACCAGGGGTGACAGTCAGATTCGTGTTTATCAACGAAGGGATGAGGCCTGTACTCTGGAGGCCTGTACACCGAGGCCTGTACTCTGGAGCTTGTTGACATTGCAGGCAATCTCAACGCTGTGCGTTACAGGAAAGACATAATCCTCCCTCATGAGGTACCCGTCCTGCAGGCTCATCCCGACATGACCCTCCAGCATGACAATGCCACCAGCCATACTGCTCGTTCTGTGCATGATTTCCTGCAAGACAGGAATGTCAATGTTCTGCCATGGCCAGCGAAGAGCCCGGATCTCAATCCCATTCAGCATGTCTGGGACTTGTTGGATCGGAGGGTGAGGGCTAGGGCCATTCCCTCCAGAAATGTCAGCGCCAGTTAGGATTTGGCTTAACACCAACCACATCACATGACAAATGTCCTTGACAGAAATAAACTTTGTGTTGCATCTCGTTGTGTTGTTGTCCTCCGGTGGCTAGCTACAGCTGAAGTCAGAAGTTTACATACACTTAGGTTGGAGTCATTAAAACTCATTTTTCAAACACTCAACATATTTCTAATTAACAAACGATTGTTTTGTCAAGTTTGTTAGGACTGTCACGACTTCCATCGAAGATGGCTTCTCTCCCTGTTCGTGCGATGTTCGGCGGTCGTTGTTGCTGGCTTACTAGCTGCCACCGATCCATTTTTCCTTTTCGTTTGTGATTGTCTGTATTGTTTACACCTGTGTCCTATTAGTTGATTTCGGTGGATTTATTTACCTCCGCTGCCTGCTAATCTTTGTGCAGGATTGTTTGCTCTGGTTGTATTGTTAGGCGTGCGCGTCTGCACCACGGGTTTTCATTCATGCGGCACTTGTACAGTATTTCTTCTCCGAGTGTGACGTTTATTTCCCTGTGTGTGGCGACCTCGTTTGGGCGTATTCCCCCCATGTTGTTGTTGGGTTGGGACTTCTAAATAAACTATTGTGCCACTGGGACTTCCTTGCTCTCCTGCTCCTGATTCCTGCCCCTCCCTCCTTGAAGGAAGCATGTAACAAGGACATCTACTTTGTGCATGACACAGATTATTTCACTTACAATTCACTGTATCACAATTCCAGTGGGTCAGAAGTTTACATACACTAAGTTGACTGTGCCTTTGAACAGCTTGGAAGAATTCCAAAAAATAATGTCATGTCTTTAGAGCTTCTGATAGGCTGATTGACATAATTTGAGTCAGTTGGAGGTGTACCTGTGGATGTATTTCAAGGCCTACCTTCAAACCTAGTGCCTTTTGCTTGTCATCATGGGCTAATCAAAAGCAATTGTAGACCTCCACATGTCTGGTTCATCCCTGGGAGCAATTTCCAAATGGCTGAAGGTACCACCTTCATCTGTACAAACAATAGTATGCAAGTATAAACACCATGGGACCATGCAGCTGTCATACTGCTCAGGAAGGAGACGCGTTCTGTCCCCTAGAGATGAACGTACTTTGGTGCGAAAAGTGCAACTCAATCCCAGAACAACAGCAAAGGACCTTGTGAAGATGCTGGAGGAAACGGTTAAAAAGTATTTATGTCCACAGTAAAACGAGTCCTATATCGACGTAACCTGAAAGGCAGCTCAGCAAGGAAGATGCCAAAGCTCCAAAACCACCATAAAAAAGCCAGACTACAGTTTGCAACTGCACATGGGGACAAAAATCTTACTTTTTGGAGAAATGTTCTCTGGTATGATGAAACAAAAATAGAACTGACTTTCGTTATGTTTGGAGGAAGAAGGGGAGGCTTGCAAGTTGAAGAACACCCTCCCAACCGTGAAGCTCGGGGGTGGCAGCATAATGTGGTGGGGGTGCATTGCTGCAGGAGGGACTGGTGCACTTCACAAAATAGATGGCGTCATGAGGATGGAAAATTATGTGGATATATTGAAGAAACATCTCATGGCATCAGTCAGGAAGTTAAAGCTTGGTCACAAATGGGTCTTCCAAATGGACAATGACCCCAAGCATACTTCCGAAGTTGTGGCAAAATGGCTTAAGGACAACAAAGTCCAGGCATTGGAGTGGCCATCACAAAGACCTGACCTCAAACCTATAGAACATTTGTGAGCAGAACTGAAAAAGCTTGTGCGAGCAAGGAGGCCTACAAACCTGACTCAGTTACATCAGCTCTGTTAGGAGGAATGGGCCAAAATTCACCCAACTTATTGTGGAAAGCTTGCGGAAGGCTACCCAAAATCATTCTCTCTACTATTTTTCTGACATTTCACATTCTTAAAAAAAAGTGGTGATCCTAACTGACCTAAGACAGGGAATTTTTACAGGAATTGTGAAAAACTAATTTTAAATGTACTTGGCTGAGATGCATGTAAACTTCCGACAACAACTGTAGCTAGCTAAAATCATCCCTTTCCTAAATTAGCGATGGATGGAAATAGGAATTTAGAATTGTGGTTTGACTGTTGTCCATACTGGTCAATGATTGTAACGGTGATTCTGATCAAACCATATGTTCTGTCACGCCCTGATCTGTTTCACCTGTCCTTGTGATTGTCTCCACCCCCTCCAAGTGTCACTTTTTTCTCTGGTGTATTTATCACTCTGTTTACTGTCTCTCTGTGTCATGTTTGTCATTTATTGTCATGTCTTGTCCCTGTGCTCCCCATGCTATTCGTTTCCCTCTGCTGGTCTTGTTTGGTTCTATCCCTCTCTCTCCCCCTCCCCCTTTCACTCTCTCGCTCTCTCTTCTCTCTGTCGTTCCGTTCCTGCTCCCAGCTGTTCCTATTCCCCTAATCATCATTAGTCTTCCCACACCTGTTCCCGATCCTTTCCCCTGATTAGACTCCCTATTTATTCCTTTGTGATCCGTTCCTGATCCATCGGTTCCTTGTTTTGTATTCCATGCTGTAATTGCGTTTCGCCCTGTCCTGTCGTGTTTTTTGCCGTGATTGTGTATCACCCTGTCCTGTCGTGTTTTGTGCCTTCTTCAGACGCTGCGTGTGAGCAGGCGTCTCTGTTGACTACGGCCTGCGCCTACCCGAAGCGACCTGCAGTCTGTGGCCGCTTCTCCAGTTGTTTTCCCCTCTACTGTCTAGAGGATTTCAGTTATTCGGTTTTTGAGCATTAATAAACTCTGTTTCTGTTAAGTCGCGTTTGGGTCCTCCTTCACCTGCATAACAGAAGGAACCGATCAAAGAATGGACCCAGCGACTTCTGACGTTCGTTACACTGCCGTCGAGATCCAAGGAGCCATGCTCGGCAGACACGAGCAGGAATTGTCCGCTGCTCGCCAGGCCGTGGAGAACCTGGCTGCTCAGGTTTCCGACCTCTCTGGACAGTTCCAGAGTCTACGTCTCGTGCCACCTGTTACTTCCTGGCCTGCCGAGCCTCCAGAACCTAGGGTTAATAACCCACCTTGCTACTCCGGGCAGCCCACTGAGTGCCGCTCCTTTCTCACGCAGTGTGAGATTGTGTTCTCTCTCCAACCCAACACATACTCTCTAGAGAGAGCTCGGGTTGCTTACGTCATCTCACTCCTCACTGGCCGGGCTCGAGAATGGGGCACAGCTATCTGGGAGGCAAGGGCTGTTTGCTCTAACGATTTCCAGAACTTTAAAGAGGAGATGATTCGGGTTTTTGACCGTTCAGTTTTTGGTGGGGAGGCTTCTAGGGCCCTGGCTTCCTTATGCCAAGGTGAACGGTCCATAACTGATTATTCCATTGAGTTTCGCACTCTTGCTGCCTCTAGTGAGTGGAACGAGCCGGCGCTGCTCGCTCGTTTTCTGGAGGGACTCCACGCTGTGGTTAAGGATGAGATTCTCTCCCGGGAGGTTCCTTCAGATGTGGACTCCTTGATTGCTCTCGCCATCCGCATAGAACGACGGGTAGATCTTCGTCACCGGGCTCGTGGAAGAGAGCTCGCATCAACGGTGTTTCCCTGCTCCGCATCGCAGCCATCTCCCCCTCTGGCTTTGAGACTGAGCCCATGCAGCTGGGAGGGATTCGCATCTCGAATAAGGAGAGGGAACGGAGGATCACCAACCGCCTGTGCCTCTATTGTGGAGTTGCTGGACATTTCGTTAATTCATGTCCAGTAAAAGCCAGAGCTCATCTGTAAGCGGAGGGCTACAGGTGAGCGCAACTACTCAAGTCTCTCCATCAAAGTCCTGTACTACTTTGTCGGTCCACCTACGCTGGACCGGTTCGGGCGCCTACATGTAGTGCCTTGATAGACTCTGGGGCTGAGGGTTGTTTCATGGACGAAGCATGGGTTCGGAAACATGACATTCCTTTCAGAGAGTTAGATAAGCCTACGCCCATGTTCGCCTTAGATGGTAGTCATCTTCCCAGTATCAGATTTGAGACACTACCTTTAACCCTCACAGTATCTGGTAACCACAGTGAGACTATTTCTTTTTTGATTTTCCGTTCACCGTTTACACCTGTTGTTTTGGGTCATCCCTGGCTAGTATGTCATAATCCTTCTATTAATTGGTCTAGTAATTCTATCCTATCCTGGAACGTTTCTTGTCATGTGAAGTGTTTAATGTCTGCCATCCCTCCCGTTTCTTCTGTCCCTACTTCTCAGGAGGAACCTGGCGATTTGACAGGAGTGCCGGAGGAATATCATGATCTGCGCACGGTCTTCAGTCGGTCCCGAGCCAACTCCCTTCCTCCTCACCGGTCGTATGATTGTAGTATTGATCTCCTTCCGGGGACCACTCCTCCTCGAGGTAGACTATACTCTCTGTCGGCTCCCGAACGTAAGGCTCTCGAGGATTATTTGTCTGTGTCTCTTGACGCCGGTACCATAGTGCCTTCTTCCTCTCCGGCCGGGGCGGGGTTCTTTTTTGTTAAGAAGAAGGACGGTACTCTGCGCCCCTGCGTGGATTATCGAGGGCTGAATGACATAACGGTTAAGAATCGTTATCCGCTTCCCCTTATGTCATCAGCCTTCGAGATTCTGCAGGGAGCCAGGTGCTTTACTAAATTGGACCTTCGTAACGCTTACCATCTCGTGCGCATCAGAGAGGGGGACGAGTGGAAAACGGCGTTTAATACTCCGTTAGGGCATTTTGAGTACCGGGTTCTGCCGTTCGGTCTCGCCAATGCGCCAGCTGTTTTTCAGGCATTAGTTAATGATGTTCTGAGAGACATGCTGAACATTTTCGTTTTTGTCTATCTTGACGATATCCTGATTTTTTCTCCGTCACTCGAGATTCATGTTCAGCACGTTCGACGTGTTCTACAGCGCCTTTTAGAGAATTGTCTCTATGTAAAGGCTGAGAAGTGCTCTTTTCATGTCTCCTCCGTTACTTTTCTCGGTTCCGTTATTTCCGCTGAAGGCATTCAGATGGATTCCGCTAAGGTCCAAGCTGTCAGTGATTGGCCCGTTCCAAGGTCACGTGTCGAGTTGCAGCGCTTTTTAGGTTTCGCTAATTTCTATCGGCGTTTCATTCGTAATTTCGGTCAAGTTGCTGCCCCTCTCACAGCTCTTACTTCTGTCAAGACGTGTTTTAAGTGGTCCGGTTCCGCCCAGGGAGCTTTTGATCTTCTAAAAGAACGTTTTACGTCCGCTCCTATCCTCGTTACTCCTGACGTCACTAGACAATTCATTGTCGAGGTTGACCTTCAGAGGTGGCGTGGGAGCCATTCTATCCCAGCGCTTCCAGTCTGACGATAAGGTTCATCCTTGCGCTTATTTTTCTCATCGCCTGTCGCCATCTGAGCGCAACTATGATGTGGGTAATCGTGAACTGCTCGCCATCCGCTTAGCCCTAGGCGAATGGCGACAGTGGTTGGAGGGGCGACCGTTCCTTTGTCGTTTGGACAGACCATAAGAACCTTGAGTACATCCGTTCTGCCAAACGACTTAATGCCCGTCAAGCTCGTTGGGCGTTGTTTTTCGCTCGTTTCGAGTTTGTGATTTCTTACCGTCCGGGTAGCAAGAACACCAAGCCTGATGCCTTATCCCGTCTGTTTAGTTCTTCTGTGGCTTCTACTGATCCCGAGGGGATTCTTCCTTATGGGCGTGTTGTCGGGTTAACAGTCTGGGGAATTGAAAGACAGGTTAAGCAAGCACTCACGCACACTGCGTCGCCGCGCGCTTGTCCTAGTAACCTCCTTTTCGTTCCTGTTTCCACTCGTCTGGCTGTTCTTCAGTGGGCTCACTCTGCCAAGTTAGCGGGTCATCCCGGTGTTCGAGGCACTCTTGCGTCTATTCGCCAGCGCTTTTGGTGGCCGACTCAGGAGCGTGACACGCGCCGTTTCGTGGCTGCCTGTTCGGACTGCGCGCAGACTAAGTCGGGTAACTCTCCTCCTGCCGGTCGTCTCAGACCGCTCCCCATTCCTTCTCGACCATGGTCTCACATTGCCTTAGACTTCATTACCGGTCTGCCTTTGTCTGCGGGGAAGACTGTGATTCTGACGGTTGTCGATAGGTTCTCTAAGGCGGCACATTTCATTCCCCTCGCTAAACTTCCTTCCGCTAAGGAGACGGCACAAATCATTATTGAGAATGTATTCAGAATTCATGGCCTCCCGTTAGACGCCGTTTCAGACAGAGGTCCGCAATTCACGTCACAGTTTTGGAGGGAGTTCTGTCGTTTGATTGGTGCGTCCGTCAGTCTCTCTTCCGGGTTTCATCCCCAGTCTAACGGTCAAGCAGAGAGGGCCAATCAGACGATTGGTCGCATACTACGCAGCCTTTCTTTCAGGAACCCTGCGTCTTGGGCAGAACAGCTCCCCTGGGCAGAATACGCTCACAATTCGCTTCCTTCGTCTGCTACCGGGTTATCTCCGTTTCAGAGTAGTCTGGGTTACCAGCCTCCTCTGTTCTCATCCCAGCTTGCCGAGTCCAGCGTTCCCTCCGCTCAAGCGTTTGTCCAACGTTGTGAGCGCACCTGGAGGAGGGTGAGGTCTGCACTTTGCCGTTACAGGGCACAGACGGTGAGAGCCGCCAATAAACGCAGGATTAAGAGTCCAAGGTATTGTTGCGGCCAGAGAGTGTGGCTTTCCACTCGCAACCTTCCTCTTACGACAGCTTCTCGTAAGTTGACTCCGCGGTTCATTGGTCCGTTCCGTGTCTCCCAGGTCGTCAATCCTGTCGCTGTGCGACTGCTTCTTCCGCGACATCTTCGTCGCGTCCATCCTGTCTTCCATGTCTCCTGTGTTAAGCCCTTTCTTCGCACCCCGTTCGTCTTCCCTCCCCCCTCCCGTCCTTGTCGAGAGCGCACCTATTTACAAGGTACATAAAATTATGGACATGCGTTCTCGGGGACGGGGTCACCAATACCTAGTGGATTGGGAGGGTTACGGTCCTGAGGAGAGGAGTTGGGTTCCGTCTCGGGACGTGCTGGACCGTTCGCTCATCGATGATTTCCTCCGTTGCCGCCAGGATTCCTCCTCGAGTGCGCCAGGAGGCGCTCGGTGATAGTGGGGGGTACTGTCATGTTTGTCATTTATTGTCATGTCTTGTCCCTGTGCTCCCCATGCTATTCGTTTCCCTCTGCTGGTCTTGTTTGGTTCTATCCCTCTCTCTCCCCCTCCCCTTTCACTCTCTCGCTCTCTCTTCTCTCTGTCGTTCCGTTCCTGCTCCCAGCTGTTCCTATTCCCCTAATCATCATTAGTCTTCCCACACCTGTTCCCGATCCTTTCCCCTGATTAGACTCCCTATTTATTCCTTTGTGATCCGTTCCTGATCCATCGGTTCCTTGTTTTGTATTCCATGCTGTAATTGCGTTTCGCCCTGTCCTGTCGTGTTTTTTGCCGTGATTGTGTATCACCCTGTCCTGTCGTGTTTTGTGCCTTCTTCAGACGCTGCGTGTGAGCAGGTGTCTCAGTTGACTACGGCCTGCGCCTACCCGAATTTAGACCTGCAGTCTGTGGCCGCTTCTCCAGTTGTTTTCCCCTCTACTGTCTAGAGGATTTCAGTTATTCGGTTTTTGAGCATTAATAAACTCTGTTTCTGTTAAGTCGCGTTTGGGTCCTCCTTCACCTGCATAACACTCTGTGCCAGTTTTGTATGTTCAAGTCAACCAGCATGTTTATCTCGTGCTCCTGATTTTCTATTCTCTCTTACTAGTCCTCCCGGTTTTGACTTTGTCTGTTTTTCTGGACTCCATTCCCGCCTGTCTGATCATTCTGCCTGCCTTGACCTCGAGCCTGCCTGCCATTCTGTACCTCTGGAACTCTGAACTGGTTTTGACCTTTTGCCTGTTGTCATGACGTTGCCCTCTTTGGGTACAGCAAATCCCATCCCCCTCTCCCTGCCTCCCCCTCGCCTCCTTCAACTAGGCTGCTGTGGTCAGAGAGAGGTCGTAAATCCCTGAGGAGAGGATCTCCTCATGGCCTCACAGTATAGAGATAGAGTGAAGTTTCATAGAGAACAAAGGAATTTATTCCACCTCACAGAACTTGAGGTCCGAACAACGTTTACGTTCCGGAGATGTTATTAAAGATCGGTGATGAATCCAGCTATGAACTGGTCCGTTTGTCACAACTTACGGAAGCTCATGGGAGACGGTGCGGCCACATTACCATAACGCTGTTTATATAATCTAATTGTTGTATAAGATGACTGAGTGACTATGATACTGTTTGTAAAATAGTGTAATGTGATTTTGGACTGTTTAATGAAGGAAACTCCAATTCCCTTTTGAGTTGAACTAAATCAGAGGACCGCCCATGAGCCCAGTTAGGGTCAGGCATCCTGGAACAGCCCCTTTTCCGCAATTCCGAATAAAACCCCAATCTTGAGAATTCCTCAAGTAGACCATTTTTCTCTCAATCACGGGAGGACAAAGGTTGCAGACCAATTTTTTAACCATACTACGTGGTTAAACTCTTAGACTATCGATACCGACGGAATAAGAACTTTGATATTAAATACTAGTCTGCAGCTAGGAATTCGGTATCATTGAACGCGAAGAACGACAACCACCGAAACATCCATTCTATAACGAATGAATGAATGTCACTCTGAACCATCCACTCTAACCACAACAGAGAGAGAGACAGCAGGAGAGAGAGAGAGAGGACGAAAACTCTCCAACAGAAACAAACTTCTCAACAAAGATCTCGACGACACACTGAGCGTAAATATATATATATATATTGATTGCAATTGTTCCCGAATGAGTGAGTGTTCATGTGCAAAGGATTAGCATTTCAATTGTTAGAATTATCAACTTTGTAGTGTCTCATCTCAGTTGACCCCCACTTCCCTTTGTGTCCACCAAGCCACGATACCTGTTTATCCCACTAGGGAAACTCTGTTATCATCTCCTTGTAACTATCTACTGTTTGTTTATGCATTTCTGTGAATTACTTAGTTAGTAATAAATACATGATTTAAGAAAATTGATGTATGGATGACTCATAGTGAAGACTGGGTTCGTGCAGATAACCAACAATTTACGACATTTGGAATGAGACTAATGTGAGGTCAAATAAATATTTAATTAATCAGAAGACTATTGATCAGATATGAAAATATCTGAAAGGTTATGTTGGGAAATTAATCTGAATATTTTCCTTGGTTCCCCGACTTCCTAGTTAATTACGGTTACATGATTAATCAGTTTTATCGCGTAATACTAATTACAGAGAATCTTTGATAAAAACAAAGTCCTTAGAGCGGACATAAAAGGTAATGGTGGACTGAATTAAGTTATGTAGAGCACCTCAAGATAAAATGTAATATTCAATATTGGCAAGTTAGACTAAAATATTAGCACTACATAATCTGGTGGGTGGTAACCTTCAATCTGGATAATAACTAAAAACAAATCTTAAGACGAGAGACATTTATCGACAAATATTACGAAAACAAGCAACACCCAAACATGACGGAGAGTAAGACAGGGGAACCGATTTCAAAACGGAAACGTGACTCTTCTACAGACACAGACGGTTTAATATTTTCACCAAGGGAATGGTAAAGGTTGAAACCGATCTGTTAAAATCAATAAATTACAAACTGGGTATACTTGAATTAGTTAGTAAGGATATAAAAGAGTTGAAGGCAAAAGCCTCGAGATGAGTGATGAAAAAGCTGCGACATTGGAGAAGGAAACACACAAGCTAAAAGGGACAGTCAATAAGATTGAAACCGAAATGAATTAAATTAAAAAGGAGAACACTGTTCTGAGAGAAGCCTTACTGGACATACAAACTAGATCAATGAGAGAGAATCTGGTAGTTACAGGTATCCAGGAGAAAGAATCTGGTACTTACAGGTATCCAGGAGAAAGAATCTGGTACTTACAGGTATCCAGGAGAAAGAATCTGGTACTTACAGGTATCCAGGAGAAAGAATCTGGTACTTACAGGTATTCAGGAGAAAGAATCTGGTACTTACAGGTATCCAGGAGAAATAATCTGGTACTTACAGGTATCCAGGAGAAAGAATCTGGTACTTACAGGTATCCAGGAGAAAGAATCTGGTACTTACAGGTATCCAGGAGAAAAAAATCTGGTACTTACAGGTATCCAGGAGAAAGAATCTGGTACTTACAGATATCCAGGAGAAAGAAGGGGAAGTTCCTGAATCTGTAGTTAGAGAGTTCCTCCTTACAGCGCATCAGATCCCACGTGAAGTTATCGACAAAATCCAACTTGAACGTTTACACCCCTTCGGAAAGAGAGGCCAAAGGTGTGACCGCCCAATCGTTGCTAAATTGGCTTCATTTAAAGATAAAATAATGGTTAAAAGCCTGGGTAAAAGACTTGCTGGGACCAAAATTGGCATGAATGATCCATTTCCGAAGGAAATTGCAGAATGGCTTAAAGTTCTGTATCCAATTTTCAAAGAAAATAGATTAAAAGCGAAATTAGTAGTTCTCGTCGTTGATAAACTATATATTGATAACGAGTTGTTTAGAGACTCAAAGACTACTCCATGGTTAATTTTAAAATTGCAATGTTCTCATAGATGAGGAAAATAAATACAATTCTAGCCCGGTTATGGATTGTAACAATACAATAAAGAAATAGAGCTTTTCTATAAATCTTCACATATAACTAATTGAACACACAAGCACTAATTCAACATAGTTAAGATAAAAACTAAGTAAACAGAAAGCACAGTATGTGTGGATGGTGGGGCGTATGTTGATTTTGATTTGTTATGTTTGTAAGTTGAGTGGGTGAGTAATGAAATGGTTGCCTATCCCAGAGCCAATGTATTGCTGTGGGCCGGGGTATGAGAGGGATTTCAATGTTGTTCAGATGATGGATATACTTTCATAATGAATTATGTGTCTTATTTATTTATTGTCCTATCACGGTGGAACAGTTTTAAAATAGATGACACATTTGATTTGTCGTTGTCCTATCATGGGGAACTACATTTTTAAAATAAATTATATCTAATTATTGATATATGATCCTATTTGAATGGTACGGTCCATGACCGTATACCCTAGACACCCACCTGAATGACCAAGATACTAAGGAGAAGTCCCTAACTGTTTCATGTGCATGCTGAAAGCGGTCTGTATGCAGCCAAATGATGGTCAGAGACCAAGAGCAGCACTGCCCCCTCAATATTCTGAGCCTGCTTGGCAGGGTTGGTCATGCAAAGCCAAAGCCCCCTAAAGGGACAGCATACTACACAAGGAAATTCTCAAAGCTGCTAATGAGAACCTTGATGACCTTGTACCTAGCAGGGTGGGGATTCCGGTGGGGTTTCTCCCACCCAGGCAGTGGCAGTGCTGGCAACACTAGCTGCAGTAACCCATGGGGAGGGGGTCACACTCGGACATTCAGAGAGGGGGTTTATTATTGTGACCCTAGTGGCACAGAATCAAGTCGGACTGCATGGGATGCTTGGGAATATGGTCAATACGGTTGACCGTATTGTGGGTGTTTCAGGGAAAGGGAGCACATTTGACCTCCATCATCTAGGATCTGACGGTATGGTAAATAAAATCTCTACATTTTTGCCTATTTTTTGTGCTGTCTTGCAGGCCTTCTCGTGCAGCTGCAACTGTAAGTGCATTTGTAAATCAAGACCTTTCTTGAATTGGGCTCTGGGGTGGTGCAATTGTTGAGTAAGTGAGCTTATGAGCTCATCTTGGAAATGATTCCATTTCCAAGATGGCGTAGCAGTAAGTTGTCCTGTCGTATCGTCTCTTTTTCGTTTTAGATATTTTTTTCTTCGCATATCTTTAAAAACATTTTGCTAAACCTAAGCTTCCAAATACTCTTCTGCAACCCGCCAATGTAGCTACTTTTCCTAAAGTAGTTATATTTACTTCGGAACCGGGCCCCCTCAACTGAAGCTAGCCAGCCAACTACCAGCTATGCTAGCGGTCTTCAGCTAACCGGTCATCACCTAACCTTTAGCTCGGAAAGCTCTCGCCAGTTCGAACAACGCGACGCTAACCAGAGCATAACGGACCTATTTAATAAAAACTTACCCCCGGATTCCCACCACAAACGGAACATTCTTCAGCTGGATCTTCGCCACTAGCTATCGAGCTAAACAGCAACCCTGGTTGATTACTCCTGGCTTGAAGCTAGCCCGGCCAGAGCTCCTAGCATACTCCTGGGCTACAATACCTTGACTACGACCGGTCTATCGATATCACTGCATGAAGAGGAATAAACAGACTCACCCCATCGCGACGTCCTCCAAAGGCTAACTCGCTATCTCCTTGCTTGTTAGTTCGGCATGCTAACTGCTAGCTTGTTTAGCCCAGGTCCGCTAACTACTACCTTGTTTATCCCGGCCTGCTAATCTGTTAGCTTGTTAGCACAGGCCTGCTAACCGTCTGCATCTCCGCGTCCCAAAAACGCAGTGGCCCATATGTACTCTATCTCTTCCCGGTTTAAAAAAAAATTGTTTATACCTTCCGGAAACCTGCCTCACCCAATGTGATACGGAATCGCTATTATCTTTATTTTTAGAACACACTCAAGAACCTCCAGAAGCTAACCAGCTAGCTAGCTACAAGCTATTTAGTCATTGTTAGTTTTCTTAACCTGGATAACACTCGCCAGCCCAGCCCCCTGCCCCATCCACCGCTGCCCCCTGGACTCTGATCACTTGGCTACATAGCTGATGCACGCTGTTCTGTCCATTAATCACGGTACTCCATTCTGCTTGTTTGTTTTATCTGTCGGCCGAGTTGCCTAGTCAATGCCATCTCACCTGCTGTTGTTATGCTAGCTGATTAGCTGTTGTCTCACCCACTGTTTTAGCTAGCTTTCCCAATTCAACACCTGTGTTTACTGTATGCCTCGCTGTATGTCTCTCTCAAATGTCAATATGCCTTGTATACTGTTGCTCAGGTTAGTTATCATTGTTTTAGTTCACAATGGAGCCCCTAGTCCTATTCCTCATACCCCTGATACCTCCTTTGTCCCACCTCCCACATATGCGGTGACCTCACCCATTACAACCAGCATGTCCAGAGATAAAACCTCTCTCATCATCACCCAGTGCCTGGGCTTACCTCCGCCGTACCCGCACCCCACCATACCCCTGTCTGTGCATTATGCCCTGAATATATTCTACCATGCCCAGAAACCTGCTCCTCTTATTCTCTGTCCCCAACGCTCTAGGCGACCAGTTATGATAGCCCTTAGCCGCACCCTCATACTACTCCTTCTCTGTTCCGCGGGTGATGTGGAGGTAAACCCAGGCCCTGCATGTCCCCAGGCACCCTCATTTGTTGACTTCTGTGATCGAAAAAGCCTTGGTTTCATGCATGTCAACATTAGAAGCCTCCTCCCTAAGTTTGTTTTACTCACTGCTTTAGCACACTCTGCTAACCCTGATGTCCTTGCCGTGTCTGAATCCTGGCTCAGGAAGGCCACCAAAAATTCTGAGATTTCCATACCCAACTATAACATCTTCCGTCAAGATAGAACTGCCAAAGGGGGAGGAGTCGCAGAGATAGCCTGCAAAGTAATGTCATACTTTCCAGGTCCATACCCAAACAGTTCGAACTACTAATTCTGAAAATGACTCTCTCCAGAAATAAGTCTCTCACTGTTGCCGCCTGCTACCGACCCCCCTCAGCTCCCAGCTGTGCCCTGGACACCATTTGTGAATTGATTGCCCCCCATCTAGCTTCTGAGTTTGTTCTGTTAGGTGACCTAAACTGGGATATGCTTAACACCCCGGCAGTCCTACAATCTAAGCTAGATACCCTCAATCTCACACAAATCATCAAGGAACCCACCAGGTACAACCCTAACTCTGTAAGCAAGGGCACCCTCATAGACGTCATCCTGACCAACTGGCCCCCCCAAATACACCTCCGCTGTCTTCAACCAGGATCTCAGCGACCACTGCCTCATTGCCTGTATCCGCTACGGTGCCGCAGTCAAACGACCACCCCTCATCACTGTCAAACGCTCCCTAAAACACTTCTGTGAGCAGGCCTTTCTAATCGACCTGGCCCGGGTATCCTGGAGGGACATCGACCTCATCCCGTCAGTTGAGGATGCCTGGTCATTCTTTAAGTGTAACTTCCTCACCATATTAGATAAGCATGCTCCGTTCAAAAAATGCAGAACTAAGAACAGATACAGCCCTTGGTTCACTCCAGACCTGACTGCCCTCGACCAGCACAAAAACATCCTGTGGTGGACTGCAATAGCATCGAACAGTCCCCGCGATATGCAACTGTTCAGGGAAGTCAGGAACCAATACACGCAGTCAGTCAGGAAAGCTAAGGCCAGCTTCTTCAGGCAGAAGTTTGCATCCTGTAGCTCCAACTCCAAAAAGTTCTGGGACACTGTGAAGTCCATGGAGAACAAGAGCACCACCTCCCAGCTGCCCACTGCACTGAGGCTAGGGAACACGGTCACCACCGACAAATCCATGATTATCGAAAACTTCAACAAGCATTTCTCAACGGCTGGCCATGCCTTCCGCCTGGCTACTCCTACCTCGGCCAACAGCTCCGGCCCCCCCGCAGCTCCTCGCCCAAGCCTCTCCAGGTTCTCCTTTACCCAAATCCAGATAGCAGATGTTCTGAAAGAGCTGCAAAACCTGGACCCGTATAAATCAGCTGGGCTTGACAATCTGGATCCTCTATTTCTGAAACTATCCGCCGCCATTGTCGCAACCCCTATTACCAGCCTGTTGAACCTCTCTTTCATATCGTCTGGGATCCCCAAGGATTGGAAAGCTGCCGCAGTCATCCCCCTCTTCAAAAGGGGGAGACACCCTGGACCCAAACTGTTACAGACCTATATCCATTCTGCCCTGCCTATCTAAGGTCTTCGAAAGCCAAGTCAACAAACAGGTCACTGACCATCTCGAATCCCACCGTACCTTCTCCACTATGCAATCTGGTTTCCGAGCCGGTCACGGGTGCACCTCAGCCACACTCAAGGTACTAAACGACATCATAACCGCCATCGATAAAAGACAGTACTGTGCAGCCGTCTTCATCGACCTTGCCAAGGCTTTCGACTCTGTCAATCACCATATTCTTATCGGCAGACTCAGTAGCCTCGGTTTTTCGGATGACTGCCTTGCCTGGTTCACCAATTACTTTGCAGACAGAGTTCAGTGTGTCAAATCGGAGGGCATGTTGTCCGGTCCTCTGGCAGTCTCTATGGGGGTGCCACAGGGTTCAATTCTCGGGCCGACTCTTTTCTCTGTGTATATCAATGATGTTGCTCTTGCTGCGGGCGATTCCCTGATCCACCTCTACGCAGACGACACCATTCTGTACACTTTCGGCCCGTCATTGGACACTGTGCTATCTAACCTCCAATCGAGCTTCAATGCCATACAACACTCCTTCCGTGGCCTCCAACTGCTCTTAAACGCTAGTAAAACCAAATGCATGCTTTTCAACCGATAGCTGCCTGCACCCGCTTGCCCGACTAGCATCACCACACTGGATGGTTCCGACCTTGAATATGTGGACACCTATAAGTACCTAGGTGTCTGGCTAGACTGCAAACTCTCCTTCCAGACTCCAATCGAAAATCAAATCAAGAGTCGGCTTTCTATTCCGCAACAAAGCCTCCTTCACTCACGCTGCCAAGCTTACCCTAGTAAAACTGACTACCGATCCTCGACTTCGGCGATGTTATCTACAAAATTGCTTCCAACACTCTTCTCAGCAAACTGGATGCAGTTTATCACAGTGCCATCCGTTTTGTCACTAAAGCACCTTATACTACCCACCACTGCGACTTGTATGCTCTAGTCGGCTGGCCCGCGCTACATATTCGTCGCCAGACCCACTGGCTCCAGGTCATCTACAAGGCCATGCTAGGCAAAGCTCCGCCTTATCTCAGCTCACTGGTCACGATGGCAACACCCATCCGTAGCACGTGCTCCAGCAGGTGTATCTCATTGATCATCCCTAAAGCCAACACCTCATTCGGCCCCCTCGTTCCAGTACTCTGCTGCCTGTGACTGGAACGAATTGCAAAAATCGCTGAAGTTGGAGACTTTTATCTCCCTCACCAACTTCAAACATCAGCTATCTGAGCAGCTAACTGATCGCTGCAGCTGTACATAATCTATTGGTAAATAGCCCACCCATTTTCACCTACCTCATCCCCACAGTTTTTATTTATTTACTTTTCTGCTCTTTTGCACACCAATATCTCTACCTGTACATGATCATCTGATCATTTATCACCCCAGTGTTAATCTGCAATATTGTAATTATTTGCCTACCTCCTCATGCCTTTTGCACACATTGTATATAGACTCCCCTTTTTTGTCTACTGTGTTATTGACTTGTTAATTGTTTACTCCATGTGTAACTCTGTGTTGTCTTTTCACACTGCTATGCTTTATCTTGGCCAGGTCGCAGTTGCAAATGAGAACCTGTTCTCAACTAGCCTACCTGGTTAAATAAAGGTGAAATAAAAAAAATAATTAAAAAATGGTTGTGTGGGGGTATGGGTTGAGTGTGTGTGGGTGGGTGTATGTGTGTATCTCACAACTGTTGAGAAGGAGTAAAATATGTTAGGGACAATAGAGGATGATCCACAGCTATATATAATACAAATTGAGGTGAGGGCGATGGAAATGCATTTGGCAGTTATCTACATTCAATTTGGTAAATGGCACTGTGTGCTCTGTTCAAAGGATGGATCCCAGTCGGTTATGGGTTATGGGATACAGGGGGGTCGAGGGTGGTCTGCCGGGCATTGGGATGACAACCCAACTCGGGATGAGGAGGGCCTTTAGCGGGTGGAATAGTAGGGACCAATTGGAGGTTTACTTAGTAGAAATGCAAAGATCATTGTACAGCGATATAGACACTCAATCATCATGTTACTTTGTGTCTCATTATGAGTTGAGTTGAGTTGTGTCTCATTATGATAGGTGGTGAAATAAGTATAGCAAGTTACAATTGTAATGGCCTAGCAGATAATAAGAAAAGAAAATCAGTTAGTTACCTGGCTAAAAGATAAGGAATATAATATCAATTGTTTACAGGAAACCCATTCAACAGTTTTAGATGACGTTTTGTGGAAAAAGAACTTGAGGGGGTGAAATATACTTCTCCCATGGGCAAAGAAATTCAAAAGGGGGTGATGGTTTTAATTAACAATAATTTTGATTCAAATATGCAAATTTTCCAAACAGATCCTCAAGGTAGATTATTTTAAATATGTTTTTGGACAATACACTGATATGGCTTATTAACCTATATGGTCCGAATAATGATGATTCAAGCTTCTTTGAAAATACATATAAGAATTTAGCAATTCTACAAGCAACACTAGACTCTATTATTATGGTGGGAGATTTTAATACGGTCTTAAATACCTCTATGGACCGGAAAGGAAATCACACTACAAACTATCACCCTCAGGCACTTAAGGAAATCATGAATGTCATGGATATATTGGAATTAGTGGATATACGGAGACTTAAATACCCTGACCGAGTGAGATATACTGTACATGGCGGAGGCTTAATCAAGCTAGTCGCCTTGACTACTTTCTTATACCATTCTCTCTGGCACCAAACGTTTAAAAAGCGTTGATAGGGGACAGAATGTGGTCGGATCATCACATAATTGGCATATATATTACTCTTACAGAATTCCCACGTGGGCAAGGTTATTGGAAATTTAATCAAAGCCTACTAGATGATGAATTGTTTAGAACTAGGACAGAAGAATTTATAACTGACTTTTTCAGACATAACATAGGTACAGCAGATCCCCTTACTGTATGGGACACTTTTAAATGTGCCTTTAGAGGCAATGCAATTCAGTACTAATCTATAAAACAAAAGCAATTTAGATCAATTTAGCAATTTAGAGTCCATATTAACAAAGGAAATTGAAGGACTAATAGTACAGTAAGATAGCAATAAAAACGGTACTATAGAGGCACAGAATAAGTTAGAGGAAAACCAAAAGAAATGGAGTGTCACGGCTGTCGTCTGGAGATAGAGAGGAGGACCAAGATGTGGCGTGGTAAGTGTTCGTCATTTTAATGGAAAAACGGAACACTACAAAATAACAAAGTGACAACCGTGAAGCTAATGAATAATCGTGCTGACACAAACACTACACATAGACAATCACCCACAACCCACAATGACAAAACAGGCTACCTAAATATGGTTCCCAATCAGAGACAATGACTAACACCTGCCTCTGATTGAGAATCATATCAGGCCAAACACAGAAACAGACAAACTAGACATACAACATAGAATGCCCACTCAGATCACACTCTGACCAAACAAAACCTATAAACATACAAAGCAAACTATGGTCAGGGTGTGACACGGAGGAAGTTATTCAAGAAAGATCTAGTGTAATATATTATAATAATAAAGCGAACTGGATGGAATATGGGGAAAAATGCACCAAATTCAATCTTCAATATAGAAATGCTACCAAACAAAAATGTATTAAAACTTGTTACAAATGATGGAGTCACGCATGACTCACCAAATGAAATTTTGAAAGAGGAAGTAAAGTACTTTAAGAATATGTTTTCATTTCAGGCTCCTCCATCTCCACTAACTGAAACTTATTGTATGGATTTTTTCCTAATAATAATGTAAAATGAATATCTGTACAGAAAGACTCATGTGAAGTCCAAATGACTGAGGAGGAACTGCTTGAGGCAATTGGGGCCTTTAAGGATGGGAAAACACCAGGGCTGGATGGCATACCAGTGGAAGTATACGTGGAGTATATTTTTATATACTCAGAGGACCATTATTTGCATGTTTTAACCACTCCTATATAAATGGTAGATTATCAGAAATGCAACCAGAAGGTCTGATATCATTATTACTGAAACAGGACCCAAGTGGTATATATAAAGATCCAGTCCATTAAAAAAATTGGAGACCTCTTACACTTCAGTGTTGTGATGCAAAAATCCTAGCAAAATGCTTGGAACATAGAATTTAAAAAGTATTGTCAGATATTATTCATCCTAATCAGACAGGTTTTTTTTTTACATGGATGATACATTGGAGATAATATAAGACAAGTACTGGAAACAATAGAACACTATGAAATATCGGGGACACCAGGCCTGGTTTTCATAGCTGATATTGAAAAGGCTTTTGATAAAGTGCGACTGGAGTTTATAAATGCCTAGAATATTTCAATTTTGGGGAATCTCTTATAAAATGGGTTACGGTTATGTATAGTAACCCTAGGTGTGAAATAATAAATAATGGCTCCATCTCAGAAAGTTTTAAACTATCTAGAGGAGTAAAACAAGGTTGTCCACTATCAGCATATCTATTTATTATTGCCATCGAAATGTTAGCTGCTAAGATTAGATCAAACAATAATATTAAGGGATTAGAAATCCGTGGCTTAAAAACTAAGGTTTCATTGTATGCTGATGATTCATGTTTTCTTTTAAAACCACAATTGCAGTCTCTCCACGAACTCTTAGAGGATCTAGATACTTTTGCTATCCTCTCTGGATTAAAACCAAATTATGCTAAATGTACCATATTACATATTGGATCATGAAAAAAATGCACATTTTACATTACCATGTAGTTTACCAATTAAATGTTCTGACGGAGATGTGGACATACTCGGTACACAAATCCCAAAGGAAAGAAATGATCTCACTCCAATAAATGTTTGTAGAAATTTAGCAAAAATAGAGGTTTTAGGTCTTGCTACCATGGAAAGGAAAATACCTGTCTATTTGTGGAAAAATCACCCTGATTAACTCCTTAGTTATATCACAGTTGACCTATGATAAAAATTAAAAGGGCCTATTTATATAACAAATATGAATTTGGTGGGCAGAAATTATTAAATATTTATGCATTAGACCTCTCTCTAAAGGCATCAGTCATACAAAAGTTATACTTAAATCCAACTGGTTCTCTAGTCAATTGGTATGAATGTCTAATCCTATATTCAAGAAGGGCCTTGTCCCCTTTATTCAGATTACACCTGCTCACTTTCAGTTGTTTGAAAAGGAAATAATCTCCAAAATATCTTTATTTTTTAAACAAGCCTTAGAAAGTTGGTTGCAATTTCAGTTTAATCCACCTGAAAGGACGGAGCAAATAGTACAACAAATATTGTGGTTAAATTCAAGTATAGAAATTGATTTAAAAAATTTATTTATCAAATACATTTTTAAAAAGGTATAATTTTTGCGAAAAAAGTAAGGAATTTGTATGTCGGCCTTGTATTAAAGAACATAAATGGTTAAAGAAAAGTCTGATAAATAAAAACATACCAATTTCATTTAAGGACAGCTGTGCCATATAAATTGCAAAATAGTTGGGAAGAGATATTCGATGTACCCATTCCATGGCACATGGTTTATGATATGATATGCAAAACAACGCCGGATTCAAAATTTAACATTTTTCAATATACATTACTTTACAAAATTCTTGCAACTAATATAATGTTATATATATGGGTGATACAATCTTCCCAGCTCTGCAGCTTCTGCTGTGAGGAGGCAGAGTCATGAGATAATTTATTTTGGTATTGTCCATATGTAGCTCATTTTTGGTCACAGGTCCAGGAATGGCCGAAGAATTGCAACATTTGCCTAGAACTAACACTACAGATAGCAATACTGGGTGATTTGAAAAGCCATAGTCAATCAATCAATAATATAATAATTATTTTAGCAAAAATGTTTATTTTTAATTTACAATCTGTAGATTCTATGAGAATAGGAAGGTTCAATTATTTTGTGAAGCATCACAGCACAGTTGAAAAATATATGGCAAATAGAAATCCAAAATGGATGATGTTGAGAGAGAGATGGGTGGGGTTGAATTGAGCTGAAGGTGTTATGCAGGTGAGTGAGGACCCAAAAGCGACTTAACAGAAACAGAGTTTATTCAAGTCCAAACAGAAAATAACAAATCCTGAATCCTTAACAGGAACTGTCCAAACGGGGAATAACAGAAATCCTCTAGTCTGTAGAGGGGAATAACAGGATAAGCGGCCACAGATTGCAGGTCGCTTCGAGTAGGCGCAGGTCGTAGATGACAGAGACACCTGCTCACACGCAGCATCTGATGAAGGCAAAAACACGACAGGACGGAACAAGTACACAGCAAACATCAAACATCAAACAAGGATCCGACAAGGACAGAAGCAGAAACAGAGAGAGAAATAGGGACTTAATCAGAGGGCAAAATAGGGGACAGGTGTGAAAGAGTAAACGAGGTAGTTAGGAGAATGAGGAACAGCTGGGAGCAGGAACGAAACGATAGAGAGAGAGAGGGATAGAGAGAGAGGGATAGAGAGAGAGGGAAAGAAACCTAATAAGACCAGCAGGGGGAAACGAATAGAAGAGAAAGCACAGGGACAAGACATGACAATATATGACAAAACATGACAGTACCCCCCCCACTCACAGAGCGCCTCCTGGCGCACTCGAGGAGGAACCCTGGCGGCAACGGAGGAAATCATTGATCAACGAACGGTCCAGCACGTCCCGAGAAAGAACCCAACTCCTCTCCTCAGGACCGTAACGGGAAACGATGAAGAAGGAATCTAGTGCAATTACTATTCTAAAAATGAGACACGGGTAGAGAACTGTAAGAGTTAGAGCAATCAGGACCAAACAGGCCAGGAGAGTAACAACTAGGGACAGACTGAGACACAGCAAGGCTAAGACCAGGAACAGGAGAGAGGCGGTGGCTGTGGACAGACTGAGACACAGCAAGTGCAGGAACAGGACCAGGAGAGATGCGGTGGCTGGGGACAGACTGAGACACAGCAAGGGCAGGAGCAGAAGCAGGAAGAGAGTTACCTGACTTAGTCTGCGCGCAGTCCGAACAAGCAGCCACGAAACGGCGCGTGTCACGCTCCTGATTAGGCCACCAAAAATGCTGGCGAATAGAAGCAAGCGTACCCCGAACGCCGGGGTGGCCAGCTAACTGGGCAGAGTGAGCCCACTGAAGAACGGCCAGACGAGTAGAAACGGGAACGAAAAGAAGGTTACTAGGACAAGCGCGCGGCGACGGAGTGTGAGTGAGTGCTTGCCTTACCTGTCTCTCAATCCCCCAGACAGTCAACCGGACAACACGCCCTTCAGGGAGAATCCCCTCGGGGTCGGTAGAGGCTACAGAAGAACTGAAGAGACGGGATAAAGCATCAGGCTTGGTGTTCTTAGTGCCCGGACGATAAGAAATCACGAACTCGAAATGAGCGAAATACAGCGCCCAACGAGCCTGACGCGCATTAAGTCGTTTGGCAGAATGGATGTGCTCAAGGTTCTTATGGTCAGTCCAAACGACAAAAAGGAACGGTCGCCCCCTCCAACCACTGTCGCCATTCGCCTAGGGCTAAGCGGATGGCGAGCAGTTCGCGGTTAGCCACATCATAGTTACTTTCCGACGGCGACAGGCGATGAGAAAAATACGCGCAAGGGTGGACCTTATCATCAGTATGGGAGCGCTGGGACAGAATGGCTCCCACGCCAACCTCTGACGCGTCTACCTCGACAATGAACTGTTTAGTGACGTCAGGTGTAACAAGGATAGGATCGGATGTTAAACGCTTCTTGAGGAGATCAGTACAACAATCATACGACCGGTGAGGAGGAAGGGAGGTGGCTCTGGACCGACTGAAGACCGTGCGCAGATCATGATATTCCTCCGGCACTCCTGTCAAATCACCAGGCTCCTCCTGTGAAGAGGGGGCAGAAGAAACAGGAGGAAAAGCAGACATTAAACATTTCACATGACAAGAAACGTTCCAGGAAAGGATAGAATTACTAGACCAATCAAAAGAAGGATTATGACACACTAGCCAGGGATGACCCAAAACAACAGGTGTAAAAGGTGAACGAAAAATCAAAAAAGAAATGGTCTCACTATGGTTACCAGATACTGTGAGGGTTAAAGGTAGTGTTTCACATAATATACTGGGGAGAGGACTACCATCCAAGGCGAACATGGCCGTGGGCTCCCCTAACTGTCTGAGAGGAATGTCATGTTCCCGAGCCCAGGCTTCGTCCATAAAACAGCCCTCCGCCCCAGAGTCTATTAATGCACTGCAGGAAGCTGCCGAACCGGTCCAGCGTAGATGGACCGACAAGGTAGTACAGGAACTTGACGGAGAGGACTGAGTAGTGAATAGAAGAGAAAGCACAGGGACAAGACATGTCAATATATGACAAAACATGACAGAAGGGTGCGACTAATAACGAGATAACCAATGTAAAACATACAGGGTCTATAAAATGTATATAGGTTCGGAACTTCTGCGAAATAGCATAGTTACAAATAGAAATCAAACTGGATGGACATCAGAAATAGAGGAAGGACGAAGAACAAACAAGAGAGAACTATTGTAAAGTAGACTGTGTCTGTAAAATGTGTATAAGATGTATAAAGTGAAGGTAAAAGCAGAAGTGTTTATTAGTTTACTCCAATTGGGGGATCGGCAGTAGGGTTTGCGGGGAATAATAACAAAGGTATATTCTTTAAAAAGTATGTAATGTCTATATAGGTAGAGTGGGGCAAAAAAAGTATTTAGTCAGCTACCAATTGTGCAAGTTCTCCTACTTAAAAAGATGAGAGAGGCCTGTAATTTTCATCATAGGTACACTTCAACGATGACAGACAAAATGAGAAAAAAAAGAATCCAGAAAATCACATTGTATGATTTTTAATGAATTGATTTGCAAATTATGGTGGAAAATAAGTATTTGGTCACCTACAAACAAGCAAGATTTCTGGCTCTCACAGACCTGTAACTTCTTCTTTAAGAGGCTCCTCTGTCCTCCACTCGTTACCTGTATTAATGGCACCTGTTTGAACTTGTTATCAGTATAAAAGACACCTGTCCACAACCTCAAACAGCCACCCTCCAAAATCCACTATGGCCGAGACCAAAGAGCTGTCAGAGGACACCAGAAACAAAATTGTATACCTGCACCAGGCTGGGAAGACTGAATCTGCAATAGGTAAGCAGCTTGGTTTGAAGAAATCAACTGTGGGGGAAACCAACGCTGTCTTCCAGGACCTGGTAAACAATGTTCTCTGGGACATGGTAAACCAGTTTGTGTTTGTATACCTTGATGATATCCAGTTTTTTTCCCGGTCTGCCCAATAACATGTTCTGCATGTCAGACAGGTCCTTCAACGCCTCCTAGAGAACCCATTGTTTGTAAAAGCCACCTCTCTACCATCTCCTTTCTGGGATATGTCATTGCTTTGGAAAATGTCCAGATGGATCCTGGAAAGGTGAAAGCAGTGGTGGATTGGCCTCAACCCATGTCCAGGGTGTAGTTGCAACGTTTCATAGGTTTTTCTAACTTCTACTGCTGTTTCATTCGGGGTTAGAGCACCCTGGCGGCCACCCCCTCTGCACTCACCTCCCCCAAAGTACTGTTTACATGGTCTCCATCTGTCAACAAAGCCTTTGTGGCCCTGAAGCATCAGTTCACAACAGCACCCATCCTCATCCATCCAGACCCATCCCGTCAATTTGTGGTTGAGGTTGATGCTTCGGATGTTGGATTGGAGGGCATCTTGTCCCAGCGATCTGCCCCGTCCAAAAGCTTCATCTCTCTGCCTTCCTGTCCCATCAACTCAACTCTGCAGGAAGAAACTACGACATGGGTAACCGAGATCTCCTGGCGGTCAAGATGGCACTGGAGTAGTGGAGACACTGGCTGGAGGGAGCTGAACATCCGTTTTTGGTCTCGAACAACCACAAGAATCTGGAATATCTCTGTACAGCCAAGCGCCTTAATTCCAGGCAGGCCCGGTGGGCTCTGTTATTTATTAGGTTCAATTTCACTACCTCCCAGTGTCCAGAAATGTGAAGCCGGACGCTCTCTCCCATCTATACAGTTCCTCTGCCACTCCCTCTGAATCTGAGACCATCCTCCCTGCCTCTTGTTTGACGGCTTATGTTGTTTGGGGAATTGAGGCTCTGGTCCGCAAGTCTCAGTGTTCCCAGTCAGACACTGGGAGGGGCCCGGCTAACTGTCTGTTTGTGCCTGATGTGGTCCGGTCTAAGGTTCTGGAATGGGCTCACTCCTCCAGGCTTACCTGTGATTCTAGTACGCGTCAGACCCTGGCTTTTCTCCGTCAACACTTCTGGTGGCAGACCATTGTTCCTGATGTCTCGGCCTTCATCCACGCATGCATGGTATGCGTGCAAAGCAAGACTCCGCAGCAACCTCCGTCTGGCCTCCTATAGCCACTTCCTGTCCCTCATCGCCCATATTTCTCTGGATTTCGTCACTGGGCTTCCTCCGTCAGATGGCAACACCACTATTCTGACAGTGGTGAACAGATTCTCCAAGGCTGCCCATTTCATCCCTTTTCCTTAGTTACTTTCGGCCAAGAAGATGGCCTGGCTTATGGTGCAGCACGTCTTCTGTATCCATGGACTCCTGGTTGATGTTCTCTTGGACCGGTGTCCTCAGTTCTCTTTCTAATTCTGGAAGGCATTCTGCACTCTTATTGGGTTGTCAGCCAGCCTGTCCAATGGGTTTCATCCCCAATCTAGCGGCCACTCGGAGCAGGTCAATCAAGACATGGAGACGGCACTCCGGTGTCTGGTTGCCAGTTACCCCACCACCTGAGTCAGTTAAATGAGTCAGTAACTGGTCAGGGTGGAATATGTGAATCAACATGACCACTCTCTCATGCTCGGCTACTGGACTATCCCCTTTCAAATGCTCCATGGGGTATCAGCCCCCGTTCTTCCCAGAGCAAGAAGTTGAGGTCAACGTACCTTCAGCCCAGATGTTCATCCGCCGCTGTCGGCATGCCTGGAAAAGAGCTCGGGCGGGTCTTCTCAAGACCCCCTCCAGGTATCATCGTCAAGCGGACCGCCACCAGACTCTGGCTCCTCACTATCAGGTCGGGCAGGGGGTAGGGCTGTCCACTCGGGACCTACCCCTCCGAGTAGAATCCCGAAAAATCCTGTCTTTTCCCCATTTCTAGAATCATTAGTTAGCTGTATGTCATGTAACTGTTTGTCATGTAACTGTTTGTTAGATGCAATATGTTTTGTGGACTTCACCGGGCAGATGTTGCTCTCCGGTTTTGTGATGAAACAAAGGTATGGTTGAATTTATTCTGCCACTGTGTCTTCTTATTGTCTCGGCCTTAGGCCTATATATCACGGTGGCAAGGCATGTGAATTAACAGGTTATAGAGAAAATAACACAATTATCACAACACAGACAGTATATTGTAATATGGCTTTTTTTCCTGGCTTTGCTTCCCTGGTGATTTTATCCACACACTGCTACTGGCCTCCACACACCTTGGTCCAGGTTATTGTTGGATTCAAGACAAGGTCATTTTTATGCATCTCATGATCTGTTTGTCAGTGTCGAAGTAGCCTGTCATTTCGATCATTTGTGCTGTATTAAAAAAGATTCTGCTAAAGTCTCCAGTCATATCAAATGACATAGAATTGCATGAAATGTGTTTATAAAAGACCAAATTCTTCAAATTTCCCAATTTGTGCAACTTTTGTAAGCTACTCTACTGCTCTATGCCACTAAGCAAGTGGTTCCAGTACCTCAGGGCTCCCACAGGTCACCCCCCCCCGTGCTCACTTTGGCACCTCGCGATTTTACAACTTAAGCACTGTCAACAATACATTAGACAGAGCTCGAAGACTTTAGAAAATAATAATGTGCAAATCTTGCACAATCAGAGCATAGAAAGCTCTTATAGGGCATTACACAGAAAGACTGTGCTTCTACAAAGTATTGACTTAGGAGTGTGAACACTTATGTAAATGAGATATTTCTGTATTTAATTTTCAATAGATGTGACATGTTTTCACTTTGTCACTATGGGGTATTGTGTGTAGATGGTTGAGAAAATAAAAATATTTAATCAATTTTGAATTTAAGCTGTAACACAACAAAATGTGGAATAGTCAAGTGGTATGAATGATTTCTGAAGGCACTGTATTCTCTTGTGTGGGTCTCTCATATCATCAAACCCATTCCCTTTGAAAGCTATGGGTCAATAGCTTCAGATCCTATAGCCTAGCAATCAAAATAAGTAGATTAGATTGTAAAATCAGATTTGGAGGATGAATCATGTTGAGTTTATGGCTCTGCCATTAAGCTCAAATAGAGTGGTGGTAATTTCTGAAATATAACAGTTTGAACATTATTGGTTTTGTGGATTGCATTCCCCCCCTTGAGAGGGGAGCTATTCTAGCTACCTGGTTGGTGCAGTACCTTACTGCTACTCTTTCAAGTGGCACAAAAGGAATCTAGGCACAGCATCCAGTGAGAGTGGGAACCAGCAGAGCTTAAACCTTTTAAAGCAGGGCCAACCTTGAAGCTCCCCAGCTTTCCCTTTTACGTTTCACAGGCTGTTATGACGCTTGGCCATTCTCCCGAACGCTCTTCTGTCAGCGGCTGAAGCAATCTACTGATCACGGGCTATGAGGAACTCTTATGATCTATCACTAGCAACGATCTATTGTTACCTGTTATCTAGCAACCACCATCCTTCCATCTCCCATTTCTCTCTGTTCACCGCTCATGTCTCTTTCCTTTTAATAGGCTGGATGTACTTAACCCTGGCACGGCGAGCTCTGTGACTCTGTAACAGTAGCACGGAGCCCCCGTTGCGTCTTAATGTAGCCAGACATCACAGGCTACAGTCGCGCCATCAATAATGAACCTCATGTTGGAGTGGGGATGGAGCCTCTGCAGGGGCCCCAGTGGGCAAATGATTCATCTCTCAGACCACCACTGATCATTATGTGGGCTTTTGTGGCTAATGATGGCTCTCCCTGGCTCTTTCTCCCTTTCATTAAACCAGTACCTGTGCATGTACCTTTGTTTCGACACTCACCATCTCTCTTTCTCACTCAGCTCCCACTCTTTCTCTGGCTGCCATATCCAACATGGTGGTGGTGGTCTCTGCTCCAGCTTTCCCTCTGGCCCTGTTCCCCTGCATTATTGATGGAGCTCTACTGAGACCTCTGTGTGACTAATATAGGGCAATCCTGTGTGACCAATAAAAAGAGCCCGGAGACTGACAGGGCCCACACACTCACTGATTTATCGAGAGAAGTCCCCCGTCTCTTTAATTACTTTTCTCTTCTCCCCCTCTCTCTATTCTCTCTCTCTTCCCTCTATTCTTCTAGGTGCTGCTGGGACTGTTTGTCCGGTATTCCAGAGAGGAACATGATAAAGTAATCCAGTGGGAATCCGAAGGATAGTTACTTTAGATCAGATAGCAATGATGTAGAGGATGGTTTCAAATCGCAGAAAACCCAGCTGTTATCTGGTGAAGTGGGGTTCTTGAACAGAGACACTGAGACACATTTCCGAAATGAAGAATTTGGCTCTATGAGGGCCAGGGTACTTGGTTATGGAAAACATCCCAACCTGAAACTGTGAGACCTTTCAGATATACAGAAGTCTGGCAAAGGTGAGAAAGGGTACTTAGTGGCAGAAAACATCCAAAACTGAAACCATCGGGCAGATGGGTATTCGGGAATGACCCAGGTGTTGGCATGGAAAGAGATCTCCCTATTTGCCAGGTGGCTGGGCTAAGGAAGGTTAAATAGTCAATGTCATGGCGGAGTTCTACTGCCATTGTTTATGATGTTACAGGGGGAGAGGTGAGTGTGTATTAAAAATTCAGAAGGACAAAATGTTGAGATCCCGTGTCAAAGCTGCACTTTAATAACACTGTAAAACACTTGACAGTCCCTAACAGTTTTTGTTATTGAAATGGACCTGTGCGTTATGACGTATATATCAGTATATTGAGTACATTGTTTCTGATAAAAAGGAGTTTTAATTGCAAACAGTATGAAAGGTCAGTCAGCAGTGTTACAATTTGATTATTCATATAGTATATAGCAGGGATTGGCAAATTTCTTTAGGAAATTTCAACTAGGAACCTAGTTGGGGTTTCAACTTGCTTGTTGAAAACACAAGGTGGCCCCTCATGAGATCAGATTTTTTGTGGCCCCCACCCCATCAAAGTTTCCCATCCCTGCGATATAGCAACGTCTGCATTACATCCTGCATTGCCGCTCCAAAGTTCTCACGGTTTAGTACTTCAACTCTGCACTACCGCTGAACGTTTGACTAACTACTCTAAAGAAGGGAACTTTGCAGTGGTTGTTGATGTAATCGAGGCTCAAGTCTATGATCCTCATCCGCTATGCGTTTGCATTGGAATAGCACAACTCGTGATCATTGATTTCTATCCTGTAACACCTCTCATCTTGATGCTTTGATTAAAATGTCACTGATTTCAATAAAGCAAATTCATTGGAGTGCGTTAGCATACCCGAAATCATGTCATTATGATACAAATGTCAACAAAGTCTAATATGACGTGATAATAATCTATGCTTCGGTTTAGCTACACTGTAAAATAAAATCCTGTTGTTCTCACGGTAACTTGCTGGCAGCCAGTTGCCTGTAAGTTACTATAAAAAAGATATGGCATGTTAACATAAATCCAGATAAACTATGGTAATGTTCTGATAAACCAAATTTGATTTGAAATTGACTATAAAATATTTTTTTACAGTAATTTACATAGCTGGCTGCCAGTAAATTACCGTAAAAACATTCAACTTTTTTTTCCCAGTGTTCAGCAGCCATATTCAATGGGCTGTGGCTACATCAATTATTAATCTATATTGTTACTTCCTTGTTCTACCAGCCTTTGCAATTGAACCATTTTCTTATTCCGAACAAAAATATATTGTTCTCCACTCAAAGCCTCTGGTCACAACTGGGTAACACACTGATGCTAGACATGAGGTAGGACCATGGTACTGTTATTCTCTAGCATTAGAGACTCCTCGAGGCAGTCTGCATTGGTAGAGCTGTATACAGACTGAGTCACAAGTTCTCAGAATCACTGGGAGAAGCCGCACTCAAACATCATAAAGCCAACCAGAAAACCAGAACTCAACTGCCTTGGACTGTGACACACTTTATATAGGCATGTACATTTTCATACACTATAAATCACAACATTGCCAATGCAACAAAAGAGAAGCAGTGTTCTTTAATTAAATAGCTTGGTGTATCTGAGTGTGTCTTTGTTTTTCCCCACGCAGAGTGAGTCGGAAGCATGGTGTAGGAAATACTTTGTTGCCCTGTTTACATACAAAGATGAAGTAGAAATGATGTCACATTATCCTTTCCTCACTGTGGTGGATAAACTGGCGCTGTGAAAAATGTGATGTGTCGTGCTGTCTAGAATAATTGCACTCAGTGTCTTTTGTCATGAGCAGTTGTGATGAAGATTAATTTATGATTGTCCACAGCAAATGGAACCGGAGGTTTGGGTCATTCAAATGCCTCCAAAATGTTTGTACTGATCACTCTGACAGAAGGTTGGTTGGCCTTCTTTGATGTCATTGCTATGTTTTCATTTATGAAGCCGTTTTACAAAAAGTTCCATTGTACCTAACATCTTTACTAAACTTTAGACATACTAGTTCCCACACCCGGTCTCAGGGATGGTTAACTCTGAAAATTACTTTGTTCTCTATGGAGTTACATAAATCATATTTTAGTTGTATTGCACCTTATTTGTGGAACACTCTTCAAATTGTTCTTGAATTTGATGTTTTGGTGCCTCTAGGGCAATTCAGAAAGCTGATTGAGGACCTTATTACGGGTGAATGTATTTGTTTCTTATGACCATGTTTTTCTTTCCACATGTATTTTGTATTTATATTTCGATGTGTGTGTTTTCTGTAATTTATGTCATTCAGGGCTCAACTGTAAAACATGCCTTGGTCTCCGTTTGACTCCCTGAAAAAAATAAAGGTTAAATAAAAATACAAGTAATAAAAATGCATACAATACAATGAGGTTAGAGGGTTTAGAGTACAGGGTCAGTCAAAGTAGTGTGCGCCTGGATGAATTACAGGGGTTAAGTGTCTTGCTCAAGGGCAATGTGGCAGTTGATGGCATCCGGTATTTAATACCAACCGGCATGCTGTCTCGGGTGTCTGTTTATTGGCATTCACAAGCACTGGTGTTCGGACTGTGTGTGGACAGTAAAAGAGATTAATTAGTTGATGTTTATTCTTGGTGCACACACCATGGGAAACACAATGTCCCATGTGGATTCTACAACCGTTAACCCTCTATGGAGTCACTGATTGGCTGACAGCTAATTCATTTGAAGAGGTGCAGCCGTCTCCACTGTGGTCCTGTCAAATTGGGCCAGATTTGACCAGAATACTCCGCCACATCCAGGCTGTTTGCACCTTTTCTTCTATGAGTCTACTATCTACAGTATTCTGAACAAAAACATAAAGCTATTTCTACAATTATACTGAGTTAAGGTCATATATGGATATCAGTCAAATTAAATTAATTAATTGAGCCCTGATCTATGGATTTCACATGACTGGGACTACAGATGTGCATTAGTTAGTCACAAATACCTAACAAAAAGAGAGCGGGGCATAGATCAGAAAACCGTTTGACTCATGCAGCGCGACACATCTCCTTCGGCATAGAGTTGATCAGGGTTGATTGTGGCCTGTGCAATGTTGTCCCACTCCTTTTCAATGGCTGTTCGAAGTTGCTGGATATTGGCTGGAACTGGAACACGCTGTCGTACACGTAGATCCAGAGCATCGCAAACATGCTCAATGGGTGACATGTTTGTTGTGTATGCAGGCCATGGAAGAACTGGAATGGCGTACAGATCCTTGTGACATGGGGCTGTGCATTATCATGCTGGAACATTAGGTGATGGCGGTGGATGAATGGCATGACAATGGGCCTCAAGGATCTCGTCACAGTATCTCTGTGCATTCAAATTGCCATCGATAAATCGCAATTGTATTTATTGGCCGTAGCTTATGCCTGCTCATACCATAATGCCACTGCCACCATGGTTTACTCTGTTCACAACGTTGACATCAGCAAACCGCTCGCAATTATCTGGCAACAGCTCTGGTGGGCATTCCTGCAGACAGCATGCCAATTGCACACTCCCTCAAAACTAGAAAGGAGCTGATCGTGGACTACAAGAAAATGGGGGCCTGTTCGGCCCGCCTTAACATCGACGGGCCTGTAGTGGAGAGGGTCAAGAGTTTCAAGTTCCTTGGTGTTCACATCACAAACAAACCATCATGGTCCAAACATACCAAGACAGTCTTGAAGAGGGCACGACAAAACCTTTTCCCCCTCAGGGGACTAAAAAGAGTTGGTATGGGCCCCCAGAACCTCAAAGAGTTCTACTGCTGCACCATCGAGAGCATCCTGACCGGTTGCATCACCGCCTCTGTTGCATCGGCATCTGATTGTAAGGCGCTACAGAGGGTAGTGCGAATGGCTCAGTAATTCACTGGGGCCAAGCTTCCTGCCATCCAGGACCTATATAATAGGCGGTGTCAGAGGAAAGCCCATAAAATGGTCGGAGACTCCAGTCACCCAAGTTATAGACTGTTTTCTTTGTCACTGCACGGCAAGCAGTAGGACCAAGAGGCTCCTCAACAGCTTCAACCCCCAAGCCAGTAGACTGCTGAACAAACACATAAATCACCACCGGACAATTTTCATTGACTTTTTATGTTGCTTTTTATTTTAGTCTACTTGGTAAATATTTTTTTCTTCTTGAACTACACTGTTGGTTAAGGGCTTGTAAGTAAGCATTTCACGGTAAAGTCTATACTTGTTGTATTGTGGCAAAATAGGTTTGATTTGATTTACAATGACGACCTGCGTCATGCATGCTTTCCTCAGTTCTCACGTCCATGAATACAACTGTGGCTACTGTTTGTTGTGACCCCCCCTGGCTCCAGATCTTACGTCAGCCCGCTAGTCTACTGTTTGTTCTGACCCCCCCTGGCTCCAGATCTTACGTCAGCCCGCTAGTCTACTGTTTGTTCTGACCCCCCCCCTGGCTCCAGATCTTACGTCAGCCCGCTAGTCTACTGTTTGTTGTGACCCCCTGGCTCCAGATCTTACGTCAGCCCGCTAGTCTACTGTTTGTTCTGACCCCCTGGCTCCATATCTTACGTCAGCCCGCAAGTCTACTGTTTGTTCTGACCCTCCCTGGCTCCAGATCTTACGTCAGCCCGCCAGTCTACTTTTTGTTCTGACCCCCCCCTGACTACAGATCTTACGTCAGCCCGCCAGTCTACTTTGTGTTCTGACCCCCCCCTGACTACAGATCTTACGTCAGCCCGCTAGTCTGCTGTTTGTTCTGACCCCCCTGACTCCAGATCTTACGTCAGCCCGCCAGTCTACTTTTTGTTCTGACCCCCTGACTACAGATCTTACGTCAGCCCGCTAGTCTGCTGTTTGTTCTGACCCCCTGACTCCAGATCTTACGTCAGCCCGCTAGTCTACTGTTTGTTCTGACCCCCCCTGACTCCAGATGTTACGTCAGCCCACTAGTCTACTGTTTGTTCTGACCCCCTGGCTCCAGATCTTACGTCAGCCCACTAGTCTACTGTTTTTTCTGACCCCTCCTGGCTCCAGATCTTACGTCAGCCCGCTAGTCTACTGTTTGTTCTGACCCCCCTGACTCCAGATGTTACGTCAGCCCACTAGTCTACTGTTTGTTCTGACCCCCTGGCTCCAGATCTTACGTCCAGCCCACTAGTCTACTGTTTTTTCTGACCCCTCCTGGCTCCAGATCTTACGTCAGCCCGCCAGTCTACTGTTTGTTCTGACCCCCCCCCACCCCCTGGCTCCAGATCTTACGTCAGCCCGCTAGTCTACTGTTTGTTCCGACCCCCCCCCCCACCCCTCCTGGCTCCAGATCTTACGTCAGCCCGCTAGTCTACTGTTTATTCTGACCCCCCTGGCTCCAGATGTTACGTCAGCCCACTAGTCTACTGTTTGTTCTGACCCCCCTGGCTCCAGATCTTACGTCAGCCCACTAGTCTACTGTTTGTTCTGACCCCCCACCCCCCCTGGCTCCAGATCTTACGTCAGCCCACTAGTCTACTGTTTGTTCTGACCCCCCTGGCTCCAGATCTTACGTCAGCCCGCTAGTCTACTGTTTGTTCTGACCCCCCACCCCCCTGGCTCCAGATCTTACGTCAGCCCGCTAGTCTACTGTTTGTTCTGACCCCCCCCTGACTCCAGATCTTACGTCAGCCCGCTAGCCTACTGTTTGTTCTGACCCCCCCTGGCTCCAGATCTTACCTCAGCCCGCTAGTCTACTGTTTGTTCTGACCCCCTGGCTCCAGATCTTACGTCAGACCACTAGTCTACTGTTTGACATTGAGATACGGAGATAAAGAAGAAGTTAAAAGCACAGCATGGGGTTGCTCATCACAATCTTGGATTCTGAGTCAAATCTGCAATGAAGAGGAACGTCTCAGCTCATGGACAAGATCACAACATCAGATGTGTTAGACCTTGAGATTAATTGCAATACATCACTTAATGGCTTTCCGTTTTGCAAACTGGGAAATGTAGGAAATACATGTTTTAGCTAACTGAGATTCCTTTGGAGACTTCTACATACCAACAGTCTATCCAGAAGGACTGTGGAGTTTATTTTGCGAGTCCTGCACTACAACCTTTTTTTAACTGCCTGTTTAGGGGAAGATCGACAGATTTGTACCTTATCAGCAGGGGGTTTGAACTTGCAACCTTCCGGCTACTAGTCCAATGCTCTAACCACTAGGCTACCATGCCGCCCCACTGTTGACAAAATAAAAGCACAGAATGCCACTTCAAAAACTGAGGAGTAGTGAACATTTGTTCTCTCATACAGAACTGCGCACAATGTCCCTCGTAAATCACTCCAATTCATTTCTGTGAGAAAACAAGCCAATCCTGATCAACTGAAGCTCTGAGGTGGATTTCATAAGCAGTGGCATGTATTCATGGTTACTAAGGGAAATTCCCCCAGTATATATATTTTTTAAACATGTCAAATAATGTGTCTTTCGTCTCTGTGCTTCATCATTTTCCTATAATTCGCAAGAGCAGAGAAAGCATCTGAGCGAGCGAAACAGTGCCCCTCTGTCCGTGTATGGGTATCCCATCTATCTGATGCTGTCTGGCCAAAAATAATATTATATTTTTGCCACCCGTAGCATTGAATACAAGGGAACCCAGCATGGACTTGGCCTGCCTTCGTAAAAAAGCCATGGATGGAGATAGGGATTTGGAATTGTGGTTTTACTTATTTCTCCATTTTGGCCAATGATTATAAAGGCGATTCTGATCCAATCATAAATCATATATTGTGCCCCTGGCCTAAAAGGATGGAAGTTCAATATGTAGCCAGTTGTAGTAGGCTAATGTTAACTAGCTGGCCTGTCATTTTAGCTAGCAGCCTAGGACAACAAAAACTAAAAGTGTGTACTTTATCATGACAGAGTCATAAACCGTTTAGGCAGCATGAAATAGGAGGATGGTATTGATGTTTCTCAACAATTACGGTGAGTCAACATGTTTTTTTTTCTATTTTCATGCAAACACACACATAGAAATCAGAAACATGGACAGCCACATAATATTTAGCTTAAGTTGATTGGACTAAATCGTTTTTTGGAATATTTTAGTTGTCACTGTATTAGACTAAGCATAGGTGATTAAATTAGGTTGAAATGTTGCTGGGATAGTGGAGGCAAGGGCATGTTTTCTTAGAGACTTGCGTTATCTCTCCGTGGTTGCGCTTGAATTTATTCTGTCGCTGTGTCTTCTTATTGTCTTGGCCTCAGGCCTACATATTACAGTGTCAAGGCATATGAACTAACAGGTTTTAGAGCAAACAACGCAGTTATCACGACACTTTTGTCTTTTTTTTCCTGGCTTGGCTTCCCCAGTGATTTTACCCACGCACAGCTACTGTTCATAAGCCAAATCAGTTGGGTGAAATACAGCATCATTGTTTTGGATTTCCTTCTTCTCTGCTGGGCAGACTGTATTGGGCACAGATTACCCAGCCATCCGTCTGGCTGGCTGGCTTAACTGCAGCAGCAGCAGAGGGCTGCTCAAGCTTATGCTGGCTCTCTAGACCCTTTGCTCTGGACCAGCGACACAGTCTGTAGTTGAAATCCGTCACCAGGCCAAGGAAGGATGAGGGAACGAGAGAAAATGAGACCACGATGACAGGCCTTGTAATGAAAGTGCAAATGTGTGGAACTTTCGTTGGACAAGCCACTGCATTATATGTAGGACAGTGTGTGCATTTGACACGGGTTTGTAACATCGAGGATGGACTGTTAAATGTTTGACATAGCTGGTTCACTTCCCCGGTCAAATCCACTTTGACATAACCGCAGTGTCACCACCAGTTACAGAAGGTCTGAGAACTGTCCGTATTTTGACAGCGACAGTTGCCATGTAAAATGTTGCCCTAAAACCTTTTTTGTAGCCCAATTAAATCCAAAACAAAATGCCTTCAACTTACCATATCCTAGAGCTGGTGTTGTGTCCCTGCTGTTCTTGTGCTGTACAGGCACAGTGCAATCCCTCAATCTCCTCGACAGACACAACATTCATTTGAGTAATGAAATGCCTGACCATATGCAGGTTTAAATGCAAAATATTAGACACTGCACATTTAGAGCTAGCACTACATTGAACCTAGATTCTGAAGGTTTCTGTGTTGTGTTCATACTCAAATGTAACATTGCATGGTTGGATCTTAAATCGTATATAGAAAGCATCATAATCACATTTGTAAGATTCATACTGCAACATCAGGAATCTTTTCTTTTTTTGTGTGTAAAAACATGGGGGATTGGAAATGATGTAGACAATTACATTGATGGAAGCCACAATCTATTTGCAATATTAAAGATGATTTACCCCCTTAGAACACCTACTCATTCAAGGGTTTTTCTTTGTTTTTACTATTTTCTACGTTGTAAAATAGTAGTGAAGACATCAACACTATGAAATAACACACATGGAATCATGTTGTAACCCCGAAAAATGTTAAACAAATCTAAATATATTTCATATTTGAGATTCTTCAAATAGCCACCCTTTGCCTCGATGACAGCTTTGCACACTCTTGGCATTCTCTCAACCAGGGTTGAGGTAGTCATCTGGAATGCATTTCAATTAACAGGTATGCCTTGTTAAAAGTTAATTTGTGGAATTTCTTTCCTTCTTACTGCATTTGAGCCAATCAGTTTTGTTTTGACAAGGTAGTGGGAGTATACTGAAGATATCCCTATTTGGTAAAAAACCAAGTCCATATTATGGAATGAACAGCTCAAATAAGCAAAGAGAAACAACGATCCATCATTACTTTCATAACAGTCAATATGGAAAATTTGAAGAACTTAGAAAGTTTCTTCAAGGGCTTTCGCAAACACCATCAAGCGTTGTGATGAAACTAACTTTAAGTACGACCGGAAGACCCAGAGTTACCTCTGCTGCAGAGGATAAGTTTATTAGAGTTACCAGCCTCAGAAATTGCAGCCTGTGGTGTGGGTGAACGGATGATCTCCTTATGTATATTTCCCACCGTAAAGCATGGAGAAGAAAGTGTTATGTTGTGGGGGTGCTTTGCTGGTGACACTTTCACATTATTTAGAATACAAGGCACACTTAACCAGCATGGCTACCACAGCATTCTGCAGCGATTCGCCATCCCATCTGTTTTGGGCTTAGTGGGGCTATCATTTGTTTTTAATGAGGACAATGACCCAACACACCTAGAGGCTGTCTAAGGACTATTTTACCACGAAGGATAGTGATGGAGTGCTGCATCATATGAACTGGCGTACACAATCACCCGAACTCAAACAAATTGAGATGGTTTTGGATGAGTCGGACCACAAATTGAAGGAAAAGCAGCCAACAAGTGCTCAGAATATGTGGGAACTCCTTCAGGATTGTTGGAAAACCATTCCAGGTGAAGCTGGTTGAAAGGGTGGCCTCTGAAGAATCTCAAATATTAAATATATTTAGATTTGTTTAAATCTTTTGCTTACTAAATGATTCCACATGGGTTATTTCATAGTTTTGATGTCTTCACTGTTATTCTACAATGTAGAAAATATTTAAAATAAAGAAAAACCCTTGGATGAGTAGGTGTTCTAAAACATTTGACCGGTAGTGTGTGTGTGTGTAGATAGACAGATAGATAGATAGGACATGATCTATTAAAGTGTAAGAAAAATAAGTACAGTAGATCTTCACATGTATCTGTACAATTGTACATTAACAAGGAACCACATTGCATTATTGTCAGTAAAGTACATCGTAATCATTAAATTAGACTATGATGTTACCCCTCTGAAAAGTAAGCAATGGAAGCCTTTACTGCTTCTCAAAACCATAAAATGTTCCGGGTTTTTTTCCTTCTCATTTACTTTCCTGATATCCACCCAGATGCATTGTGGTATGTGGCACAGTCAACTGTATGCCACCTTTCAAATATGCAAACCACATGACAGAACTACCTTTTTTTCTCTAGACAACAGAACTAGGAGGACTGACAGCTGTAGTGTTTTAATAACAAAGTCTGTGTCCTTGTGTGAGACGAGGGCAGACACATACAAACATCGCAATGCCAGATGTCTTTGGTCGGGAAAAGATTGGCACAGCGGTGACCTGGCACGTCCGACGCCACTAGGCCCCGGTGCTTTGCTGTTTGGCAAGGCAGCGGTTGAAAGACACATGACCTACACGGCATGCCTGTGGCACTTGCTGCCAAGCAACGTTTAAACTCACCAGGGTGTCATGGTGAACATGTGGATGGATGAATGCACAGGCAGTCAATATTTCATTCAGTCACAGTAAGGGACTTTATTATCTTAACATACTGTATTTACACAAAACAGCCATTAAGGGCATAATTATGCAGTATATTCAAAGAGACAAATACAATCACACTAATCAAAATGTTTCTTATTCTTTGTTAGAGGAAATTAACCAGAAGGGGACTAGGGTTCCAATTTTGGAATCCCCCCCCCCCCCCACGTTCAGCTGGAAGGTGGCGCATGGAACGCAAAAATATTCCTAAAAATATTTAACCTCCACACATTAACAAGTCCAATGGCTCAAATGAAAGATAAAAACCTTGTTTATCTACCCAGCAAGTCAGATTTCTAAAATGTTTTACGGCGAAAACATAGCACATATTTATGTCAAACCACCACCGAAGACACAGCTAATTTGCATAGCCAAGTTGAAAAATATATGCAATCAACAAACGCAGGATTAAAAGAAAAATAATGCACTAACCTTTTGAAATCTTCATCAGATGGCAGTAATATAACATGTTACACAGTACATTTATGTTTTTTTCAATAATATGCTATATATATATCCATAAATCTCTGTTTACAATGATGCATCATTCAAAAAATGCTACTCAAATGTCCTGAGAAATGACGATAGCTCCGGCAGATAACGTCAGCTAACAAGGAATACACATCGTAAACTTTGACTAAATATGCATGTTCTACATGTATATAGTTAGATACACTTCTTCTGAATGCAATCGCTGTGTTACATTTATTTTTAACGTTACAGGTTTCGTTCACTAGGCTATACTATGAGTCGGCGCTCAAAAAGTAGCATTATGGCTCCTCAATCTTGGAGTCCACATAAACCCAAATTTACCACGTAAATATTCCCTTACCTTTGCTGTTCTTCCATCAGAAGACCTGGAAGGAATTATACTTACCAAAAACAGCTTTTAGTTTTGCAGTCTGTGTCTTTCGGTTCTCAAACACGACACATTTCGGTTGAAATGTAGCCAAAAGTCAAGTGGATGCACACCAAAACGTCAAACTTACATATTATATGTCGACTAAACTTATCAAACTAAGTTCATAATCAAGCTTTAACATGTTATAAAGGTGTACAGCAATCGTGAGGACGAACAGAAACGCATGCATTGTATAATCGATCTTGGAAAAAAGACAGGACCGGAGCAGAGCTCGCATAAAAGTGACCTGTTTTTTCGCGTGACCGAAAGGTTTCGGCCCGCCATAACTCTCGTGAACTCGCGATTCTCACAATGAGAAGCCCCATTGAAAGCTGAGATCGCGCTGAAGACAAAGAGACTGTTCCCAGACCTGTAAGTGCTTGGGAAGGGTGGGGACGATGACGTCAAAGTTGGGCCAACTTTTCTGATGACAAGAGTTTGGGAGAATGACTGCCCTGAGATTCCTGCATTACATACAGACATAATTTAAACGGTTTTAGAAGCTTTAGAGTTTTCTATTCAATAATATTTTATTTTTTTATTTGCATATATTAGCAACTTTTGACAAAAAAAAATTATGTTTACTATGGGCACGCAATTACTCCAGCGGGGGCAGTAGACAGCCCTATCCCCAACAGGTTTTAACACAATAATATGTTGTATGTACTATATAAAGGTTTAACAAAGGAACAAAAGAAAGAACTGCCACGTGGTGTCGGAGAGCACAGAGCCAGAACAGTTGAAATAGCACGTGTACTTTGGAGTGAATAAAGCATGTGCCACAGCAACCTGAGAAAGTGAACAGATGATCCCCAAGGTGCTTTTCAAAGAAGAAATACATTGCAGCCTCCAGCAGATTCTGAAGTCCCCTCGGGGTCCCAGCACACACCACAGAGGCTGTCTCCAAGGAACCGTGCAGATTTCTTAGGTTTTGCTCCACATAAATCTCACCTGTGCTTTCACACCTGAGAAAATGTAGGATGAAAAGAAACCTCAGTACATATTTCTGACTCATATAAAACGTTTGGTTTTTACTGTAAGTCAACTCTGTTTATTTGTAAATAGTCAATATGAAAATAGCACGGTGTAAATAATTTACATAGTCTGTGATATATAGTGTATGTTGCATTTAGTTTAGACATCACGAGCACACTCCACACCCCCAGGTGGCAGTATACTGTCATGGCTGATCCGAGGCCATTGACTATTAGGAGTTGATCAAAGGAAGAGTGTGGCCAGCCATCGGGCTTTTTTTTTGGCTTGGGACATCAGGATGCCAAGTTGAGATGAGAGACACATGGAGACCGGATGCAGGCCTGTGGCAGTCATGGCATTTTGTTAATCGGTTATTGTCATGCAAACGAGCGCCCGTGTCATGGTAATTGACCGTGAGTTTACATAAACATGTTCAGCATCTCCAGGCCCACACGCATACAGGCCACTCATGCTGCCTTCATTATTTATTTCAGGCATGTGTAAGGAAACATTATGACATGAAGAAATTGTATTTCAGAGGAACAGAATATGAGTCGGCCTACGGTATGTTATCTGGCATTTATAGTAGGCTAGCAGACAAGATATGCTTATAAGGCCAATGCCATTGTTATATATTATTTGATTTGATAGTAGCAAGAATATAATTGCACTTAGCTGAATAAAATGTGAGTGATATTTTTCCTATTACGTAGCGAGTGCACATAGGAAGTGGCTACATTGAGCGTAAAAGTGATCCTTTGAAACAGGTCCTATACGCTACATTTAGAGTTATTTGGCAACTTTAGTTGTGAATGATACAAACCATAGAATGTCTTAGAAATCAATACATGCATGGGATGCATGATGCGACTACAGGATATTGATGATTTGAGGGAGTCGCAGAAAAAAAGCTTGCGTTCTGTCCCTTGCCTCAGGCTGCACACTCTGTACTCTCATCAAGTGATCATATTTTCACCCATCGGACTATTCTCAATTTAATCTTTAGTCATGTGAAAGTTGATTCGATTTAGAATACCCCATTATCAAATGGGCAGGAACAGAGGCAGGGGGGAGAAATGAATGTAATCCGTAGGCACTCGAATAGCTAATGGAGGCCGCTTTCCCGCAGTTAGTTTTTCAATCATGCTGGGTAGGCTACGGCTTTATTCCGGAGCACATGCTTAATATTAGCAGCTGAGAAACAAATATTGTAGAAGCTGGGGTCCTCCTTTTAGTGGCAATTCATCAAAACTCTGCTTTCACATGGGATTGCATATATAAATGTCTGGGTTTATAAATAGACTTATTTCACTCCACCCATTAACCACTGTTTGAGGAGCATGCTGCCTCACGCTGTGCGACAGGGGATATAATCCTCCTACATTCTGTATGCCGTGGGCTCTCCAACCCTGTTCCTGCAGCTTCCCAGTGCTTCATTTGGGAAACCAAGTGAAATCTGTGCGGGAACATCGATGGTAAGATGTTAGGGAGTGAACGTTATTCATGAAACGGGTTACATGGAGAAAATCAGACCTCTCTGAAATGAAAATGGATGGACCTCCCTTCAGCAAAATATATTTGACCTAAACCGTCCCGAAACACAACAATAAAAGTAAAAAGTGACCTCGCCCTTTACTCAAAATAATAATTGAAACAAAGTGGATAGCAGAGAACATGTCCAACCTTTACCCTCACTTGTTGGAATTGTGATAGCACACAGGGCTGGGAGCCAGAAGGTTGTGGGTTTGCAGACCACCGGGCACTAGAGTAGGGGTGGAAAGATATATTTATAGAAAAAAGCGTTGCATGAATCTATCATCGTATTTGCAGGTCCAATAATTGTTTTGCCTTTTATAAACATTTCATGCAATTCTACATAATTCTACATATTAGCGGGAGCTTTTTTACTACCACACAAATAACAGAAATGACAGGCTAAGAATGGACAGAGACAATAGGCCTATGTGTGTTCATCTTATCATATATCTCCAACGCCAAATCAGTGTGTCTTGTTTGAAAAGAAACTGGCCCTGTTTGCAAATAATAATTCACATCATTAGGAATTTGACCGTGGTACTTTCATTAGTTAGGCCTACTTTTCCACCCCAGACACTACCACTACCACTACCAACACAGAGAAATGTAAGCTTTAATTAACTTCTGGCTATTCTTCTTCCGTGGCTTAACCCAACGAGAGAAGGTCACAAGTGTTTCCCTAAAAGCTGTCTGGCTTTAAGCGTCATCTATTGTACAGAAAGTGAATAGCTTAATCAATTGATAGTGACAGTTAGAATACTTCCCAAGCAAAGTAACCTCTGAATGTCAAAGAAACAAAACAATGGGGTCACGCTCCAAAACAAAGCCCTTTTGTTGTTAGTAAAGTCTAATTCAAATCACGACTCTGTAATTTAATTTGCCTACTAGAGCTGTCCCTTTCCAATTGATTGTGCCGCGGCTGCTGCTTCAAGTTTCAGCACCACAATGTAAGTTAGTTGAATAAGGCGCATTGTCAGGTCAAAAATACATAATACATAATGGGCAGGAAACATATTGCTTTTAATAAAAATAAGTTATAATAGTAGCAAGCTATCAAAGTTGAACTCCGGTCATCCTTCTCCTCTTCGCACTCTCCTTCTCAGAACGTAGGCTATAGGCTAGAACGCACACAATAGTTTTTTGACTAGGCTTAATCAACCCCCTAAAACATCTGAAGAAACGTTGGACTTTCCTCCTGAACTGCCACCATAGCTGTCACTTGTGCTCTCCCTCTCCGGCCTCTAGGTCACCAGGCCGCTCGTCTGTCACCAGCGTTACGCGCATTTGCGGATAAATGACACTCACCTCTACTCCATCCCCTCCTTGATGGCCTGCCCTTTATATGTCACTCCCTTTGGTTTCTTCCCCAGTCGTCATTGTTCCTGTTGCTGTTTCATGTCCGTGAGCCGTTTGTGTTTCTTGTTTTGTTGATTCATTAAAATGTATTCACTCCCTGAACTTGCTTCCTGACTCTCAGCGTACATCGTTACAGTAGCCCTTCACAGCACCGCCATTGGTTAAACAGCACACAACATTTGGGATCAGCAAGAGCAGAGCAGGCCGGGGCTCAGCATTGGAATATCCATTGCGGTGTGTAATGCAACCTAGTTTTATTTACACCATCCAAGCAGCTATCTTAGAACTGTAACTTTGTTCTGCTTCTCCGAGCATGCACTTCATAGCATATCGGTTATGGATAATTTGATTGAGACCACACTAAATAGCCTATAGGCACAATTAATATTGCGCGCCCGGCGGAGAATCAGAGATGAGGGTCGGCATCTGGCACATCAACATATAATATATAGGCCAATATACAGTAAAATCAACTCATTGACAGTTCATAAATTACAACTTGCAAATGACCCTCCCCTGGACTAAATGTAAAAATACTAAACCCTCCCCTTTACTGAAATTGAAAAAGCAGGACCCTCCCTATTTTCCTCCAGGTAACCATTCTGTACATTTTGATCCTTCGAAACAAATTTGATCGTTGATCACAACGAAACGAATTTCTTTCAACTGTTGACATCCCTTCTCTCTGCAAACTCGAGAATGAAGGAGAGAGAGGAGGAGACGGTAACAAATGGTGTTGAGAGTTTCTGTAGCTAAACGTAGTGTCAGCCTATTATTATTTCTCTTTTTAAATCCATATTACTAGGCTATTCAAAATCAGATACAAATGCACTAACTCTGGAACTCACCCTGTGTCACGAATTCCAGAGGGACCCGTGACCGGCGGTCGAAGTCACCTACCTTCTAGCCATCACTGATCCATTTTTTATTTTCCATTGGTTTTGTCTTGTCTTCCTTCACACCTGGTTCCAATCCCATCAATTACATGTTGTGTATTTAACCCTCTGTTTTCCCTCATGTCCTTGTCGGAGATTGTTTTATTGTATGTTATGTGCAAGTCATGTGTCGGTGTGCGACGGGTTTTGTACCCACTTATTATTTTTTGTATATTTTGATTTTTGGAGTTATATGAGCACTTAATATACGACTCCATTTAAACCAAGTTCGTTTTCCTGCGCCTGACTTCCCTGCCACGGACACGCACCCATTACACCCTGCCAATCAATGAACCAACAACATCGCCTAGGCCAATATATTCTCTGCCAGACTCATGGACAGAAAGTTTGGAGCATAGCATACGCTAACCAGTCCATCCAGTATGCATAATAATACAGTCCGTACTCAAAGGCGATTACTAGATTTTGTTTCATGTTGGAGTACAGGCTAGACCAATTATGTACCAAAAACATCTTAAATCTACGTAGTAAAAACAATCTGCAATGTGCAATAAGTGCTAGGCTATTAGGCTAGGTATTGTATAACAGTGCAGTCATTATAAAAAATACAATTATTATCGGCCTTGTACTCATATTTAGGCCTATGCATAAGCTCTAATACGCATATGGGTGTTTTGAATTAATCATAACCTTAGAAAGTGCTGTCCAATTTGTCATGTTCAGAAACAGCGTCCACAATTACCATGTTTTCCTCTCAGTTTCAACCTGTAGTTGAAACTTATCATTATAGTGAAGTGAGCTTTAAAATCATTATACTGTTTTGATGATAAGTGCTTGATGGGATTTTCGATAGCATTTCCATTGACATCAGAGTGGTTAGAGGGACAATAGAGCGCAGAGTACTCCCAATGCATGTCCAGAGTGATATCACTGTGACTCGAAGGTAACATGGAATTTGACTGCGATCATGACTCATGACTGCTGGTGTGGCGGTAATATGTTCACCACACCCCAAAAATCACGGGGGCTAGGTCCCATGTCAGGAAATTGGAGAATTTAGCATTTTTTAAACATCTGCGTAGCTTTTTCCTGCAATCATTATGCTTTATTCAATGGCAACCCACATTATGCGCACCTGCTCCCCGTCATTATGCACAACTGGTCTTCATCATTACCTTTGATATGGAATACCAGGACGTGCACTCAAAGCAAAACTCTCCCTGACCGAGTCTCTAATACCTACATGTTCCAAACAGACCACCATACTCCCTGTGCCCACAAAAGCGAAGGTAACCTGCCTAAATGATTACTGCCCCAAAGTGCTTTGAAAGGCTGGTTATTGCTCAAATCAACACCATCATGCCGGAAATCCTAGACCCACTCCAATTTGCATACCACCCCAACAGATCCACTGATGACCCAATCTCAATCGCACTCCACACAGGAACACCTATGTGAGAATGTTGTTCGTTGACTCCAGCTCAGTGTTCAACACCATAGTGCCCTCAAAGCCCATCACTAAGCTAAGGACCCTGGGACTAAACACCTCCCTCTGCAACTGGATCCTGGACTTCCTAATGGGCAGGCCCCAGGTGGTAAGGGTAGGCAACAACACATCTGCCACGCTGATCCTCAACACTGGGGCCCATCAGGGGTGCGTGCTTAGTCCCCTCCTGTACTCCCTGTTCACCCGCAAGCAGTACCGGAGCTCCAAGTCTAGGACCAAAAAGCTCCTTAATAGCTTCTATCCCCAAGCCATATGACTGCTGAACAATTTAACAAATGACCACCTGGACTATTTACATTGACCCCCCCTTAGTTTTTACACTGCTTCTACTTGCTCTTTATTATCTATGCATAGTCACTCTACAGATGACCTCAACTAACCTGTTCCACCGCACATTGACTCGATACTAGTGCCACCTGTATAATCCTCATTATTGTTATGTAACTTTCTTGTGTTCATTTTTGATTCGATTTGATTTGATTTTTATTTTAATTTTAGTTTATTTAGTGAATATTTTCTTAACTCTATTTCTTGAACGGCATTGTTTGTTAAGGACTTGTAAGTAAGCATTTTATCGTAAGGACTACCTGTTGTATTTTTCAAATCAAATATTCAGCGCGTGTAACACATAACATTTGATTTGAATTTGATTTTGATTTCATTCCCCTTGATTTAGCCCTCAGAAGCCTCAGTCTTCAAGCGGTATTGGTTTTGTTTTCATGTCCAGTATGCTTATATTGTTTTGTATATCTTCATGTTCCTTGTTATTAAACTCACCAACTGTACTTGATTCCTGACTCCCTGTGTCTTCGTTACATAAGCGTATCTCTTGAGCTGTATGTGTCCTCCTGACTGGTGGTTATGTTTTTAAAGAAGCTAAACATGCTTCTCTGTATTTCTGCTCAAATCTAGGAAAAAGATTGAAAGGAATGTGTCTACCAATCTTGCCAGCAGGCATGCCAGCTAAGATAGTTAGACAAGCTAGCTACTCTAACTTGACTGATAGGCTGAAATGGATTCTTGGTAACTAGTTCAGGTTGGGAGATTGGGAACCTATCTGAGCTAGCTATTGCCAACTTCCTAAAATTGCTCGGTGGCCAGTTGTATTACAGAGAAACAATAACAAAGGTATACATCTTTTTAAACAGCACAAATCTAAGGGGGACCAATGCAACATTGTATCTGTCCCATTACGGTGTCTGTGAGAGCATGGTCAGCGCCATTGAGACCATCCCCATTTTGAAGTAGTTCATTTGATTTCTCTACTACTTCTATGACTTGGTAAACAAACTAAAAGTGTACATACTGCCACCTGGAGTGTGTTGTTTGAACAGGTATAAAAACCAAGGTTGGTGATTTACTGCCACTTGCAGTTATGAAATGTTTCGTCATGAGTATAATCCATTGGCTGATCCCTCCTGACGACCTGGAGGGAATTATGTGATCCTTCCTTAACCCAGAAAGAAGTTCCACCCAGGCCACGACTTCAACACGGGGAAAGTCTTCAATGGTGCTGATAAAACGGTCTTTTTGGGGCAGTAGAGTCATGTGATGGACTCAAGCCCCTTTGATGGACTTTTTTTATCAGTTGTGTGTACAACTGTAAACAGTGGAACTACCACACAACGCTGTAGCTGGGTGGTGGCCATCTGAGACTCTCATATCACAGATAAATCATTTTGCAAAAGATCAACTTACTGTGCGCCATTTGAATTGAATCCCACGGCGGTATTTTGCATTGAACATTTACCTGACATCAATAATGTCAGCTAATGGGAACTCAGGTGGGAACATAAGTTGGCTCGTGTTGCTGTTACACAAAAAAAGCGCCAGTGGACGTCTGTAAAACTGCCAACAGTAAGTGTATCTTCTGTATTTATAAAGTTATGTTTGGATGATAATTAAGTTTAAGTGTTAAGGTTTCTATAACCGCAAGGAAAAAGCAAGGATCAATTTGTTTCCAGGTAGTGTTTCACACTTGAACAATCCCCTTAGCTAATCAAAAGGGACATGGAATGTATTGCAGTCATGATAAGGGCAAAGACAACACTTGCTTTTGTACAAGTTGTTGTACATAAATCCATACTATATACATCATAGTCACAGGAGGTTGGTGGCAGCTTAATTGGGGAGGACAGGCTCATGGTAATGGCTGGAACAGATCAAATGGAATGGTAATCAAACTCATCAAACACATGGGTTTCCATGTGCTTGATACCATTCCATTGATTCCATCCCAGCCATTACTATGAGCCGTCCACTCCTCAGCAGTCTCCGGTGTCATAGCTAATCGACCTTGAAATCATCCAGCTTTTCTGATGTACACAACCACCACAAATGCTACAATTGCCTTTCAACTTCAGCCCAGTATGATAATTCAGAGCATAATGTGACTGTGAGCTGTTCCTGGCTACTCTCTCATTTGTGATGTATTGATCTGATTCTGTCGAGGCTGGCATTTTTTTTCTCTCCAAACCTATTCACTATTCATCCCAGTGGGAACCCTTATAAACTTGTTTAGCAAGCAGTAACTTTCAAAGGCTACCACTTCAAAATCCTAGCGCCACCCAGCTTAGTATTTTCCATCTATACGTGGGAAGCATTTCTAGAAGAAAGTTGTGGTTATTTTAGCATACTTTTGAAGTAATTTGACAGTTTCAAGGATTCCTGCATGACATTTTGTTGCATGCTGAGGAGTTCTTGAAAATATTTCAGCTGAACATCGGATATAACCTCAGGGGTCCATCCTTCACTTTGGTCTTGATTGTCTTCATGTTCCCTCTTGCATCCTCAAAGAACAATCAAAAAGTAAAACGCTACTTGCCAAAAATAGTATTTATTATTGCTGTGAGAGTGTGATGGAAATTGTGATTGGTTCTCTCTTAAAGGGAAAGTGACATTAGGTAATGCAAGCCATTCGTTTTTCTACAGATTCACTTCTATAAACAAAAGTAGCATTTCATTTGTATCAATTTAATTTGATTCAACTTGTCATATTTCAATATTGAATACATAGTGCAAGAAAGACATTCATAATAATTAATGAAATTACACACACACACATAATTGGGAGATTCCCAACAGCACATTGATATTGAACAGTGATAATGCATATCTAACAAAAAAAAACACAACGTTATTGATAATAGTCTAGTGCATATATTGGACATATAGGCTGTGCTTTGTCTTTCCGTACGAACGGAAGGATGATCATCTACAGTTCTGGTGATGAATTGGGTCCTTTTTTAGTCGAGATGAGTGCAGATTACTATGATGTATGGAGTAACGACCCATGTCTGCATTCTCTATCACTTAAAGCTACCTGGATGTCCCCCTTGCATTAGTCAGTGTGTCACCGGTTGCGACTTGCACATAATTGCAAATTAAATTCTGATTATGAAAAGAGTGTCTATGAATCACTTGGTTGGGCTCGGCCTGCAGAACCAATGGGAAAATCAATTCTGGCAATTCGACCGAAGTTATTGATTTATGAGTAGCAATGAAAAAGCATACAGTCATGGATACTCTGGGACCAAAGTTGCTGGTCAGGGCTATGCATTAGCTGAGAGGGGAATGACAGTGTTATCTATTCCCCTCTTAATCAGGTCAAATGAGACTTGTCAGGAGCTGGAGAAGGGAGCGAAAGCTTGGGGTAGGATACGGTCTATAAGCTCATATTTCCTGCTTTCAATATGAGCCGTGTCCTGGTTTTGCAGAAGATGGATCATAGCATAGTATAGCCACTCTTGGGCTCTCAGATGGCAGCACAGAACTCTGACCACAGAAAGAACCCCTCACAACTGTCTATTAGTTCATATGTCTTGCTTGCAGTGTGAGATGTGTCCTATCCTGTTTTGTAGAAGGAAGAACATAGCATCGCCCCTCTACAGGTCTTGATGCCAGTTACAGCATTCTGAATATAGCCAGGGCTCTCCTAACCTTCAAATCCTGACTGGATCACTCTAACATGAAGCTGAATTCAGTGTGTATTTCCAGGCTAGCACTTGCCACCAGGCCTAACAATACAACCTGTCTACTGCTGTTGATTTTGCTTTCTCAAAATGGCAGGAGTGAGATGTAAGAAATAACGTGCAGGAAGAACCATCTGTTGCACTAAACCTTCATACTGGTGGTGGTGATGATGCTGAAAGACAGCGAAGTGGGAGAGAGACTCAGCCTCTGACACAATTACAGTGTAATAGAGTGCTACATTATTGCCAGGATTTTGGGGCACCCTGTGAACTGAAGTGTGTTATGTACCTCTCAGCTGGGAGGATGGTTTGATCCCGATAATGTTGACTCACTGATATGACAATGCGTTATGTAACATCGCAGGTCCTCTGTGCATTTTTGGGAAGGATAGTGAGTTGTATCATGTAATAATGCTGCCATGAGATATCCATTATGCATTGCATATTCATTATTGGCAAACATATGCGGAATTGAAATCATGTGACCCTATTCTCTATGAATTGATTTCAATAGCTTACACCGTAGGCTAACAATTGACGTTGTCCCAAATGACCATGGCATATTTCAAATCTGAATCATTGCTGTGGCAGAGGTGGTTTAGTCAACTACGCTCATTTGATGTGATGAATAACCATGTCCAAAACATGTTAACTCTGATAGCTAATGCCTAGGCTTTAGCTCAGTGGGCTAATGCAGTTGTCAGTCGAATGTAATACCCAGGTTGCATACCCAACTTGTCACACAATTTTAGATCTAACATTGTCATGTTTAAAATAGAACTGTGATTGACGTTACGGTAACTAGTCCTGTTCACTGCTTTTCTTTAAAACACCTCAAGGCATTAGCTACAGTATTTATAGATTGGAACAGAGCAATTATATTAGAGACTATATAGCTGTATGGATTTCTCCTTGTTGTGGAGGAGCAGCCATGGTTATTTGTAGATACGTCGGCGGTTTGATGTGGAGCAGACGGATATTGTGGCTTTCCTTCATTTTCTCATCTCCCAACACCTGAGTTGCAAACTTTGTTTGCGAAGGCTAAAGTGAATTTGCTTTGACTGGCATTAGAAACAATTTTGGGTTATTATGTTTTGGCTTTACTGCTCTTTTTTGTTGTCATTCTGGTTTTGCTCTGTCCACATTTATTGCCTCCTAATGGCTATTTTTTGTGTATTTGGCTACGATGTTATGTGTCCATAAAAGTTCCCATTTAACCCCCCCCCCCCCCCGTAAAACACAACAGTGTTACGACCATGGGCGCTGTATGATCTGTGAGTAAGTGGATTGGAGCAGTTGCCACAGCTGTATTGTACTCTGTCGTGCATTTAAGATGAACGCCACATAACTGACAAAGGGTATGAGGCACATTCAATGACTTTTTGCTCAGCTATAACTCCATTGCTTATTATCAAGACGTATCAAGTAAGCTTTTAATACCTTGGAAGGTAAAAAAGAAAAAAAAGGATTGGGCTAAACAGGGGGATTACATTTGCATTACAGGATCCCTATTCTCTACATGTCACAGATTTCAGTTCTTTATCCTGTAATTGTAGACATGCAGTTTGAACATTGCACTACTATCTCGTGGGGCAGTGAGGCATTGGCTTCATATTTACGCTGTCAACGTTGACGCACCATTTTAACATCTGTAACGTGTCACAATTGCAATTCCTTCTTTTATTGTTTTATGTGCAGGACCTGTTATCAATCCCCTTTTTTTGAATAGCCCATTACAGGCGTCACCTATCCCTCATGCTTCGGTTCCCTTTCGTTGACATTGTGTCTTATGTAGCTCCGGCTCTGACATAAATCATAGCTCTGCCTACATGACAGCTGAAGGTGAAATCAAAATGGCTCCTGGAGAATATTCTCCCCTACCTCCAGATTTTAAAGAGATGAATTACAGTGGAACCTAACCTTTAGTCTCAACGGCCTTAGGCCAATAGGATATTTCCCATTGTTTGTGGATGCGTGTGCAGTACTATGACCCCCACTGTGCAGTTAGAAGCTGCCTGTGTTATATGTAGTAGAAACATATCATTATATCGGAACTATGATATCATCTGATTTATCAAACTCTGTGGTAGAATTTCCTTGAAACAATCTCGGGAACTTTTTTTTCTTACCTTTTCGACTGCGCAAGGTAGACAATCACAATTTGTACATACAGTATGTCGACACTGGTATGCTGAAGATACTGAATACGAGGTTAAAATTGTGAATTGCTCTTTTTAAAACATTCCAATTTTGATTCCTCGTGCTCTGTACTCATGTCAATTAGGCACCTTGACCGTATAAGTATCAGTATAGTTTTGTACTTGATCTGTCCGTCTGTCTGTCTGTGTGCCTGCCTGTCTGTCCAGACTCGGAGCTGAGGTGAGCAACAGCTTGCTGCGGTGCTGTAAAGGCTGCCAGTATCACACTGCATCATTTATCTCCTTTTTACACCGACCAACTGACCACCATAACCATAGCAACCTATGCTACAGTACATGGGGCTGTGCTATATTGCTGTTTGGTAGTGTGCCTCTCAAACAAACAATCCTAATGACTTTCTATTCAGAGGAGCAGAAAAGGAGAATGGTGAGCTGTAGATGGTACGAGTTAAGCCAAAGCCCCTGTAGTAACTCATCCACAAGACTGTCTTTGTGCCGGTAACAGTCAGAGAGAGGCGAGGCCTAAGTAATTCTACTCAGAGCCTTCTGGTGCACTTAGAACACTGGTCATTATCAAGGACCGAGTAGAGGAAGCTTTTAAATAAGGCATAACTACATTCCTAGAACTTCTCTTGCTCTGACAAGCACTAGCTGTTGCCAGGGTGCAAGACAGTTTGGGCTGTCACAGGGGAGCAGACAGACTGACAGAGAGTGGGGGAAAGAGAGGGCCAGAGAGATAAAGAAGGAGAGAGAGCGAGTCAGAAGGAGAGAGAGAATGTGTGTGTGTGTGTGTGTGTGTGTGTGTGTGTGTGTGTGTGTGTGTGTGTGTGTGTGTGTGTGTGTGTGTGTGTGTGTGTGTGTGTGTGTGTGTGTGTGTGTGTGTGTGTGTGTGTGTGTGTGTGTGTGTGTGTGTGTGTGTGTGTGTGTGTGTGTGTGTGTGTGTGTGTGTGTGTGTGTGTGTGTGTGTGTGTGTGTGTGTGTGTGTGTGTGTGTGTGTGTGTGTGTGTGTGTGTGTGTGTGTGTGTGTGTGTGTGTATGTGTGTGTGTATGTGTGTGTGTGTGTGTGTGTGTGTGTGTGTGTGTGTGTGTGTGTGTGTGTGTGTGTGTGTGTGTGTGTGTGTGTGTGTGTGTGTGTGTGTGTGTGTGTGTGTGTGTGTGTGTGTGTGTGTGTGTGTGTGTGTGTGGCCTGACGAGTGACCACCAGGGTGATGATGCATGAGTCCCAGCTGAAAATGTTGATAGTTAGCTAGCTTCTGTCTCTGAGACAGCTACGTGGATAGGGTCAGACAAACTCAAACTGAACCATACACCTCTCACACTGGCCATTGGGATACGTGAACAGGTACATGGTACTGTATATGCAGGACTCGAGGAGAGCTCAGACGCCACGATGGAGCGGTTATAGCCTTATTTGGACACCTTAGAGGCGGACACCCAGGTAGGTGCCATTGTAAAGTGACAGGTGTCTCTCAATGGATGACATTTTATTTAATTGAAAGCAAAGCTGACATTTTCATAAAAGTCTTTAACTTTATCTCTCGAGTCGTGTCAGAAAACCTGTTCTGCTCTACGTTATATCAGGGAAATGACTGATTGAACTCCTATACTTTAACTGCACTTGATTGAGTTTGCTGGCGCAATGGAACCAATGGAATAGTCCCAAAAGTGAGCTAAGTCTGCCCATCTGGCACTCCTGGCCGGCTGTTTTTAAGAAAACAAATATTATTTGAACCCAGTTCTGACATCCAAATGACCAGTTAGACTGTTAAACGATCTGTCCTGTTGCTTTCCTATGGGCTGAGGATTCAGTCTGTCCACGTCATTATACCTTGTCCTATTCTTTCGTTTCTATGACGTTGTTCTCTAAATGCGAGCACGTAAGCATTTATTATACAAAAACGACCCGGAATAAGGAATCTATCTGCATGTAATATTAATCGTTATTGTGGCTGTCCTCGGTTAAAGAGCTATCGATCTCGCCGCAATTGCATTCCCGACCACCTCCCCTCAGGAGAAGAGCTAGCAGTTAGAGAGGACAGGAGACACTGAGGCATCTTGCAGCTCAATAAAAAAAACTCTCTCCTCTTGTTAATTAAAAATCATAGCAGTGAGCAAAATATATATATATATTTTTCTTAAGGTAGCTCATTTTCAACTTTATGTTGGACTAATTAACCAGACATTAAAATAAAGTTTTATATATGTATATATATATATATATATATTGGATAGGAATTGTCCACTTAAAAAAAAATGTCATCCTCTCCTGGATTTGACATTAGCATTACAGACAGAGCCTGATGACAGAAGAGGAAAAGAAGGAGGAGAATGGAGATTCAACCTTTGCTGTGCAGCCATTTTAATGTTTCAATTATGCACAACGGCAGGTCTGGGACCAGGGTTTTGTTTTGGAAATAACTTCATAGCCTTTGAGGCTTTTGCTTAACTTTGTTTTATCTGCAGCACAGATCACAGTTGTTGAGTGGCTACGGTAGCATTGTATTTGTCTAACTTTTGTTCCGCATTGTATTGGGTACCTTTATTGCTATTGTGTTGGCATCCAATCCATCTCTTCCGGTATTTGACAATGGACTTTCCAAAATTGGTGTACCACAAGTTCATTTAAATTGCACAAGATATTTCCATTACAAACTGTCTAGACTCCATAAGGTAGCATACAGGGAGGTCGTCTGCCTCTCCTTAGTTGCGATGATAACATTCCCCAAGTAATATGTCTAATAATATAAACTATTGGTCAATATGCTAATATACGCAGAAATACACCCAACAGAACAATGGTTCCTGAAGTGTACAACTAAAACGTAAATGTCTAATACTTTTCATACAGACTGTGATTGACATTGACCACAATATAACGGCAAACGCATATCTCCACTATGTTGACATAATGCAACAACAACAAAAACATAAAATAGCTTAAACCACAACCACGTCCAAAGCTCTAGCAATCCATTTAATCTGTTGGGCAGCCTTCATGTACTACTGTAGCCCTCTTCAGATTCCCCCCCCCCCCCCATCTCCCTCCAATCCCTCGCTCCCTCCTCTTTTCCCTGTACACAAAGCCCAGACTCAGAAGGGAAAGGAACAGATTAGCCTCCCCCTGCCTCTCCCCCACACCGCTCACACCCGTGGAGTGCTCTTTCCAGGGTGGCTCGTTGAGCGATGAGGAAGGGAGAGCCGGGTAGCAGGAAATAAACCTCTGGTACAACGTCAGCAGAGGCGTGCGCTGCATTGTCAACGGCCTACTGCCGACTCTGTCTCACAAAAGCTGTGTAGGAAGCCTGCGCAGTCGTCTTGCAGGGGGTTGATGCATGACAGTGTTGGACAGATTTAAAGGAGGTTCTGCAGCGTGACCTGTTGTTTGTCTCTACTCTCTGCTGGGCTGCAGTGGCAAATAATGTGCAACTATGACACATCCATTTGCATTTCATCCCACGATCCCTCTCTCTATTTCGCACACTTGCTTTATTCTATATCTCTTTCTCTATCCTTCTCTCGCTCTAGCTGTCTGTCTCTATCCCGCTGTCGCTGGTTACATCTGTCAGTCTCTATCCCACTGTCGCTGAATCTATCTGTCAGTCTCTATCCCACTGTCGCTGAATCAATCTGTCAGTCTCTATCCCACTGTCGCTGAATCTATCTGACAGTCTCTATCCCACTGTCCCTGAATCTATCTGTCAGTCTCTATCCCATTGTCGCTGAATCTATCTGTCAGTCTCTATCCCACTGTCGCTGAATCTATCTGTCAGTCTCTATCCCATTGTCGCTGAATCTATCTGTCAGTCTCTATCCCATTGTCGCTGAATCTATCTGTCAGTCTCTATCCCCCTTTCACTGGTTCTGTCCGTCTATCTCTATCCCACTGTTGCTGAATCTATCTGTCAGTCTCTATCCCACTGTCGCTGAATCTATCTGTCAGTCTCTAACCAATTGTCGCTGAATCTATCTGTCAGTCTCTATCCCACTGTCGTTGAATCAATCTGTCAGTCTCTATCCCACTGTCACTGAATCAATCTGTCAGTCTCTATCCCACTGTCGCTGAATCTATCTGTCAGTCTCTATCCCACTGTCGCTGAATCTATCTGTCAGTCTCTATCCACCTTTCACTGGTTCTGTCCGTCTGTCTCTATCCCACTGTCGCTGAATCTCTCTGTTAGTCTCTATCCCATTGTCGCTGAATCTCTCTGTTAGTCTCTATCCCACTGTCGCTGAATCTATCTGTCAGTCTCTATCCCACTGTCGCTGAATCTATCTGACAGTCTCTATCCCACTGTCGCTGAATAAATCTGTCAGTCTCTATCCCACTGTCGCTGAATCTATCTGTCAGTCTCTATCCCACTGTCGCTGAATCTATCTGTCAGTCTCTATCCCACTGTCGCTGAATCTATCTGTCAGTCTCTATCCCACTGTCGCTGAATCTATCTGTCAGTCTCTATCCCATTGTCGCTGAATCTATCTGTCAGTCTCTATCCCACTGTCGCTGAATCAATCTGTCAGTCTCTATCCCACTGTCACTGAATCAATCTGTCAGTCTCTATCCCACTGTCGCTGAATCTATCTGTCAGTCTCTATCCCACTGTCGCTGAATCTATCTGTCAGTCTCTATCCACCTTTCACTGGTTCTGTCCGTCTGTCTCTATCCCACTGTCGCTGAATCTCTCTGTTAGTCTCTATCCCATTGTCGCTGAATCTCTCTGTTAGTCTCTATCCCACTGTCGCTGAATCTATCTGTCAGTCTCTATCCCACTGTCGCTGAATCTATCTGTCAGTCTCTATCCCACTGTCGCTGAATCTATCTGTCAGTCTCTATCCCACTGTCGCTGAATCTATCTGACAGTCTCTATCCCACTGTCGCTGAATCTATCTGTCAGTCTCTATCCCACTGTCGCTGAATCTATCTGTCAGTCTCTATCCCACTGTCGCTGAATCTATCTGTCAGTCTCTATCCCACTGTCGCTGAATCTATCTGTCAGTCTCTATCCCACTGTCGCTGAATCTATCTGTCAGTCTCTATCCCACTGTCGCTGAATCTATCTGTCAGTCTCTATCCCACTGTCGCTGAATCTATCTGACAGTCTCTATCCCACTGTCGCTGAATCTGTCAGTCTCTATCCCACTGTCGCTGAATCTATCTGACAGTCTCTATCCCACTGTCGCTGAATCTATCTGTCAGTCTCTATCCCACTGTCGCTGAATCTATCCGTCAGTCTCTATCCCATTGTCGCTGAATCTATCTGTCAGTCTCTATCCCCCTTTCACTGGTTCTGTCCGTCTGTCTCTATCCCATTGTCGCTGAATCTATCTGTCAGTCTCTATCCCACTGTCGCTGAATCTATCTGTCAGACTCTATCCCCCTTTCACTGGTTCTGTCCGTCTGTCTCTATCCCATAGTCGCTGAATCTCTCTGTCAGTCTCTATCCCACTGTCGCTGAATCTCTCTGTCAGTCTCTATCCCACTGTCGCTGAATCTATCTGTCAGTCTCTATTCCACTGTCGCTGAATCTATCTGTCTGTCTCTATCCCACTGTCGCTGGTTCTGACTGTCCGTCTCTATCCCACTGTCGCTGCTTCTGTCTGTCCATCTCTATCCTACTGTCGCTGGTTCTATCTGTCTGTCTCTATCCCACTTTCACTCGTTCTGTCTATCTGTCTCTAATCTACTGTTGCTCCTTAAATCTGTCTGTTTCTGTCACGCTGTCACTGGTTTATCTGTCTGTCTCAATCCCACTTTCGCTCCTTCTGTCTGTCTCAATCCCACTTTCGCTGCTCCTGTCTGTCTGTCTGTCTGTCTGTCTGTCTGTCTGTCTGTCTGTCTGTCTGTCTGTCTGTCTGTCTGTCTGTCTGTCTGTCTGTCTGTCTGTCTGTCTGTCTGTCTGTCTGTCTGTCTGTCTCTAATCTACTATTGCTCCTTAAATCTGTCTGTTTCTGTCCCACTGTCACTGGTTTATCTGTCTGTCTCAATCCCACTTTCGCTCCTTCTGTCTGTCTCAATCCCACTGTCTGTCTGTCTGTCTGTCTGTCTGTCTGTCTGTCTGTCTGTCTGTCTGTCTGTCTGTCTGTCTGTCTGTCTGTCTGTCTGTCTGTCTGTCTGTCTGTCTGTCTGTCTGTCTGTCTCAATCCCACTTTCGCTCCTTCTGTCTGTCTGTCTGTCTGTCTGTCTGTCTGTCTGTCTGTCTGTCTGTCTGTCTGTCTGTCTGTCTGTCTGTCTGTCTGTCTGTCTGTCTGTCTGTCTGTCTGTCTGTCTGTCTGTCTGTCTGTCTCTCTAATCTACTATTGCTCCTTAAATCTGTCTGTTTCTGTCCCACTGTCGCTAGTTCTGTCTGTCTGTCTCTGTCCCACTGTCACCCGTTCTGTCTGTCTGTCTCTGTCCCACTGTCACTCGTTCTCTTTGTCTGTCTCTGTCCCTCTGTCGCTGGTTCTATCTGTCTCTATCCCACTGTCACATGTTCCATCTGTCTGTCTCATCCCACTGTCACTGGTTCTAACTGTCTGTCTCTGTCCTACTGTCGCTCCTTCAATCTATCTGCCTCTATTCTACTGTCACTGGTTCTATCTGTCTGTTTCTATCCTACTGTCACTGGTTCTTTCTGTCTGTCTCTATCCCACTTTCACTGGTGCTGTCTGTCTGTCTCTGTCCCTCTGTCGCTGGTTCTATCTGTCTGTCTCTATCCAACTGTCACTGGTTCTTTCTGTCTGTCTCTGTCCCACTGTCACTCGTTCTCTTTGTCTGTCTCTATTCCTCTGTCACAGGTTCTATCTGTCTGTCTCTATCCCACTGTCACTCGTTTTCTTTGTATGTCTCTGTCCCTCTGTCACCGGTTCTATCTGTCTGTCTCTATCCAACTGTCGCAGTGTCCATCTGTCTGTCTCTATACCACTGTCCTGGTTCTATCTATGTGTCTCTATCCCACTGTCCCTGGTTCCATCTGTCTGTCTCATCCCACTTTCACTGGTTCTATCTGTCTGTCTCCATCCCACTGTAGCTGGTTCTTTCTGTCTGTCTCCATCCCACTGTCGCTGGTTCTATCTGTCTGTCTCTTTCCCATCCCATCTGTCTGTCCCTGGTTCTATCTGTCTCTTTCCCACTGTCACATGTTCCATCTGTCTGTCTCATTCCACTGTCGCTGGTTCTATCTGTCTGTCTCTATCCCACTGTAGCTGGTTCTTTCTGTCTGTCTCTTTCGCACGGTTGCTCCTATCTGTCTGTTTCAATCCCAATTTCGCTCGTTCTTGTCACGTTCTGACCTTAGTTCCTTTGTTTTGTCTTTGTTTTAGTATGGTCCGGGCATGAGTTGGGGTGGGCAGTCAATGTTTGTTTTTCTATTTTGGTTTTTGTGTTCGGCCTAGTGTGGTTCTCAATCAGAGGCAGGTGTCGTTAGTTGTCTCTGATTGGGAATCATACTTCGGTAGCCTTTTTCCACCTGGGTTTCGAGGGTGTTTATTTTCAGTCTTTGTGTTACGTGTGTATGTCACCAGACAGGACTGTTTTGTTTCGTTCAGTTTGTTATTTTTGTATTGATTCAGTGCTTTCTTTGATTCAAATTATGAACACTTCCCACGCTGCACTTTGATCCTCCTCTCTATCTCCAGACAACATCCGTTACAAAAACACCCACCAAACAAGGACCAGGCAGCGTGGTAAAGGGCAGCAGCAGCAGCGGCTAAAATCACAGGACTCCTGGACATGGGAGGAGATACTTGATGGCAAGGAACCCTGGGTACAGGCTGGGGAATATCTCCGCCCCAAGGCAGAGCTGGAGGCAGCGAAAGCTGAGCGGCGGTGATATGAGGAGGCAGCACGGCAGCTCGACAGGCACGAGAGGCACGCGGAGAGTGGGACAGAGTCAGGTTGTCCTCGTGCTTATCGGAAGATGTGCAGTACTGGTCAGGCACCATATTATGCGGTCAAACGCACGGTGACGCCAGTACTCGCTCACAGCCCAGTGGGCTATAGGCCAGCTCCCCGCAAGTGCCATGCGAGAGTGGGCATCCAGCCAGGGCGTGTTGTGCTAGCCCAGCGTGTTTGGTCTCCAGTACGCCGTTTCGGTCCAGGGTATCCTGCGCCGGTGCTGCATGCTGTGTCTCCAGGGAGCTGGGAGGGTGCAGTGCGTTTTATGCCTGCGCTCCGCCCGTGCCGGACGAATGTGGGTATTGAGCCGAAGGGAGAGGTGCGAGTGTTAGGCAGTAGATCTCCAGTGCACACCCACAGCCCGGTTCAACCTGTGCCTGCACTTGGGAGGGTCCGGGCTAAAGTGGTCATCCAGCCTGGAGGAGTGGTGCCAAGGCTGCGCACCAGAGCTTCAGTGCTCCCCCACAGCCCAGTCCATCCGGTGCCTCGTCCGCGCACCAGGCCACCTGTAGGTCTCCCCAGCCTGGTGGGCACTGTGGCAGCCCCACGCACCAGGCTGTCTCTCTGTCTCCTCCCTACAGGTGCTCCCGCCTGCCGGAGTCTCCCGCCTGTCCGGCGCTGCCGGAATCTCCCATCCATTAAGGACCCATGGCGAGGATCCCCAGTCCGAGGTCAGCGGCGAGGGTCGGCGCTCATAAGAGGCCACGGGCGCGGTTGAGGAGGCGGACAAAAACTATGTTGAAGTGGGGTCCACGTCCCGCGCCAGAGCCGCCACCGCAGACAGACGCCCACCCATCCCACTGTCTCTGGTTCTATCTGTCTGTCTCTATCCCACTGTCTCTGGTTCTGTCTGTCCGTCTCTATCCCACTGTCTCTGGTTCTATCTGTCTGTCTCTATCCCACTGTCTCTGGTTCTAACTGTCTGTCTCTATCCCACTGTCTCTGGTTCTGTCTGTCCGTCTCTATCCCACTGTCTCTGGTTCTATCTGTCTGTCTCTATCCCACTGTCTCTGGTTCTAACTGTCTGTCTCTATCCCACTGTCTCTGGTTCTAACTGTCTGTCTCTATCCCACTGTCTCTGGTTCTATCTGTCTGTCTCTATCCCACTGTCTCTGGTTCTATCTGTCTGTCTCTATCCCACTGTCTCTGGTTCTATCTGTCTGTCTCTATCCCACTGTCTCTGGTTCTATCTGTCTGTCTCTATCCCACTGTCTCTGATTCTAACTGTCTGTCTCTATCCCACTGTCGCTGGTTCTAACTGTCTGTCTCTATCCCACTGTATCTGGTTGTATCTGTCTGTCTCTATCCCACTGTCTCTGGTTCTATCTGTCAATCTCTATCCCACTGTCTCTGGTTCTATCTGTCTGTCTCTATCCCACTGTCTCTGATTCTAACTGTCTGTCTCTATCCCACTGTCTCTGGTTCTGTCTGTCCGTCTCTATCCCACTGTCTCTGATTCTAACTGTCTGTCTCTATCCCACTGTCTCTGGTTCTGTCTGTCCGTCTCTATCCCACTGTCTCTGGTTCTAACTGTCTGTCTCTATCCCACTGTCTCTAGTTCTAACTGTCTGTCTCTATCCCACTGTCTCTGGTTCTATCTGTCTGTCTCTATCCCACTGTCTCTGGTTCTGTCTGTCTGTCTCTGTCCCACTGTCTCTGGTTCTATCTGTCTGTCTCTATCCCACTGTCTCTGGTTCTATCTGTCTGTCTCTATCCCACTGTCTCTGGTTCTATCTGTCTGTCTCTATCCCACTGTCTCTGATTCTAACTGTCTGTCTCTATCCCACTGTCGCTGGTTCTAACTGTCTGTCTCTATCCCACTGTATCTGGTTGTATCTGTCTGTCTCTATCCCACTGTCTCTGGTTCTATCTGTCAATCTCTATCCCACTGTCTCTGGTTCTATCTGTCTGTCTCTATCCCACTGTCTCTGATTCTAACTGTCTGTCTCTATCCCACTGTCTCTGGTTCTGTCTGTCCGTCTCTATCCCACTGTCTCTGATTCTAACTGTCTGTCTCTATCCCACTGTCTCTGGTTCTGTCTGTCCGTCTCTATCCCACTGTCTCTGGTTCTAACTGTCTGTCTCTATCCCACTGTCTCTAGTTCTAACTGTCTGTCTCTATCCCACTGTCTCTGGTTCTATCTGTCTGTCTCTATCCCACTGTCTCTGGTTCTGTCTGTCTGTCTCTGTCCCACTGTCACTGTTCTCTGTCTGTCTCTGTCCCTCTGTCGCTGGTTCTATCTGTCTGTCTCTATCCAACTGTCACTGGTTCTTTCTGTCTGTCTCTGTCCCACTGTCACTGTTCTCTTTGTCTGTCTCTATCCCACTGTCACAGGTTCTATCTGTCTGTCTCTATCCCACTGTCACTCGTTCTCTTTGTCTGTCTCTGTCCCACTGTCACTCGTTTTCTTTGTAAGTCTCTGTCCCTCTGTCACCGGTTCTATCTGTCTGTCTCTATACCACTGTCCTGGTTCTATCTATGTGTCTCTATCCCACTGTCTCTGGTTCTATCTGTCAATCTCTATCCCACTGTCTCTGGTTCTATCTGTCTGTCTCTATCCCACTGTCTCTGATTCTAACTGTCTGTCTCTATCCCACTGTCTCTGGTTCTGTCTGTCCGTCTCTATCCCACTGTCTCTGATTCTAACTGTCTGTCTCTATCCCACTGTCTCTGGTTCTGTCTGTCCGTCTCTATCCCACTGTCTCTGGTTCTAACTGTCTGTCTCTATCCCACTGTCTCTAGTTCTAACTGTCTGTCTCTATCCCACTGTCTCTGGTTCTATCTGTCTGTCTCTATCCCACTGTCTCTGGTTCTGTCTGTCTGTCTCTGTCCCACTGTCACTCGTTCTCTGTCTGTCTCTGTCCCTCTGTCGCTGGTTCTATCTGTCTGTCTCTATCCAACTGTCACTGGTTCTTTCTGTCTGTCTCTGTCCCACTGTCACTCGTTCTCTTTGTCTGTCTCTATTCCTCTGTCACAGGTTCTATCTGTCTGTCTCTATCCCACTGTCACTCGTTCTCTTTGTCTGTCTCTGTCCCACTGTCACTCGTTTTCTTTGTAAGTCTCTGTCCCTCTGTCACCGGTTCTATCTGTCTGTCTCTATACCACTGTCCTGGTTCTATCTATGTGTCTCTATCCCACTGTCCCTGGTTCCATCTGTCTGTCTCATCCCACTGTCACTGGTTCTATCTGTCTGTCTCCATCCCACTGTAGCTGGTTCTTTCTGTCTGTCTCCATCCCACTGTCGCTGGTTCTATCTGTCTGTCTCTATCCCACTGTCTCTGGTTCTATCTGTCTGTCTCTATCCCACTGTCTCTGATTCTAACTGTCTGTCTCTATCCCACTGTCGCTGGTTCTAACTGTCTGTCTCTATCCCACTGTATCTGGTTGTATCTGTCTGTCTCTATCCCACTGTCTCTGGTTCTATCTGTCAATCTCTATCCCACTGTCTCTGGTTCTATCTGTCTGTCTCTATCCCACTGTCTCTGATTCTAACTGTCTGTCTCTATCCCACTGTCTCTGGTTCTGTCTGTCCGTCTCTATCCCACTGTCTCTGATTCTAACTGTCTGTCTCTATCCCACTGTCTCTGGTTCTGTCTGTCCGTCTCTATCCCACTGTCTCTGGTTCTAACTGTCTGTCTCTATCCCACTGTCTCTAGTTCTAACTGTCTGTCTCTATCCCACTGTCTCTGGTTCTATCTGTCTGTCTCTATCCCACTGTCTCTGGTTCTGTCTGTCTGTCTCTGTCCCACTGTCACTCGTTCTCTGTCTGTCTCTGTCCCTCTGTCGCTGGTTCTATCTGTCTGTCTCTATCCAACTGTCACTGGTTCTTTCTGTCTGTCTCTGTCCCACTGTCACTCGTTCTCTTTGTCTGTCTCTATTCCTCTGTCACAGGTTCTATCTGTCTGTCTCTATCCCACTGTCACTCGTTCTCTTTGTCTGTCTCTGTCCCACTGTCACTCGTTTTCTTTGTAAGTCTCTGTCCCTCTGTCACTGGTTCTATCTGTCTGTCTCTATCCCACTGTCCTGGTTCTATCTGTGTCTCTATCCCACTGTCTCTGGTTCTATCTGTCAATCTCTATCCCACTGTCTCTGGTTCTATCTGTCTGTCTCTATCCCACTGTCTCTGATTCTAACTGTCTGTCTCTATCCCACTGTCTCTGGTTCTGTCTGTCCGTCTCTATCCCACTGTCTCTGGTTCTAACTGTCTGTCTCTATCCCACTGTCTCTGGTTCTATCTGTCTGTCTCTATCCCACTGTCTCTGGTTCTAACTGTCTGTCTCTATCCCACTGTCTCTGTTCTAACTGTCTGTCTCTATCCCACTGTCTCTGGTTCTATCTGTCTGTCTCTATCCCACTGTCTCTGGTTCTGTCTGTCTGTCTCTGTCCCACTGTCACTCTGTTCTCTGTCTGTCTCTGTCTCTGTCCCACTGTCTCTGGTTCTATCTGTCTGTCTCTATCCAACTGTCACTGGTTCTTTCTGTCTGTCTCTGTCCCACTGTCACTCGTTCTCTTTGTCTGTCTCTATTCCTCTGTCACAGGTTCTATCTGTCTGTCTCTATCCCACTGTCACTCGTTCTCTTTGTCTGTCTCTGTCCCACTGTCACTCGTTTTCTTTGTAAGTCTCTGTCCCTCTGTCACCGGTTCTATCTGTCTGTCTCTATACCACTGTCCTGGTTCTATCTATGTGTCTCTATCCCACTGTCCCTGGTTCCATCTGTCTGTCTCATCCCACTGTCACTGGTTCTATCTGTCTGTCTCCATCCCACTGTAGCTGGTTCTTTCTGTCTGTCTCCATCCCACTGTCGCTGGTTCTATCTGTCTGTCTCCATCCCACTGTCTCTGGTTCTATCTGTCTGTCTCTATCCCACTGTCTCTGGTTCTAACTGTCTGTCTCTATCCCACTGTCTCTGGTTCTAACTGTCTGTCTCTATCCCACTGTCTCTGGTTCTATCTGTCTGTCTCTATCCCACTGTCTCTGGTTCTATCTGTCTGTCTCTATCCCACTGTCTCTGGTTCTATCTGTCTGTCTCTATCCCACTGTCTCTGGTTCTATCTGTCTGTCTCTATCCCACTGTCTCTGGTTCTATCTGTCTGTCTCTATCCCACTGTCTCTGGTTCTATCTGTCTGTCTCTATCCCACTGTCTCTGATTCTAACTGTCTGTCTCTATCCCACTGTCGCTGGTTCTAACTGTCTGTCTCTATCCCACTGTATCTGGTTGTATCTGTCTGTCTCTATCCCACTGTCTCTGGTTCTATCTGTCTGTCTCTATCCCACTGTCTCTGGTTCTATCTGTCTGTCTCTATCCCACTGTCTCTGATTCTAACTGTCTGTCTCTATCCCACTGTCTCTGGTTCTGTCTGTCCGTCTCTATCCCACTGTCTCTGATTCTAACTGTCTGTCTCTATCCCACTGTCTCTGGTTCTGTCTGTCCGTCTCTATCCCACTGTCTCTGGTTCTAACTGTCTGTCTCTATCCCACTGTATCTGGTTGTATCTGTCTGTCTCTATCCCACTGTCTCTGGTTCTATCTGTCTGTCTCTATCCCACTGTCTCTGGTTCTGTCTGTCTGTCTCTGTCCCACTGTCTCTGGTTCTATCTGTCTGTCTCTATCCCACTGTCTCTGGTTCTATCTGTCTGTCTCTATCCCACTGTCTCTGGTTCTATCTGTCTGTCTCTATCCCACTGTCTCTGATTCTAACTGTCTGTCTCTATCCCACTGTCGCTGGTTCTAACTGTCTGTCTCTATCCCACTGTATCTGGTTGTATCTGTCTGTCTCTATCCCACTGTCTCTGGTTCTATCTGTCAATCTCTATCCCACTGTCTCTGGTTCTATCTGTCTGTCTCTATCCCACTGTCTCTGATTCTAACTGTCTGTCTCTATCCCACTGTCTCTGGTTCTGTCTGTCCGTCTCTATCCCACTGTCTCTGATTCTAACTGTCTGTCTCTATCCCACTGTCTCTGGTTCTGTCTGTCCGTCTCTATCCCACTGTCTCTGGTTCTAACTGTCTGTCTCTATCCCACTGTCTCTAGTTCTAACTGTCTGTCTCTATCCCACTGTCTCTGGTTCTATCTGTCTGTCTCTATCCCACTGTCTCTGGTTCTGTCTGTCTGTCTCTGTCCCACTGTCACTCGTTCTCTGTCTGTCTCTGTCCCTCTGTCGCTGGTTCTATCTGTCTGTCTCTATCCAACTGTCACTGGTTCTTTCTGTCTGTCTCTATCCCACTGTCACTCGTTCTCTTTGTCTGTCTCTATTCCTCTGTCACAGGTTCTATCTGTCTGTCTCTATCCCACTGTCACTCTGTTTCTTTGTCTGTCTCTGTCCCACTGTCACTGGTTTTCTTTGTAAGTCTCTGTCCCTCTGTCACCTGGTTCTATCTGTCTGTCTCTATACCACTGTCCTGGTTCTATCTATGTGTCTCTATCCCACTGTCTCTGGTTCTATCTGTCAATCTCTATCCCACTGTCTCTGGTTCTATCTGTCTGTCTCTATCCCACTGTCTCTGATTCTAACTGTCTGTCTCTATCCCACTGTCTCTGGTTCTGTCTGTCCGTCTCTATCCCACTGTCTCTGATTCTAACTGTCTGTCTCTATCCCACTGTCTCTGGTTCTGTCTGTCCGTCTCTATCCCACTGTCTCTGGTTCTAACTGTCTGTCTCTATCCCACTGTCTCTAGTTCTAACTGTCTGTCTCTATCCCACTGTCTCTGGTTCTATCTGTCTGTCTCTATCCCACTGTCTCTGGTTCTGTCTGTCTGTCTCTGTCCCACTGTCACTCGTTCTCTGTCTGTCTCTGTCCCTCTGTCGCTGGTTCTATCTGTCTGTCTCTATCCAACTGTCACTGGTTCTTTCTGTCTGTCTCTGTCCCACTGTCACTCGTTCTCTTTGTCTGTCTCTATTCCTCTGTCACAGGTTCTATCTGTCTGTCTCTATCCCACTGTCACTCGTTCTCTTTGTCTGTCTCTGTCCCACTGTCACTCGTTTTCTTTGTAAGTCTCTGTCCCTCTGTCACCGGTTCTATCTGTCTGTCTCTATACCACTGTCCTGGTTCTATCTATGTGTCTCTATCCCACTGTCCCTGGTTCCATCTGTCTGTCTCATCCCACTGTCACTGGTTCTATCTGTCTGTCTCCATCCCACTGTAGCTGGTTCTTTCTGTCTGTCTCCATCCCACTGTCGCTGGTTCTATCTGTCTGTCTCCATCCCACTGTCCCTGGTTCTATCTGTCTGTTCTTTCCCACTGTCACATGTTCCATCTGTCTGTCTCATCCCACTGTCACTGGTTCTATCTGTCTGTCTCCATCCCACTGTAGCTGGTTCTTTCTGTCTGTCTCCATCCCACTGTCGCTGGTTCTATCTGTCTGTCTCTATCCCACTGTCTCTGGTTCTATCTGTCTGTCTCTATCCCACTGTCTCTGGTTCTCTCTGTCTGTCTCTATCCCACTGTCTCTGGTTCTATCTGTCCGTCTCTCCCATCCCACTGTCTGTGACTTCTATTCTGTCTGTCTCTATCCCACTGTCTCTGGTTCTATCTGTCTGTCTCTATCCCACTGTCTCTGGTTCTATCTGTCTGTCTCTATCCCACTGTCTCTGGTTCTATCTGTCTGTCTCTATCCCACTGTCTCTGGTTCTATCTGGTTCTGTCTGTCTCTATCCCACTGTCTCTGGTTCTATCTGTCTGTCTCTATCCCACTGTCTCTGGTTCTATCTGTCTGTCTCTGGTTCTATCTGTCTGTCTCTATCCCACTGTCTCTGGTTCTATCTGTCTGTCTCTATCCCACTGTCTCTGGTTCTAACTGTCTGTCTCTATCCCACTGTCTCTGGTTCTATCTGTCTGTCTCTATCCCACTGTCTCTGGTTCTATCTGTCTGTCTCTATCCCACTGTCTCTGGTTCTATCTGTCTGTCTCTACTGTCTCTGGTTCTACTGTCTGTCTCTATCCCACTGTCTCTGGTTCTATCTGTCTGTCTCTATCCCACTGTCTCTGGTTCTATCTGTCTGTCTCTATCCCACTGTCTCTGGTTCTAACTGTCTGTCTCTATCCCACTGTCGCTGGTTCTAACTGTCTGTCTCTATCCCACTGTCTGGTTGTATCTGTCTGTCTCTATCTGTCTCTGGTCTCTGTCATCCCACTGTCTCTGGTTCTATCTGTCTGTCTCTATCCCACTGTCTCTGGTTCTAACTGTCTGTCTCTATCCCACTGTCTCTGGTTCTGTCTGTCCGTCTCTATCCCACTGTCTCTGATTCTAACTGTCTGTCTCTATCCCACTGTCTCTGGTTCTGTCTGTCCGTCTCTATCCCACTGTCTCTGGTTCTAACTGTCTGTCTCTATCCCACTGTCTCTGGTTCTAACTGTCTGTCTCTATCCCACTGTCTCTGGTTCTATCTGTCTGTCTCTATCCCACTGTCTCTGGTTCTGTCTGTCTGTCTCTGTCCCACTGTCACTCGTTCTCTGTCTGTCTCTGTCCCTCTGTCGCTGGTTCTATCTGTCTGTCTCTATCCAACTGTCACTGGTTCTTTCTGTCTGTCTCTGTCCCACTGTCACTCGTTCTCTTTGTCTGTCTCTATTCCTCTGTCACAGGTTCTATCTGTCTGTCTCTATCCCACTGTCACTCGTTCTCTTTGTCTGTCTCTGTCCCACTGTCACTCGTTTTCTTTGTAAGTCTCTGTCCCTCTGTCACCGGTTCTATCTGTCTGTCTCTATACCACTGTCCTGGTTCTATCTATGTGTCTCTATCCCACTGTCTCTGGTTCTATCTGTCAATCTCTATCCCACTGTCTCTGGTTCTATCTGTCTGTCTCTATCCCACTGTCTCTGATTCTAACTGTCTGTCTCTATCCCACTGTCTCTGGTTCTGTCTGTCCGTCTCTATCCCACTGTCTCTGATTCTAACTGTCTGTCTCTATCCCACTGTCTCTGGTTCTGTCTGTCCGTCTCTATCCCACTGTCTCTGGTTCTAACTGTCTGTCTCTATCCCACTGTCTCTAGTTCTAACTGTCTGTCTCTATCCCACTGTCTCTGGTTCTATCTGTCTGTCTCTATCCCACTGTCTCTGGTTCTGTCTGTCTGTCTCTGTCCCACTGTCACTCGTTCTCTGTCTGTCTCTGTCCCTCTGTCGCTGGTTCTATCTGTCTGTCTCTATCCCACTGTCTCTAGTTCTAACTGTCTGTCTCTATCCCACTGTCACTCGTTCTCTTTGTCTGTCTCTGTCCCACTGTCACTCGTTTTCTTTGTAAGTCTCTGTCCCTCTGTCACCGGTTCTATCTGTCTGTCTCTATACCACTGTCCTGGTTCTATCTATGTGTCTCTATCCCACTGTCCCTGGTTCCATCTGTCTGTCTCATCCCACTGTCACTGGTTCTATCTGTCTGTCTCCATCCCACTGTAGCTGGTTCTTTCTGTCTGTCTCCATCCCACTGTCGCTGGTTCTATCTGTCTGTCTCCATCCCACTGTCCCTGGTTCTATCTGTCTGTTTCTTTCCCACTGTCACTGTTCCATCTGTCTGTCTCATCCCACTGTCACTGGTTCTATCTGTCTGTCTCCATCCCACTGTAGCTGGTTCTTTCTGTCTGTCTCTATCCCACTGTCGCTGGTTCTATCTGTCTGTATCTATCCCACTGTCTCTGGTTCTATCTGTCTGTCTCTATCCCACTGTCTCTGGTTCTCTCTGTCTGTCTCTATCCCACTGTCTCTGGTTCTGTCTGTCCGTCTCTATCCCACTGTCTCTGATTCTAACTGTCTGTCTCTATCCCACTGTCTCTGGTTCTAACTGTCTGTCTCTATCCCACTGTCTCTGGTTCTATCTGTCTGTCTCTATCCCACTGTCTCTGGTTCTAACTGTCTGTCTCTATCCCACTGTCTCTGGTTCTAACTGTCTGTCTCTATCCCACTGTCTCTGGTTCTATCTGTCTGTCTCTATCCCACTGTCTCTGGTTCTATCTGTCTGTCTCTATCCCACTGTCTCTGGTTCTATCTGTCTGTCTCTATCCCACTGTCTCTGGTTCTATCTGTCTGTCTCTATCCCACTGTCTCTGATTCTAACTGTCTGTCTCTATCCCACTGTCTGGTTCTAACTGTCTGTCTCTATCCCACTGTCTCTGGTTGTATCTGTCTGTCTCTATCCCACTGTCTCTGGTTCTATCTGTCTGTCTCTATCCCACTGTCTCTGGTTCTGTCTGTCTGTCTCTGTCTCTGGTTCTATCTGTCTGTCTCTGGTTCTATCTGTCTGTCTCTATCCCACTGTCTCTGGTTCTATCTGTCTGTCTCTATCCCTGGTTCTGTCTCTGGTGTCTCTATCTGTCTGTCTCTATCCCACTGTCTCTGATTCTAACTGTCTGTCTCTATCCCACTGTCGCTGGTTCTAACTGTCTGTCTCTATCCCACTGTATCTGGTTGTATCTGTCTGTCTCTATCCCACTGTCTCTGGTTCTATCTGTCAATCTCTATCCCACTGTCTCTGGTTCTATCTGTCTGTCTCTATCCCACTGTCTCTGATTCTAACTGTCTGTCTCTATCCCACTGTCTCTGGTTCTGTCTGTCCGTCTCTATCCCACTGTCTCTGATTCTAACTGTCTGTCTCTATCCCACTGTCTCTGGTTCTGTCTGTCTGTCTCTATCCCACTGTCTCTGGTTCTAACTGTCTGTCTCTATCCCACTGTCTCTAGTTCTAACTGTCTGTCTCTATCCCACTGTCTCTGGTTCTATCTGTCTGTCTCTATCCCACTGTCTCTGGTTCTGTCTGTCTGTCTCTGTCCCACTGTCACTGTTCTCTGTCTGTCTCTGTCCCTCTGTCGCTGGTTCTATCTGTCTGTCTCTATCCAACTGTCACTGGTTCTTTCTGTCTGTCTCTGTCCCACTGTCACTGTTCTCTTTGTCTGTCTGTATTCCTCTGTCACAGGTTCTATCTGTCTGTCTCTATCCCACTGTCACTGTTCTATTTGTCTGTCTCTGTCCCACTGTCACTGGTTTTCTTTGTAAGTCTCTGTCCCTCTGTCACCGGTTCTATCTGTCTGTCTCTATACCACTGTCCTGGTTCTATCTATGTGTCTCTATCCCACTGTCACTGTCTATCTGGTTCTATCTGTCTCTGGTTCTATCTGTCTCTATCCCACTGTCTCTGGTTCTATCTGTCTGTCTCTATCCCACTGTCTCTGGTTCTAACTGTCTGTCTCTATCCCACTGTCTCTGGTTCTATCTGTCTGTCTCTATCCCACTGTCTCTGGTTCTAACTGTCTGTCTCTATCCCACTGTCTCTGGTTCTGTCTGTCCGTCTCTATCCCACTGTCTCTGGTTCTAACTGTCTGTCTCTATCCCACTGTCTCTAGTTCTAACTGTCTGTCTCTATCCCACTGTCTCTGGTTCTATCTGTCTGTCTCTATCCCACTGTCTCTGGTTCTGTCTGTCTGTCTCTGTCCCACTGTCACTGTTCTCTGTCTGTCTCTGTCCCTCTGTCGCTGGTTCTATCTGTCTGTCTCTATCCAACTGTCACTGGTTCTTTCTGTCTGTCTCTGTCCCACTGTCACTGTTCTCTTTGTCTGTCTCTATTCCTCTGTCACAGGTTCTATCTGTCTGTCTCTATCCCACTGTCACTCTCTTTGTCTGTCTCTGTCCCACTGTCACTGTCTTCTTTGTAAGTCTCTGTCCCTGTCACCGGTTCTATCTGTCTGTCTCTATACCACTGTCCTGGTTCTATCTATGTGTCTCTATCCCACTGTCCCTGGTTCCATCTGTCTGTCTCATCCCACTGTCACTGGTTCTATCTGTCTGTCTCCATCCCACTGTAGCTGGTTCTTTCTGTCTGTCTCCATCCCACTGTCGCTGGTTCTATCTGTCTGTCTCCATCCCACTGTCCCTGGTTCTATCTGTCTGTTTCTTTCCCACTGTCACATGTTCCATCTGTCTGTCTCATCCCACTGTCACTGGTTCTATCTGTCTGTCTCCATCCCACTGTAGCTGGTTCTTTCTGTCTGTCTCCATCCCACTGTCGCTGGTTCTATCTGTCTGTATCTATCCCACTGTCTCTGGTTCTATCTGTCTGTCTCTATCCCACTGTCTCTGGTTCTCTCTGTCTGTCTCTATCCCACTGTCTCTGGTTCTGTCTGTCCGTCTCTATCCCACTGTCTCTGATTCTAACTGTCTGTCTCTATCCCACTGTCTCTGGTTCTAACTGTCTGTCTCTATCCCACTGTCTCTGGTTCTATCTGTCTGTCTCTATCCCACTGTCTCTGGTTCTATCTGTCTGTCTCTATCCCACTGTCTCTGGTTCTATCTGTCTGTCTCTATCCCACTGTCTCTGGATCTATCTGTCTGTCTCTATCCCACTGTCTCTGGTTCAATATGTGTCTGTCTCTATCCCACTGTCTCTGGTTCTATCTGTCTGTCTCTATCCCACTGTCTCTGGTTCTATCTGTCTGTCTCTATCCCACTGTCTCTGATTCTAACTGTCTGTATCTATCCCACTGTCTCTGATTCTATCTGGATGTCTCTATCCCACTGTCTCTGATTCTGTCTGGATGTCTCTATCCCACTTTCACTGTCTGTCTGTCTGTCTGTCTGTCTGTCTGTCTGTCTGTCTGTCTGTCTGTCTGTCTGTCTGTCTGTCTGTCTGTCTGTCTGTCTGTCTGTCTGTCTGTCTGTCTGTCTGTCTGTCTGTCTGTCTGCCTCTGTCCCACTGTCACTGGTTCTATATATCTGTCTGTGTCCCACTGTCACTGGTTCTATATGTCAGTCTCTATCCCACTGTCGCTGGTTCTATATGTCAGTCTCTATCCCACTGTCGCTGGTTCTACATGTCAGTCTCTATCCCACTGTCGCTGGTTCTATCTGTCTGTATCTATCCCACTGTCTCTGGTTCTATCTGTCTGTCTCTATCCCACTGTCTCTGATTCTAACTGTATGTATCTATCCCACTGTCTCTGATTCTATCTGGATGTCTCTATCCCACTGTCTCTGGTTCTGTCTGTCCGTCTTTATCCCACTGTCTGTCTGTCTGTCTGTCTGTCTGTCTGTCTGTCTGTCTGTCTGTCTGTCTGTCTGTCTGTCTGTCTGTCTGTCTGTCTGTCTGTCTGTCTGTCTGTCTGTCTGTCTGTCTGTCTGTCTGTCTGTCTGTCTGTCTGTCTGTCTGTGTCCCACTGTCACTGGTTCTATATGTCAGTCTCTATCCCACTGTCACTGGTTCTATCTGTCTGTCTCTATCTCACTGTCTCTGGTTCTATCTGTCTGACTCTATCCCACTGTCACTGGTTCTATATGTCAGTCTCTATCCCACTGTCACTGGTTCTATATGTCAGTCTCTATCCCACTGTCGCTGGTTCTATATGTCAGTCTCTATCCCACTGTCGCTGGTTCTATATGTCAGTCTCTATCCCACTGTCGCTGGTTCTATCTGTCCGTCTCTATCCCACTGTCTCTGGTTCTATCTGTCTGTCTCTATCCCACTGTCTCTGATTCTAACTGTCTGTCTCTATCCCACTGTCTCTGGTTCTATCTGTCTGTCTCTATACAACTGTGACAGGTTCTATCTGTCTGTCTCTATCCCACTGTCACTCGTTCTCTTTGTCTGTCTCTGTCCCACTGTCACTCGTTTTCTTTGTAAGTCTCTGTCCCTCTGTCACCGGTTCTATCTGTCTGTCTCTATCCCACTGTCTCTGGTTCTGTCTGTCCGTCTCTATCCCACTGTCTCTGGTTCTATCTGTCTGTCTCTATCCCACTGTCTCTGGTTCTAACTGTCTGTCTCTATCCCACTGTCTCTGGTTCTGTCTGTCCGTCTCTATCCCACTGTCTCTGGTTCTATCTGTCTGTCTCTATCCCACTGTCTCTGGTTCTAACTGTCTGTCTCTATCCCACTGTCTCTGGTTCTAACTGTCTGTCTCTATCCCACTGTCTCTGGTTCTATCTGTCTGTCTCTATCCCACTGTCTCTGGTTCTATCTGTCTGTCTCTATCCCACTGTCTCTGGTTCTATCTGTCTGTCTCTATCCCACTGTCTCTGGTTCTATCTGTCTGTCTCTATCCCACTGTCTCTGATTCTAACTGTCTGTCTCTATCCCACTGTCTCTGGTTCTATCTGTCTGTCTCTATACAACTGTGACTGTTTCCATCTGTCTGTCTCTATCCCACTGTCTCTGGGTCTATCTGTCTATCTCTATTCCACTGTCTCTGATTATATCTGTCTGTCTCTATCCCACTGTCTCTGGTTCTAACTGTCTGTCTCTATCCCACTGTCTCTGGTGCTGTCTGTCTGTCTCTATCCCACTGTCTCTGGTTCTAACTGTCTGTCTCTATCCCACTGTCTCTGGTTCTATCTGTCTGTCTCTATCCCACTGTCTCTGGTTCTATCTGTCTGTCTCTATCCCACTGTCTCCGGTTCTATCTGTCTGTCTCTAACCCACTGTCTCTGGTTCTAACTGTCTGTCTCTATCCCACTGTCTGGTTCTGGTTCTATCTGTCTGTCTATTATCCCACTGTCTCTGGTTCTATCTGTCTGTCTCTATCCCACTGTCTCTGGTTCTAACTGTCTGTCTCTATCCCACTGTCTCTGGTTCTATCTGTCTGTCTCTATCCCACTGTCTCTGGTTCTATCTGTCTGTCTCTATCCCACTGTCGCTGGTTCTATATGTCAGTCTCTATCCCACTGTCGCTGGTTCTATCTGTCTGTCTCTATCCCACTGTCTCTGGTTCTATCTGTCTGTCTCTATCCCACTGTCTCTGGTTCTATCTGTCTGTCTCTATCCCACCGTCCCTGATTATAACTGTCTGTCTCTATCCCACTGTCTCTGGTGCTATCTGTCTGTCTTTATCCCACTGTCTCTGGTTCTATCTGTCTGTCTCTATCCCACTGTCTCTGGTTCTATCTGTCTGTCTCTATACAACTGTGACTGTTTCCATCTGTCTGTCTCTATCCCACTGTCTCTGATTCTATCTGGATGTCTCTATCCCACTGTCTCTGGTTCTGTCTGTCCGTCTTTATCCCACTGTCTGTCTGTCTGTCTGTCTGTCTGTCTGTCTGTCTGTCTGTCTGTCTGTCTGTCTGTCTGTCTGTCTGTCTGTCTGTCTGTCTGTCTGTCTGTCTGTCTGTCTGTGTCCCACTGTCACTGGTTCTATCTGTCTGTCTCTACCCCACTGTCTCTGGTTCTAACTGTCTGTCTCTATCCCACTGTCTCTGGTTCTATCTGTCTGTCTCTATCCCACTGTCACTGGTTCTATATGTCAGTCTCTATCCCACTGTCACTGGTTCTATATGTCAGTCTCTATCCCACTGTCGCTGGTTCTATATGTCAGTCTCTATCCCACTGTCGCTGGTTCTATCTGTCCGTCTCTATCCCACTGTCTCTGGTTCTATCTGTCTGTCTCTATCCCACTGTCTCTGATTCTAACTGTCTGTCTCTATCCCACTGTCTCTGGTTCTATCTGTCTGTCTCTATACAACTGTGACTGTTTCCATCTGTCTGTCTCTATCCCACTGTCTCTGGGTCTATCTGTCTATCTCTATTCCACTGTCTCTGATTATATCTGTCTGTCTCTATCCCACTGTCTCTGGTTCTAACTGTCTGTCTCTATCCCACTGTCTCTGGTGCTATCTGTCTGTCTCTATCCCACTGTCTCTGGTTCTAACTGTCTGTCTCTATCCCACTGTCTCTGGTTCTATCTGTCTGTCTCTATCCCACTGTCTCTGGTTCTATCTGTCTGTCTCTATCCCACTGTCTCCGGTTCTATCTGTCTGTCTCTAACCCACTGTCTCTGGTTCTAACTGTCTGTCTCTATCCCACTGTCTCTGGTTCTATCTGTCTGTCTTTATCCCACTGTCTCTGGTTCTATCTGTCTGTCTCTATCCCACTGTCGCTGGTTCTATATGTCCGTCTCTATCCCACTGTCGCTGGTTCTATCTGTCTGTCTCTATCCCACTGTCTCTGGTTCTATCTGTCTGTCTCTATCCCACTGTCTCTGGTTCTAACTGTCTGTCTCTATCCCACTGTCTCTGGTTCTATCTGTCTGTCTCTATCCCACTGTCTCTGGTTCTATCTGTCTGTCTCTATCCCACTGTCGCTGGTTCTATATGTCAGTCTCTATCCCACTGTCGCTGGTTCTATCTGTCTGTCTCTATCCCACTGTCTCTGGTTCTATCTGTCTGTCTGGTCTCTGGTTCTATCTGTCTGTCTCTATCCCACCGTCCCTGATTATAACTGTCTGTCTCTATCCCACTGTCTCTGGTGCTATCTGTCTGTCTTTATCCCACTGTCTCTGGTTCTATCTGTCTGTCTCTATCCCACTGTCTCTGGTTCTATCTGTCTGTCTCTATACAACTGTGACTGTTTCCATCTGTCTGTCTCTATCCCACTGTCTCTGATTCTATCTGGATGTCTCTATCCCACTGTCTCTGGTTCTGTCTGTCCGTCTTTATCCCACTGTCTGTCTGTCTGTCTGTCTGTCTGTCTGTCTGTCTGTCTGTCTGTCTGTCTGTCTGTCTGTCTGTCTGTCTGTCTGTCTGTCTGTCTGTCTGTCTGTCTGTCTGTCTGTCTGTCTGTCTGTCTGTCTGTCAGTCTCTATCCCACTGTCACTGGTTCTATCTGTCTGTCTCTATCTCACTGTCTCTGGTTCTATCTGTCTGACTCTATCCCACTGTCACTGGTTCTATATGTCAGTCTCTATCCCACTGTCACTGGTTCTATATGTCAGTCTCTATCCCACTGTCGCTGGTTCTATATGTCAGTCTCTATCCCACTGTCGCTGGTTCTATATGTCAGTCTCTATCCCACTGTCGCTGGTTCTATCTGTCCGTCTCTATCCCACTGTCTCTGGTTCTATCTGTCTGTCTCTATCCCACTGTCTCTGATTCTAACTGTCTGTCTCTATCCCACTGTCTCTGGTTCTATCTGTCTGTCTCTATACAACTGTGACTGTTTCCATCTGTCTGTCTCTATCCCACTGTCTCTGGGTCTATCTGTCTATCTCTATTCCACTGTCTCTGATTATATCTGTCTGTCTCTATCCCACTGTCTCTGGTTCTAACTGTCTGTCTCTATCCCACTGTCTCTGGTGCTATCTGTCTGTCTCTATCCCACTGTCTCTGGTTCTAACTGTCTGTCTCTATCCCACTGTCTCTGGTTCTATCTGTCTGTCTCTATCCCACTGTCTCTGGTTCTATCTGTCTGTCTCTATCCCACTGTCTCCGGTTCTATCTGTCTGTCTCTAACCCACTGTCTCTGGTTCTAACTGTCTGTCTCTATCCCACTGTCTCTGGTTCTATCTGTCTGTCTTTATCCCACTGTCTCTGGTTCTATCTGTCTGTCTCTATCCCACTGTCGCTGGTTCTATCTGTCTGTCTCTATCCCACTGTCGCTGGTTCTATATGTCAGTCTCTATCCCACTGTCGCTGGTTCTATCTGTCTGTCTCTATCCCACTGTCTCTGGTTCTATCTGTCTGTCTCTATCCCACTGTCTCTGGTTCTATCTGTCTGTCTCTATCCCACTGTCTCTGATTCTAACTGTATGTATCTATCCCACTGTCTCTGATTCTATCTGGATGTCTCTATCCCACTGTCTCTGGTTCTGTCTGTCCGTCTTTATCCCACTGTCTGTCTGTCTGTCTGTCTGTCTGTCTGTCTGTCTGTCTGTCTGTCTGTCTGTCTGTCTGTCTGTCTGTCTGTCTGTCTGTCTGTCTGTCTGTCTGTCTGTCTGTCTCTATCCCACTGTCACTGGTTCTATCTGTCTGTCTCTATCTCACTGTCTCTGGTTCTATCTGTCTGACTCTATCCCACTGTCACTGGTTCTATATGTCAGTCTCTATCCCACTGTCACTGGTTCTATATGTCAGTCTCTATCCCACTGTCGCTGGTTCTATATGTCAGTCTCTATCCCACTGTCGCTGGTTCTATATGTCAGTCTCTATCCCACTGTCGCTGGTTCTATCTGTCCGTCTCTATCCCACTGTCTCTGGTTCTATCTGTCTGTCTCTATCCCACTGTCTCTGATTCTAACTGTCTGTCTCTATCCCACTGTCTCTGGTTCTATCTGTCTGTCTCTATACAACTGTGACTGTTTCCATCTGTCTGTCTCTATCCCACTGTCTCTGGGTCTATCTGTCTATCTCTATTCCACTGTCTCTGATTATATCTGTCTGTCTCTATCCCACTGTCTCTGGTTCTAACTGTCTGTCTCTATCCCACTGTCTCTGGTGCTATCTGTCTGTCTCTATCCCACTGTCTCTGGTTCTAACTGTCTGTCTCTATCCCACTGTCTCTGGTTCTATCTGTCTGTCTCTATCCCACTGTCTCTGGTTCTATCTGTCTGTCTCTATCCCACTGTCTCCGGTTCTATCTGTCTGTCTCTACCCCACTGTCTCTGGTTCTAACTGTCTGTCTCTATCCCACTGTCTCTGGTTCTATCTGTCTGTCTTTATCCCACTGTCTCTGGTTCTATCTGTCTGTCTCTATCCCACTGTCGCTGGTTCTATATGTCAGTCTCTATCCCACTGTCGCTGGTTCTATCTGTCTGTCTCTATCCCACTGTCTCTGGTTCTATCTGTCTGTCTCTATCCCACTGTCTCTGGTTCTAACTGTCTGTCTCTATCCCACTGTCTCTGGTTCTATCTGTCTGTCTCTATCCCACTGTCTCTGGTTCTATCTGTCTGTCTCTATCCCACTGTCGCTGGTTCTATATGTCAGTCTCTATCCCACTGTCACTGGTTCTATCTGTCTGTCTCTATCCCACTGTCTCTGGTTCTATCTGTCTGTCTCTATCCCACTGTCTCTGGTTCTATCTGTCTGTCTCTATCCCACCGTCCCTGATTATAACTGTCTGTCTCTATCCCACTGTCTCTGGTGCTATCTGTCTGTCTTTATCCCACTGTCTCTGGTTCTATCTGTCTGTCTCTATCCCACTGTCTCTGGTTCTATCTGTCTGTCTCTATACAACTGTGACTGTTTCTATCTGTCTGTCTCTATCCCACTGTCTCTGATTCTATCTGTCTGTCTCTATCCCACTGTCTCTGGTTCTGTCTGTCCGTCTTTATCCCACTGTCTGTCTGTCTGTCTGTCTGTCTGTCTGTCTGTCTGTCTGTCTGTCTGTCTGTCTGTCTGTCTGTCTGTCTGTCTGTCTGTCTGTCTGTCTGTCTGTCTGTCTGTCTGTCTGTCTGTCTGTCTGTCTGTCTGTCTGTCTGTCTGTGTCCCACTGTCACTGGTTCTATATGTCAGTCTCTATCCCACTGTCTCTGGTTCTATCTGTCTGTCTCTATCCCACTGTCTCTGGTTCTATCTGTCTGTCTCTATCCCACCGTCCCTGATTATAACTGTCTGTCTCTATCCCACTGTCTCTGGTGCTATCTGTCTGTCTTTATCCCACTGTCTCTGGTTCTATCTGTCTGTCTCTATCCCACTGTCTCTGGTTCTATCTGTCTGTCTCTATACAACTGTGACTGTTTCCATCTGTCTGTCTCTATCCCACTGTCTCTGATTCTATCTGGATGTCTCTATCCCACTGTCTCTGGTTCTGTCTGTCCGTCTTTATCCCACTGTCTGTCTGTCTGTCTGTCTGTCTGTCTGTCTGTCTGTCTGTCTGTCTGTCTGTCTGTCTGTCTGTCTGTCTGTCTGTCTGTCTGTCTGTCTGTCTGTCTGTCTGTCTGTCTGTCTGTCTGTCTGTCTGTCTGTCTGTCTGTCTGTGTCCCACTGTCACTGGTTCTATATGTCAGTCTCTATCCCACTGTCACTGGTTCTATCTGTCTGTCTCTATCTCACTGTCTCTGGTTCTATCTGTCTGACTCTATCCCACTGTCACTGGTTCTATATGTCAGTCTCTATCCCACTGTCACTGGTTCTATATGTCAGTCTCTATCCCACTGTCGCTGGTTCTATATGTCAGTCTCTATCCCACTGTCGCTGGTTCTATATGTCAGTCTCTATCCCACTGTCGCTGGTTCTATCTGTCCGTCTCTATCCCACTGTCTCTGGTTCTATCTGTCTGTCTCTATCCCACTGTCTCTGATTCTAACTGTCTGTCTCTATCCCACTGTCTCTGGTTCTATCTGTCTGTCTCTATACAACTGTGACTGTTTCCATCTGTCTGTCTCTATCCCACTGTCTCTGGGTCTATCTGTCTATCTCTATTCCACTGTCTCTGATTATATCTGTCTGTCTCTATCCCACTGTCTCTGGTTCTAACTGTCTGTCTCTATCCCACTGTCTCTGGTGCTATCTGTCTGTCTCTATCCCACTGTCTCTGGTTCTAACTGTCTGTCTCTATCCCACTGTCTCTGGTTCTATCTGTCTGTCTCTATCCCACTGTCTCTGGTTCTATCTGTCTGTCTCTATCCCACTGTCTCCGGTTCTATCTGTCTGTCTCTAACCCACTGTCTCTGGTTCTAACTGTCTGTCTCTATCCCACTGTCTCTGGTTCTATCTGTCTGTCTTTATCCCACTGTCTCTGGTTCTATCTGTCTGTCTCTATCCCACTGTCGCTGGTTCTATCTGTCTGTCTCTATCCCACTGTCGCTGGTTCTATATGTCAGTCTCTATCCCACTGTCGCTGGTTCTATCTGTCTGTCTCTATCCCACTGTCTCTGGTTCTATCTGTCTGTCTCTATCCCACTGTCTCTGGTTCTATCTGTCTGTCTCTATCCCACCGTCCCTGATTATAACTGTCTGTCTCTATCCCACTGTCTCTGGTGCTATCTGTCTGTCTTTATCCCACTGTCTCTGGTTCTATCTGTCTGTCTCTATCCCACTGTCTCTGGTTCTATCTGTCTGTCTCTATACAACTGTGACTGTTTCCATCTGTCTGTCTCTATCCCACTGTCTCTGATTCTAACTATCTGTCTCTATCCCACTGTCTCTGGTTCTAACTGTCTGTCTCTATCCCACTGTCTCTGGTTATATCTGTCTGTCTCTATCCCACTGTCTCTGGTTCTATCTGTCTGTCTCTATCCCACTGTCTCTGGTTCTATCTGTCTGTCTCTATACAACTGTGACTGTTTCCATCTGTCCGTATCTATCCCACTGTCTCTGATTCTAACTGTCTGTCTCTATCCCACTGTCTCTGGTTCTATCTGTCTGTCTCTATCCCACTGTCTCTGGTTCTATCTGTCTGTCTCTATCCCACTGTCACTGGTTCTATATGTCAGTCTCTATCCCACTGTCGCTGGTTCTATATGTCAGTCTCTATCCCACTGTCGCTGGTTCTATATGTCGGTCTCTATCCCACTGTCGCTGGTTCTATCTGTATATCTCTATCCCACTGTCTCTGGTTCTATCTGTCTGTCTCTATCCCACTGTCGCTGGTTCTATCTGTCTGTCTCTATCCCACTGTCTCTGATTCTAACTGTCTGTCTCTATCCCACTGTCTCTGGTGCTATCTGTCTGTCTCTATCCCACTGTCTCTGGTTCTTACTGTCTGTCTCTATCCCACTGTCTCTGGTTATATCTGTCTGTCTCTATCCCACTGTCTCTGGATCTATCTGTCTGTCTCTATCCCACTGTCACTGGTTCTATATGTCAGTCTCTATCCCACTGTCGCTGGTTCTATATGTCAGTCTCTATCCCACTGTCGCTGGTTCTATATGTCAGTCTCTATCCCACTGTCGCTGATTCTGTCTGTCTGTCTCTAGCGCTTTGGATAAAAGTGTCTGCTAAATGGCATATATTATTATTATTATTATTATTATTATCTATCCCACTCTCACTGGTTCCATCCATCTGTCTCTATCCCACTGTCTCTGGTTCTATCTGTCAGTCTCTATCCCACAGTCTCTGGTTCTGTCTGTCCGTCTCTATCCCACTGTCTCTGGTTCTATCTGTCTGTCTCTATCCCACTGTCTCTGATTCTAACTGTCTGTCTCTATCCCACTGTCTCTGGTTCTATCTGTCTGTCTCTATCCCACTGTCGCTGGTTCTATATGTTAGTCTCTATCCCACTGTCGCTGGTTCTATCTGTCTGTCTCTATCCCACTGTCTCTGGTTCTATCTGTCTGTCTCTATCCCACTGTCTCTGGTTCTATCTGTCTGTCTCTATCCCACTGTCTCTGGTGCTATCTGTCTGTCTTTATCCCACTGTCTCTGGTTCTATCTGTCTGTCTCTATCCCACTGTCTCTGGTTCTATCTGTCTGTCTCTATACAACTGTGACTGTTTCCATCTGTCTGTCTCTATCCCACTGTCTCTGATTCTAACTGTCTGTCTCTATCCCACTGTCTTTGGTGCTATCTGTCTGTCTCTATCCCACTGTCTCTGGTTCTAACTGTCAGTCTCTATCCCACTGTCGCTGGTTCTATCTGTCTGTCTCTATCCCACTGTCTCTTGTTCTATCTGTCTGTCTCTATCCCACTGTCTCTGGTTCTATCTGTCTGTCTCTATCCCACTGTCTCTGGTTTTGTCTGTCCGTCTCTATCCCACTGTCTCTGGTTCTATCTGTCTGTCTCTATCCCACTGTCTCTGATTCTAACTGTCTGTCTCTATCCCACTGTCTCTGGTGCTATCTGTCTGTCTCTATCCCACTGTCTCTGGTTCTATCTGTCTGTCTCTATCCCACTGTCTCTGGTTCTATCTGTCTGTCTCTATCCCACTGTCTCTGATTCTAACTGTCTGTCTCTATCCCACTGTCTCTGGTGCTATCTGTCTGTCTCTATCCCACTGTCTCTGGTTCTATCTGTCTGTCTCTATCCCACTGTCTCTGGTTCTATCTGTCTGTCTCTATCCCACTGTCTCTGGTTCTATCTGTCTGTCTCAATACAACTGTGACTGTTTCCATCTGTCCGTATCTATCCCACTGTCTCTGGTGCTATCTGTCTGTCTCTATCCCACTGTCTCTGGTTCTATCTGTCTGTCTCTATCCCACTGTCTCTGGTTCTATCTGTCTGTCTCTATCCCACTGTCTCTGATTCTAACTGTCTGTCTCTATCCCACTGTCTCTGGTGCTATCTGTCTGTCTCTATCCCACTGTCTCTGGTTCTAACTGTCTGTCTCTATCCCACTGTCTCTGGTTCTATCTGTCTGTCTCTATCCCACTGTCTCTGGTTCTATCTGTCTGTCTCAATACAACTGTGACTGTTTCCATCTGTCCGTATCTATCCCACTGTCTCTGATTCTAACTGTCTGTATCTATCCCACTGTCTCTGGTTCAATCTGTCTGTACCTATCCCACTGTCTCTGGTTCTATCTGTCTGTCTCTATTCCACTGTCTCTGGTTCTATCTGTCTGTCTCTATCCCACTGTCTCTGGTTCTATCTGTCTGTCTCTATCCCACTGTCACTGGTTCTATATGTCAGTCTCTATCCCACTGTCACTGGTTTTATATGTCAGTCTCTATCCCACTGTCTCTGGTTCTATCTGTCTGTCTCTATCCCACTGTCTCTGGTTCTATCTGTCTGTCTCTATCCCACTGTCTCTGATTCTAACTGTCTGTCTCTATCCCACTGTCTCTGGTGCTATCTGTCTGTCTTTATCCCACTGTCTCTGGTTCTATCTGTCTGTCTCTATCCCACTGTCTCTGGTTCTATCTGTCTGTCTCTATCCCACTGTCTCTTGTTCTATCTGTCTGTCTCTATCCCACTGTCTCTGGTCCTATCTGTCTGTCTCTATCCCACTGTCTCTGGTTTTGTCTGTCCGTCTCTATCCCACTGTCTCTGGTTCTATCTGTCTGTCTCTATCCCACTGTCTCTGATTCTAACTGTCTGTCTCTATCCCACTGTCTCTGGTGCTATCTGTCTGTCTGTCTCTGGTTCTAACTCCCATCCCACTGTCTCTGGTTCTAACTGTCTGTCTCTATCCCACTGTCTCTGGTTCTATCTGTCTGTCTCTATACAACTGTGACTGTTTCCATCTGTCCGTATCTATCGCACTGTCTCTGATTCTAACTGTCTGTCTCTATCCCACTGTCACTGGTTCCATCCATCTGTCTCTATCCCACTGTCTCTGGTTCTGTCTGTCTTTCACACTTTCTCTCTGTTTTTGTGTGTCCTGTCATTATGCTTTTCATCCTCTCCTCTCTCTCTTCCCCTTCTCTCTCTCGCTACCCTTCTCTCTCTCTCTCTCTTCCCCTTCTCTCTCTTCCCCTTCTCTCTCTTTCTTCCCTTCTATCTCTCTCTTCCCCTTCTCTCTCTCTTCCCTTCTCTCTCTCTCTCTCTTCCCTTCTCTCTCTCTTCCCTTCTCTCTTCCATTCTCTCTTCCATTCTCTCTTCCATTCTCTCTCTCTCTTCCCTTCTCTCTCTCTCTCTTCCCTTCTCTCTCTCTCTCTCTCTTCCCTTCTCTCTCTCTTCCCTTCTCTCTCTTCCCGTCTCTCTCTCTTCCCTTCTCTCTCTCTCTCTTCCCTTCTCTCTCTCTTCCCTTCTCTCTCTTCCCGTCTCTCTCTCTTCCCTTCTCTCTCTATCCCCCTTCTCTCTCTTCTCATTCTCACTATCTCTCTTGCTCTACCTCTTCTCTCTCACTCTGTCCCTCCCTGTCACATGTGTATATTTGTGTCTCTGTGTATCTACAGACAGAGTTGTGTAAAGTGTGCAGGCATGTGTGCATGCAGTTCGTGTGTGTGAGATTGCATATGTTCTGGTTGGGTGCATGTCAAGCCATGTTATCACCAGCTGCACACCGTGGAAATGCTTTTGGCAGTGCCTGCACCTGTGGGCAGCAACGGGGTCATTTGTGATGTGTCTGCGCCTGTGTGTTGGTGTGTGCATTGACTGCCTTCATGTGTGTGTTCTAATTGACTACCTGTAATACCATCCGATTAGATTGTCATCATGTCATACAAAACGTAGGTGCTAGAAATACTGTCTGTGCTCATGGGTCTGTCATGGTTCCTCCGTGTATGTGCGTGTTTGTGTGAGTTTGTTTGCGCCGGTGTGCATGCAATTATCAAGGACCTGACTGGTGACCGCAACGACGACCATGGATCTGTGTCACCGTGTGTGTGTGAGTTGGGTGGAAAAGAGAATGACTAAATGTGTGTAGCGACGGCAGATTGCCAGCAGTTGAAACACAACAAGAAGTGTTCGTGAGTGTGTCTGTATCCCTGGGCTATGTCTCTGTCATCGGTAATTATGCTGATGGTCATTGTGTGTGTGTGCACCAGTGTCCACATGCTGCTGCAGGTGAGAGAAATGCATTATGGTCCACTCTGCGCCGCCGCCACCCAGGGTCCCATAAGTACTGCCAAACTGTCGCCCCCTGTGGCCCTTGCTGTCATACTGTCAAATGTCCATTTGTAGGGGATGATTGAGGCTTTATTTGACAGCATGCAAACCCTGCTGTACACCCCCCTTCCCTCCCATCTCTGTCTCTGATCAGTCATTATCACGCAATGACAAAAATAGAATAGCAAATGAATTAAATTAATAAAGACAAGCTTGATCTGCTTTCACACCAGTCGTCTGTTTTGTCAGCCCTAATCCAGAATCATGGATGCTATTAATCAGCTGATTCTGAGTTGGAGAGGAGAATGAGGGGAGAGGAAATGGGATGATGAGGGGAGAGCTGGATGAAGCAATGGGTGGGAATTTAGGTTGTGACCCTGGAACACTCAGGCTGATCTGTGGGGGCTTGTGTATGAGGCAGGGAGGCATGGGGAGGCAAGCAGGGGGCCTGTATAGAGAGAGAGTGAGGAGATACATCAACCTGCAGGCTTAATTTGCCCTCTGAGGGTTCTAGCAGCAATGTGAAGAGAGAGAGATGGAAGATGGATGGGTGGGTGGGGTGGTTAGAGAGGGAGGGAGACGGAGGCTAATAGAGATGGAGAGAGAAGTGGTAGAGAGAAAGGGAAAGAGAGAGAGGGGTGTAGATGAATGGAAGGGCAGAGGGCGGGAGAGTGATGTATGAGAGATGAATGGGGGGGAGATGAGTGGGGGGAGGGACGGGAAGAGAGAGATGGAGGAGAGATGAGTGGGGGAGAGAGGGGGAGACGGAGATGGAGGAGAGTGAATGTTGAACGGGGAATATGAGATGGAGAGGGTGAGGGAATAAAAACAAGAAAGAGGAGGGAGGAGATTGACAGATGAGCCAAACCCTGGAGGATAGAGAGATCATTTTGTCTGGGTATCCGAAGCAGCCGAGAAGGTCAGCAAAGTAAAAACCAGATGCCCTGTCAAGTGAGACTTAACTAAACAGCCAAAGTTCATTCACAATTACAGCACATAATTACCCAATCATTGCACTGATGCAATTCCAATTGAGATGTCCTTCTGCAGTTTTTACTTGTGTCTCTGATAGTTCAAAAGGCTGCTTATGACCAGCGCCAGAGTGCGATGGCACTCTCCCAAGTCATGCAGAAATTATTCAAGTGAATTTTTGAATGCAGCGTATGGCTTCCACCCATTTGCTGTTATGTAACTTCAATGCCTGATGTGTAAGCTATCGTTACAGTTCTGTTACAGTAGATTGAGAAAGATAATTATCACTAAATAGCATTACAGCAAGGGCACTTGGTGCAGTGGGCTTTGTGGGCTGATACACTACAGAACTATTTTATTTCCATGAGGCAATTGTTCTGTGTTTCTTAATCGCAAGATCTAAGATGAAGAGTATTTGAGTAATTTTGCTTCTGTAGCTTCACAATCCCCAATTCCCTTTGAAATCGATATTGGTCTTCTTTCTCACATTTCGGAGGTGCATCATTCTTTCAAAGCCTGTCTATACTACAGCTTTACAATGGTGTAGTAAGACCAAATCCAGCAAAAACAAAATGAACACAAAAACATAGCCTACATCCAGGCCAGCTAGCAAAGAAATGCGTAGGCTGTCATACACCAGTGCTGAATGCAGACAACTCCACAAATTAAACTCTTGGGAGACCCAGAGAGAGGCCTAGAGACACACAGCAGCATCTCATACGGAATATACAGAGGAGAGAGTGGGAGGATCATTTCTTTTCTTTCTTTCTTTCTTTTTCGACTGTGTCTTTTCTAACACCACAGGCTAGAATCATTTCATCTTTAACACGCAAAGAACCACCAGCTGGTTTACACCTTGGATGACATAAAGAGGAACTCTTATGGAGGAGATCACAGAGAGATTCCTTGGACAAATAGATCACATGGGACTTCCTGTGTGATGTACAGCAGTCAGCCACCGTTAGCAGGCTCACGGGGCATCGTTGAGTCGTTCATCACCAAGCTATCAGAGAGGGACAGTGACAGATCATGGATCGCCTTATCCTTTACAGGGAGATGACAGGTGACAAGGTCTTTGCGCTTTATCATGATCAGACATGGCTTGACTCGACATCAAATCCAGGGATAATGCGGCTAGATCTTCTATAGCTAGCACTAGCACTGTACTGAATCAGCTCTATGCTGTCCTTAGTACTGCTTCAGTCGTATTCCACCACCACCTCCTCTCCAGTGGAGGATCCTCAGTGGAGGAAGGGGAGGACCATCCTCCTCAGTGAATTTAATTTTTAAAATATTTTTTTTTAAAGTAAAAGTTATAATTTTTTTGATAAAACTATACTAAATATATTCACATCACCAAATAATTTATTAAAATACACTATTTTTCAAATAAGGTCTACAGTAGCCTCAACAGCACTCTGTAGGGTAGCACCATGGTGTACCCGGAGGACAGCTAGCTTCCATCCTCCGCTGGGTACATTGACTTCAATACAAAAGCTTGGAGGCTCCTGTTTCTCACCCCCTTCCATAGACTTATACAGTAATTATGACAACTTCCGGAGGACGTCTACCACCCTATCAGAGCTCTTGCAGGATGAACTGACATGTTGTCCACCCAACCAAAGGATCAGAGAATGAACCTAGTACTGAAAACATAAGTTACAACTAGCTACCACTGCAGAACATGAAATGTAGTGAGTAGTTGATTCAGCGAGAGAGAAAGACAATAGTTGAGCAGTTTTGAAAAAATGTATTTCTTCCAAAATGAAGGAGAAGCATGAGAGAAATAGAGAGATATATTGTCTGTTTAATTTAGTTTCACTTACTTAACTAGAAAATGCAGCTACAACTTTAGCCTACTGAAACAAACGCCTGAAACAGAGGGATGCTATGTTAGCTAGCTGGCTATGACAATCCAACACAATACTGGAAGTTTGTCAAGTCAAGGAAAGCGTTTCGTTTACTAATATATTATCACTGGGGCTCACCGGTGTAACTGATTACTGACTGAACACTGTAATATTACTACATGATTGTAGTAGGTTTACTAATGCTTTAGTTCTATTAGCTATGCTGACTATGATGTTACTTTAGCTAATATGGTGACAACAATGTAGGCTGTGTCTTGTGGTTTGGCTTGGAAAGTTTGTTTTGTTGCCTGGTCACATACAGCTGATGGGTTGTGCATTGAGGTTCACATGAGAATGTGAGAGGAGGAGAGCGCATAGATGCGAGAAGGAGTATAATGTGGCTGCTATGAAAGTGAACTGTGTTTACCCGTGATCAGCGGTGTGTTCATTCCGTCGATTCTGTTGAGAAGCATTTCTTAAATGGAAGCAAAAGGAACACAATGAGGATAAACATACCTGAATTTGTCAAATTCAAACTCTCGTTTGCAACTGTTGGACTAATGTCTACATTAGTCCAACAGTTAGTCCAAATTGCAAGGCAATTTTGAAAACTACCGTCTGTCCATGTGTCACTGTCTTTCACATCAAATTTGTCTCTTGACCTGTGTGCAGCTACATTATAATCGTTCATTCATAGGCTTGGTTGTAGCAGCCTCATGAGAATAGGGAACATTTGAGTGCCATGTAGTAGCCTAAACCTATCGCTGTTACATTGAACTGGGTGAATGGAATATGAATGACAGTCATCCAATATGATGTAATAGAAATAAGGCCATGCTCATAAAAAAAAATCATCCTCCCTCATCTTAAACAGCGCCGACCGCAAACTGCTCCTCTCCCACACCTTTTTTAGATGACACGGCTCAAAGGTTGTTTTCATTATTTGTCAGGTGGTATTACAGCTAGACACAGCTAACTGAAGCTTTACCTCCTGTCCAGGTCTAGCCACAGCCTCTACACTGACAGTGGTCTGCTCAGTTAAACCAAAATGACTCCTTCAATCTATTAATAGCCATGATCAAATGTACACAAGCTTCCCACAGCTTAGTTCCCACTGTCAAAAGAGCTACAGTTGGGTAGAGCTATATATAATGTAAGCCTGGAGGCTTCTAGCTCCATGGCTAGTTCTGCAAATCCAAGCCATTCCAATATATTTTGAAATGGCCAGGTCGTATTGACTCCAATGTCACATCAAATTCCCCAAATCTACATAAAAATCTATACCACTTGCCCTTGGCCATGCTCCTTAAACGCTTGGCAGGGAAAGCAATCAGAGCAAATTGGCCAGGCCATGGGAATGATGTTTAGGCACCGATCAAGGACCTCACAGGCACTGCAGTAACAGACTGGCCCAGAAGATTGTTTGATAGTTAACAACATGCTATTGTGTTCACATTAAATGCCATGTAAGACCAAATCCACCTACAGTAAGAGAACTGTTAGAAATTCAGCAAACACAGAATGAATGCACCATGAAATAGTAAGACATACGTTGCAATTTGCAATCATTTGCAGGAATGTTCGTTCTGCTGCAGGAGAGGCCTTTGCAATCACTTTTATATGCTCCTCAAACAGTGATCACACGGCAATTATGGATCCATTTATGGTGTTTCTGTCTTTGCCTTTGGATTTACATTCCAACAGAGACCTCAAACCACCAAGGACATGACTATGTATCTTACAGTGAACATACAAGACTAGCCCCTATTCAGTTATTTATAGCCAACTCCCTGATCCTGAGTAAATTGCATCTTTGAAACGTTTCCATGTTTGTCTTTGTATTCCCTACATTAGGTCTATTTCACAAATCTATCTCACAAAAAAAAGACATTTGGCTGCAGTTTTAATAGCATGGGAATGTAAAACCTACTAATCTGCTTGTACCCTGCTGTCGTTCATCCCTCACATAGCGTATGGATGAGAGTAAAAATCCATTGTTCTTGGGATGAGCCCAAAGCTGAGCACTCACAGCATCTGTTGACCCAGCTAACATTCTGCTAAAATGCATTTAGGCTCCCATGATGTCTCTGGTACTGAAGGTTAGGGATAACATTTCTCTAACGTTTGTTTGTCTACTTCTCTCAGCATTCCGAGGACATAACATTCCATAACATTCCAACAATATTCTAGATGAGTTTTCGGAGCTAGAGAAGGAGTTTCTTTTGAAAATAGAAAGACAGTGTTTAATTGAATCCAAACCAGACCTAGAGGAACATGTTGTTTGCTAATGAACCAACTGACATCCTCCCCTCAATAGGGACTGAAAACCACATAAATATGTATATTTGAGGAGATGTTGGGAGGTCCCATTGAGCAACACTCAAAAAGAAATCATGATCTGACAGATAACGTCCTCGAGCGAGTGAAGGCGACTGACTGAATACATGATGCTGGTTTGCTTCAGAATAGAGAGAAAACATGATGACTTTAAATAGGAGAGGAGAATAGAAGAGATGATTAAGACAGGCCTATTTCCCAGCAGATGCCTCAAAAGAACATCATTGTCAACTAGTATGTCAGAGTAAACAATTTATCTGACATTTACAGTACACAAACGCAGCATGGGTAGCGTCGAGGGATCAGGTGTACTTCTCTCACTGCCTGCCACTCATGAGCACACACTGAGTGTGTGGCATGATCAATATGCCCTCTTTGAACAATGTATTGATTAATTGGCCATCAATGACCAGACTGCTCTAACAACAGCCTATATCCAACACTGAGAAAGGAGATGGAAAACAATCAATGAAACCACAACTGAGACAGGAAATCCTTCAGCTCTCTGTGTCCATACATTATTTCCGTGTGTCATAGTTTGCTTTGCCATCTGCCTGGAGAAGTCTAGGGGCTGTCCTCAGATCTGATCTCAACCCATACTCACAATGTGTCTCAGAGTAGGAATGCAGATCTAGGATCGGTTTTGCCTTTTAGAGCATAATGATTTACATTACATGGAAATAGGACACCTGATCCTAGATTAGCACTGCTACTGTGAGATGCTTTGTGAATACAATCCAAGGGTTTCATGTACAAAAGAAGGCACTGAAAGGAAAGCTTGCCATGAGATTACCAGACGCCCTGGAATCCATGAAAAACAATCAAGAAAAACGAAATCCAAGCATAGTAATAGTCATATTTCTCCTCCTTCAACCTAATTGGCTTTATATGTGATATTACTTGCTACATTACAAAATTACAGAGAACCATTTTACCATCTAAAATTAAATTGTAATATCTTCTTTCTCTTTGTGTGTGTGTGTGTGTGTGTGTGTGTGTGTGTGTGTGTGTGTGTGTGTGTGTGTGTGTGTGTGTGTGTGTGTGTGTGTGTGTGTGTGTGTGTGTGTGTGTGTGTGTGTGTGTGTGTGTGTGTGTGTGTGTGTGTGTGTGTGTGTGTGTGTGTGTGTGTGTGTGTGTGTGTGTGTGTGTGTGTGTGTGTGTGTGTGTGTTCCATCAATAAGACATGTTAACCTTGGCCCAGTTACGATCAGCACTTTGACCAGCCCGATAATTGAAAAAGCAATGGAGGTAGGTTTCCCTTGGGACAGAACAGAGAACCAAGAAAGCTTCAGCAAATTAAAATGAGGCAGGTTCGAGGGGTGGGGGCAGTTGGTCTCTCACATCCAACCTACCTTGGTCTACATTTCCTACTTCCTTCTAGGCTACTACATAACCCTTATTGCACCAACTTGGCAAAAGTTACTGCACCAACTTGGCAAAAGTCAATTTTACAAGTCTACAAAAACCTTCATGCCAGCGAAGGATGATAGCTATCTTAGTCTAAACATCTTATTTCAGTATCTATGCAACATTGTATAATTTGTGTTATTGTTACCGACAAAGGCAAGACACATTATATTGAGCAGGTAGAAATTACCAACATTTCAAAAGCCTCTGAAGGATGGAAACAATAGTGCAGCGTGCGGCTCAAAACAAAGTCAATGATCGAGTCAATAGATCGAATCAATACGTGGAGGCTGAGAATTGAAGAGGTTAGGTCACAGGCAGCACTTGGTGGTCCGATCAGTCATACTGATCAACAACAGCTGTGGTATTTACACCGGCATTGGGAGTCATCGGGAAAGTAAACTCCCGAGGTGTGCTGCTGATGGGTGCCGTGCTGCGAGGGTTGCAACAAGCTGCCAGCTTCTCAGGGAGATGATCAGTTAAGTGTGTGTAGCCTGCTGGGGTTGCAGAGAGCAAAACAAGAGTAAGTTAAGCTCTGGTCAGAACTGTACAGAGCACACCTGGGGTTCATAGCTAAAATACAAATCGCTGCAGAGAGCAAATCCACAGTAAGGTTAGGCTTTGATCTGTAAACTGCAGCACATAACTGGACAGTAGTTGATATCAAATATCTAAATTATTTTTCCAAGATATTTGGTTTCCAAGAAATAACCTGTCAAGTCTCTACTTCACAAATGAACAAAGGATCAGCACCTTTGCATTGCTATACAGTAAAACAAAGGCTCACATTTGAATGCTTTGGTCAAACATCATGTAATACTGCATATGAGGATAAGAGGAGGAAGCCAGTGTTGGGGTCATTCTTGAACTCTGATGTTGCAAGCACCAAAAATACTACTGCCATCAAAAGCAACATAATATTCTGTGTTTTGAATGTACCCAAACACAGGTATAATTGTGGACAGCATTGCATTACCTCAGTGATGAAACCACGGAGCACAATGAACACCCCATATAACTGCTATCTCATTGGTAGAGACATGTGCTGTCCACGGTGCTGAAATAAGTTGGCTGCAATAGCATTTTTCTGCTAATGCAATCGCACAGCAATCAGTGTATGCACCATGGACAACACAGACCAAGTGGTTATTATCGAAACAAAACAAGCACATTTAGCACACACATATCCAATAATACTGTGTTTCAGTTCAACCCAGGTAAGAATGAAATGTCTTAGAGACGCATAGATTTCACTCAACCTCAACCACGTTTTATTTAACAAAATAGAAGCAGGTCAAATGTAGTAAAGCATATAAATGTAACTCTGGGACACAGCATTGAGATATGACCAATAATTCATGAGCCATGGTAAAACGTTCCACAGTAGAGACTAATAATTACCCTTTGAAGCAATACACCAACAGACTCGAGTCTGAAGTGATGGACAGCACTGTTGTTGCCAAAGACCTGCTAAGATAATACTCCCCAAGGTCAGCCTATGTGATTGGTTACATTTAGTGATGGGGGGGTGAGTGTGTGAGCATACAGACAGACACACACATGTAGACAGACACTAGTGCACATGCACACACATTTAATCAATAATTTGAATTATTTAAATGCATACATACACACACACACACACACACACACACACACACACACACACACACACACACACACACACACACACACACACACACACACACACACACACACACACACACACACACACACACACACACACACACACACACACACACACACACACACACACACACACACACACACACACACACACACAGCCCAGACACACGACAATGAACATTGTTCTGCTAATGCAGTCACACAGCTAACCATATAGTCTATCAGTCCACAGTGTTAAAAGGGCCTGGGGGAAATGCTTGTTGCTGTATTAAGATAAATGATGAATCAGACAGGGTGGAGACATGTTTGATATTGAACTGGCTCTGAGCACTTTGACCTTTTGCAGGCCAGTGCATGTCTGACTTGTAATGCCTTATTGACATATATATGCACATATATGCACATATGCTTATTTATAAGAAAATGAAAAACAGTGGGTACATTGATGGACCTGATCCTAATGAAAAATAAAAACCAGTATGAACAAAACGAATTCAGTGCTTGAATTTACAGAGTATTCATATAAAACCAAAACATTTCACAGTCGTGTAATCTGTACCGTTTTACTGCAGAATCAGTGACATTGATCAATTTGAATGGATTATCAGAATATCACGTTTAATGCTAACCATTATGGTACACTGTAATCATCATCTTGATATCACTATAGTTGTTCAGTAAAATGTCATAGCATTGGGCAACAGACCGACTGCTGAACACTTCTAATATTGAAGAATATATATGTTTCTTAATGCAACATTGCCCATTCACACCCGATTGAATTAACATCTCAAGATAAAAATTCCCATTCCAAAACGCCCTCTTGCAAAACACCTATACCTCAGCCCTCCCTCCAATGGAGAAGATGCAACAACAGCGACATCGTGAGTTTCCTCGTCCAGAGTAAATGCGGTGATCCTGCCATGTCTTCCCAATGGCATCAGACTAATACTGTCGATTGTTAAGACGTGTTTTTATGTCATTTGTTACTGTATGCAAACTGACCATTTGCCCAACTATTTTAAGCACGTTAGTTAAAAAAAATGTAAGTCCATTTGTCATATTTGGACACAATAGATGGCTTTACAAAAGCTCACATAAATGGAGGTGAATCATAGCCTACGCTTTGTGGAGGAATACTTTTTACATAAAAAAAGCATTTTAGTCTACCTGCGCTCTGTACATAGATCGAACTGCACATACCATTACTTCCATTGAAAACATTTTAATTTTGAAAAAATATGCAGTTAGAAAAAAAAACATATAATTCGGTAAAGCCTTCTCCTCTCCCCCAAAGCAGGCTATAGTCATTAACACACAAAACCACGAACTGTTTTTAGCTACATTAACCTTGCAGCATAACCATGAGTGACGTTAATTGGTCATGCTCACCTGCATCCCGAATATCTGAAATTCAACAATTGGCACACCATAAAATAACACATTATACATTCATAAAGAGCTGAATGTGCAGATATGATGAGATCTGCACCAATTATAAATAACCCCGATATTTATCGACAATCAACTGAGAAAACAAACAAAAAAGAACATGCGTGGACAGCGTTTATCTGCTTTTTTGTCCCAATGTGTTCTTTTTCCGTTTTTTTTACCGTTTTAAAACAACAAATACAAATCCTATAACGCAGTTCACAAAAAAATAGAGAAATGGCACTTTGTATATATTCATATATAGTTTTATATGCATATATATACTGTATATATTCATATTGACAACATGAAAGAAGGGTCGAGTTGGCTTCTTCGTTACTTATGGTATGGTTCCCCAGTGTGTGTTGAAACCATGCGAAATCATGCAGTTCTGATAGTCAGTTATTTACATTACATTCATGCGCTCGTGCACAATTTCCCGATTCTTCTCTCTCAGATCGTCAGTCTGATTGCGGCAAATAGCTGTACTGGGATTCGGGGGCGTTTGAGGGGGTCTATACATATATTACAGTTGGTTCTGTAGCAGACTCATTGGCACCACAGTCAACTGGAGCAAACGAAAAATGGTCTATCTCCGACAGAAAGCGAATGAAGAAGCTTCGTAACATAGCATTTGTTTATTTTTCTTCAATTGCCATTGTGTCAAGAGAACGCAGAATATTTGTCTGTCTGTTTGTATTCCAGGTTTAATTGTCAATAGTCGTTTTACGCATCATTTGTTGTGGAGAAATGGGCGCTACAGTCAAACCCTCTTTGCGCGCCCCCGTCCGCATGGTAAGGCCCGCTATGCCAATAAGACGAGTCGCACACTGTCTGCAAGGAATTGATCTCGGACGCAGAGGAATTACCATCCCTCCGCTTTGATCTCTTGCGATTCCGCAAAATGAAGACAAGCATCCCTACAACAGTGAACGCAGACGTGACAAATACCAGTAGTAGCCCAGGGACTAGTACAGAGATGGATACCCTGTTCGGCTCCACATAGGAGTTCGAGCGCGTACCCGTGTCTGCGGTGAATGTGCTGTTTTTGGAGAGAGAGGTGGGGTAGACTTTATCATACAACTTGGGACACATGAGATCATTTCGGACGTGACGGAAATCCCTTTTCCAGAACTCTTCTGGGGACTCACACTTGAGATCACTAACGATCACATCTGCCCCCAGTTTCTCCGTCCACTGTTTGAAAGGGACAATATTACACGAGCAATCCCAAGGGTTCCCATGCAAATCAATTTGTATGATCGAATTGAGTTGATCCAAGACCCCTGCGACAGGGAGATATGTGAAATAATTATTATGCAAGCTAATCTTTGATAAAGACACTCCAAGGAAAGCATCCACAGGTAGCGCTTTCAGCAAGTTATTGTTGAGGAAAAGCACTCGCAGATTAGGCAGAGGGCTGAATGTGCCTGCCAGTATCAGCTGTATGTCATTATATTCCAAACTTAGATATTCCAGATTTTGAAGTCCAATGAACATGTCCGCAATGAGCGTATCCAGGTAATTCTTATCCATGTACAACCATCTTAATTCGGTGAGGTTTTGAAAAGTGCTGTTGTCTATCAATTTGATGTTGTTTCCACCCAAATCAAGGAGATTCAGACTTGAATAGCCATTGAGATGGTTCTTTTTTATAGCATGGACATTGTTATCTCTCATGTTTAATTCGTGCGCAGTGATGGGTTTGGGTTTTAGGTTAGCCAAGCTCTCTATCTTCTTGCCCTCGCAGTTAACCCCTAACCCCTGCCTGGATCCAATGAGCTTGCAGCTGCATGGCACAGGACATGATGCGTTCTGCACAATCTGCAGCTGCTCTCTCTCCCCATTCACACCTGTCATAGATGTGGGCTTCGTTTTCAACTGCCAGTGCGATTTAGAGCGTCCCTTTTGCCCATTCCCTGGGGTTGGGGACCCAGGATCACCACTAGCTTTATAAGGCGTTGGAACGGGCCCAGGTACAGAGGTCTCCTCTTGGGTAGGAGGTGCAACTAAACTCTCGTCAGCACCACTTTTCATTGAAGGACACAGATCCATCTCCGATGTCTCGTTCAAGTCGTTCCCTTGCAGTGGCGTTGGAGCCTCGCAGATCACCCGGCCGATAAGCGCGTTCTGCGGTATATTCTCCAGCCATTCCTTCAGGGAAACCAGGTCGCAGTTGCAGTCCCAGGGGTTATCCTCCAATAAAACCTCCGCAATGCCCGGTATTTGTTCGAGAACTCCCTCATAAGGCACCGTTTTGATTCGGTTCCCTCGCAGGTCGAGGTGGGTGATGGGGACGTGTTGAAACACATTTATAGGTAGTGCACTGATGAGGTTATCATTTAGAATTAACACTTCAAGTTTATTTAAGTCCCTGAACACGGCCGGGTCAATGTCTCTCAATAGATTAAAATCAGCCTGAAGATATTCCAAGTCATCTAAACCAAGAAAGGTGCTTTTCCTAAATGACCGTATCTTGTTATTATTTATGTGTAGCCTTTTCACGAGCTGCAGTCCCAGAAAAGCACCAGGGACAATGTCATGCAAACCGTTGTTTTCCAAATGCAAGCTTACGGCATTGTAAAAGTTAGCAAACTCATTGGGAAAAAGCCTGGATAAAGAATTCCCATGTAATAGCAAGTGATAAAACTGGGAACTGGGACCAGTCAAATGGTGCAGATTAGTAAAGCTCCTTTTTTCGCAGTCAATGTGCAAATCGCCTTCAATCTCATTGCAGGAGCATATCTGCTCCTTACAAATGTCCCTTGTAACATTTCCAATGGCCACACAAAGAGCCGCCTTCAGCAAGACAATCCAAAGCAGCATTTTCAATACAAACAATTCATCCCCGATTTCAAGACATGAAAACGAGCTGTTGAATCAATGTTTTTGTAATCCAGTTTATCCCCCAAAAGATAGACCGAGGGGTCTAAAAGAAAAGGCGACAGTCCTTTATAATACCCATGCTCTTCTACCCGGTTATGTCCAGGCGCCCAGCTTTAAAATGACCATATAGAATTGCCTCAGATGGAATGGATCCTTTTGCTGGTATGAAAATAATTGAAAACAACAAACCGCAATAGCATCTGACACATTTTTAGGCTTTTGTTCGGTAATGACTGACCTTGCAAATTTTATAAATCCGTGATTTTCTCGTAGTGTCGCGGTAGCAGTGGGTGCTGTTCTTTCCCCCTCGGTGCTGAATTCACACCGACGCTGGGTATTTAGTGCTGATCACACTGCCACTGAGAGAAAAAAAAAACGCATTGCTCACACCTTTCGGTGTTTCCTTGCGTTTGTTTCCAGTGCTTTTCTTTGGTAATTTTGAATCACAAAGAGGTTACACAGAGACTGTGCCCGTTCTAGCCCGGTGCTCTTAGAAAGATCTCACACCCTCTACTGAGCTGCAATGGGAAAAAATCCACCGTCTGAGGGAATGCTGAAAAAAATCTATCCACATACAGGACTAGCAAGCGTTAAAATGTTCACACTAAAAGCTGTTGATCTGTTCAGTCTTTTTTGCCCAATAATATTCCTATTCTAAAGCCAACAAGGTTATGGATTCCAAACGACGTTCCTTATGTCATGTTACTGATTCGACTGAATCCTTGCTTTAGATCCGCTTCTGTTTTTGTGTGTGTTTTTTAAAATTATTTTTAAAGTAGACTAGACGACATAACGCATTGCCGACGTATTGGCGACAACTCTTTTCCAAATCGGAGGTTGGTTATAACCTCATCTAATTATTAAATTGCGCATTTTATGAAGACTAATAATCTCTGATGTGTGTATTGCATCAAGCGCAGCATACGAGTGTCCTCCAGCGTGAATGTTACTTTCTCTCTCCTAGGAACCGCTGTTGAATGCGGTAAAATAATTAACTACATAGACTACAACGTACACGCCACAACCCAGCCAAATGATGCGGCTCTCAGTTGACTACAACAAACAATGTGTCTATGTAAACGTCACGATTTCAAAGGGGATTGCAAAATGAAAATAAAAATTGCAATTAAAAAGCAAAAGTGCTTTGCGTCAACTAACCCAAATGTTTCGCTGTGGATTTTTGTCATAGTCTCTGCATCGATTCTATTGTTAAAACACACCTTGCCGTTATAGGCTAACTCAACCTAGTTGGTAGCACTAGATTTATGGAACATCATCGTTTGCTTTTGTTTTATTAATGTGGTAGGCCTGGTCTACATATTTGATAGATAAAACAAAATGACAACATAACTGGAGTTATGAGATTGACATCACATCTCTGGCATAATAGAAATAATGTCCAAAAGAGGAGGAATTCTGACAGGGTCGGGCTCAACAACTCATATTGATTACTTTGCAAATTCTACATGTATCAGTGTCTGTGGCATTTCAAACTGTAGCACAGGCCAATAGCTAAGGATAAACCTGGGCTCAGGGGTAGACCTAACAAAGTAAATGTAAATCCAGGACACTCCAATTAGTATGATATGTTACGCTTCCTATGGTATGTATTCATGTTTGGATGTCCATCAACCATTTCATATGATATGTTGTGAATGGTGGCTAGGTGGCTAACGTTAGCTAGGCTAGGGGTTAGGGTTAAGATTAGGAGTTAGGAGTTAAGTTAAAGGAGTAATGTTAGTGTTAGGGGAAGGGTTAACTAACATGCTAAGTTGTCCCAAAATAGCTCAAATGCTGAAGTTATTTGTGATGAGATTCAAATACTCAACCTTTGGGTTGCTAGACGTTCATGTTATACACCTACCCATCCAGCCCGACCAACCACCCTACTTTCATTTTTTGCTTTAAGTAGCCTTCTGTCTTATGTAACCATATCAAATGTAAAATACCATTCTAATTTGAGGGCCGGATTTACATCTCCTGCGTTACGTCTCGTCTATGAGACCAGGCTGTAAGGATAGAAGCAACCAGCTCTATTTTCAACCAGGGTCAAATGCCACATTCTCATGTAGGGTATTCTAACGAGGCTCTCTCACAAATGATCATCTTTTGTTTACAAATATGGAGATGTGCAGTAGAGATTGCCCCCCTTCACCTAAAGTTGCTCTGTAATGGGCAGTGCTATTGTAGTCCATACAAAAAAAACTGGATGGTTTCACAGTAACACATTACATATAGTCCCAGATTCCAATTTCTAAAGAAGTCTTTACCAAGAGAATGTAGTAGCAAGATCATGTTCTGCTGGCTAAGACACACTAAACATGAACCAAATGAGGACATAACCTTAACTTGACCAGCAAACACACACAGTTCAGTTTTCATTAAGCCTTTAAAATGTCATAAAAATCATCTCTGAAAGCATCAGGAAATTGGCATAAAATGTTTTTAATGATCTTGTTCTTTGGCCATTTAGAAGCATTCTGTGAACATTCAGTGACCTAAGTATTTTTTGTTGTTTATCAGTCTTTCAACCCAGCATGTGTTCAGATATCATCCTTTCAGAGTCAATCATAAAAACAACAAAAACAACTCCCACACACAGAAGAACAAGGAGGAGGGCAAAATGCCACAAGTCAAATGTTGAAATCACACACACACACAGACACACACAGACACATACAGACACACACACTTCTGGTTGCCAGAAGTGTAGTTAAACACACACACACACACACACACACACACACACACACACACACACACACACACACACACACACACACACACACACACACACACACACACACACACACACACACACACACACACACACACACACACACACACACACACACACACACACACACACACACACACACACACACACACACACACACACACACACACACACACACACACACACACACACACACACACACACACACGTGGTCTCTTATCCCTATTGAAACCTATAGCCAGATCAAAACAGGCAGGGATGTGTTCAAGCTAAACTATGTAACCAATAGTCAATTTGGCCAGTCAAACAAACACCACACAGAGGAGGAACAGGCATCCAAGGGCACATCAATCATGCACACTCATCAATGGGTGTGTGTGTGTGAGAGATAGAGACTACAAAAAAAAGGGAGACTAAACCATGGCTGAGTCATGATTGATGATTAATATTCACAGCACAACACAGTTATTCATGCTTCCTAGGGTTTATTTAGTCCACATATTTAATATTTTCAACATGCAGTTGTTAACAGATAGTGTCAGAGTGATTTGTAGCGGTTCTCCATCGTATAGCTTATTGTTACAGTATTCTATGTACAGTCACTTTAATATAAATTGCACATAAATAGACATACCTGAGTTACACCAGGGTATTAAAAGCATCTTAATCTGGAAACTCACATTGTGGAGCAGCAGATATGGTGTTGTCTAGCGTTATGTTGATTCAATATTTAATATGTGAAAAAACACCTTTAGACATACGGTTTGAAGTCAATGCAACATCTGCCTTTTGAAAACTTCATCTTGGTCTTAAAGGAAGGATAGTAACTCACAGAAACGCCTGACAATGATGCTGTTGATAGTGCTGAAATTGTTTCATGAGTGATTTTATTATCAGATTATTTTAGCAGATCGTTTGGTGTGTGTGTGTGTGTGTATGTGTGTCTGAATGATTTTCCTCATGATAATACATATACATCATCTTGATTCGACTATTACCCTCCTATAATGAACATCTGTGTAAGAGACCCATATTGCTAAAATCAGTTAGAAATCGTGTTGTCAGTAAGGCATCACAAGGTCAGACATGACTGGCCTGCAGAAGGCTGAAAGTCAGTTTAACATCATGCCTCCAAACATGTTCATCCCTGTCTGATCCTTGATATGTCTTCTAAATAAATGAACAACCTACATGATAACACAAGATTTTCCCACAGGTTTTGTAACCACTGTAATCTGACCGATAGGTACTGTCCATGGTGCTGAATTGGATTGCTTTGTGATTTCAGCATCAGAACAATGCTCTCTCTGTGTGTGTACATGTGTGTGCGTTAACCTTATCCTCAACTCTAACCACAAGTTTAACCCATCTATTTGCATGTACGCATGTCTATGAATTATGCTAAAATGTTCATGAATCTCAATGCCAATGTAAAGTTAATGCCAACAACATCTGCAATACCAGTTTTGTAACTATTTTTGTCTTTGAATTTGTTTGGTTATTCAATGATGAAACTCACTTAGTACATCAATAAACTATTCAAAAGTGTTCAGTGCATCACACGGTTTTATTGACCAATCTGAGTACTGTGTCATTACAGTAAATACACAGTTTGGACAAATCTGTCTTATTTTGATCAATAACGCCTTTTGAACGTCTTTAGCAAAGGGTGATACACACTGGGCCTTTGTAGTAATGGCTGATCAATAAGTTCCAACTAAGTGGTTTGATAATGTCCAAATATTCTCATCCCAGATTGTCCTTTTCTCAACACTTATATTGAGCAAGCATCAGGAACATGGTTGGGGTCTATTCCATTTAATTTCTAGTTAATTCAGAAAGTTAACCAAATTCCAATTCCAATTAAAAATGTTCATAATTGAAAAGCTTTGAAGATAAATGGATTGGAATTTCAGTGTACTTCATAAATTGACCAGAATATACAATGCCTTGCAAAAGTATTCACCCCCCTAGGCATTTTTCCTATTTTGTTGCCTTATAACCTGGAATGCCTCTCTTGGGTAGGGGGCAGTATTTTGAAGTTTGGATGACAAACGTGCCCAAAGTAAACTGCCTGTTACTCAGGCCCAGAAGCTAGGATATGCATGGTAGTATTGGATAGAAAACACTCTAAGGTTTCCAAACTGTTAACTTTTTGCGCGTCGAGCCAACCCGGATCCGGGATCATGACTACAGCCTCAAGCCCATTACCATAACGCAACGTTAACTATTCATGAAAATCGCAAATGAAATGAAATCAATATGCTAGCTCTCATGCTTAGCCTTTTGTTAACAACACTGTCATCTCAGATTTTCAAAAATATGCTTCTCTACCATAGCAAAACTAGCATTTAGCATTTAGCATTAGCATTTAGCATTAGCATTTAGCATTAGCATTTAGCGTTAGCATCACCAGGCAACATTTTCATAAAAACCAGCAAAAACATTCAATAAATAGTCTCTTAAATAGTCTCTTATGGCCAATCTTATGGCCAATCTTCCAATGATATGCCTACAAATACGTCACAATGCTGCAGACATCTTGGACGAACGGCAGAGAGCATAAGCTCGTTCACAGCACATTCACAGCCATATAAGGAGACAATAATAAAATAGAGCTTCAAAAATTCAGCTCATTTCCTGTTTGAGGTTACATCTTGGTTTCGCCTGTAGCATCATTTCTGGGGAACTCACAGATAATATCTTTGCAGTTTTGAAAACGTCAGAGTATTTTCTTTCCAAAGCTGCCAATTATATGCATAGTCGAGCATCTTTTCGTGACAAAATATTGCTCTTAAAACGGGCACGTTTTTTTATCCAATAATGACATAGCGCCCCCATAGTTTGAAGAGGTTAACTTCTTATGGGCAGGTGGGTCAGTAGCGGCCCACCTGGCCAACATCCGCTGAAATTGCAGAGCGCCAACTTCAAAATACAGACATACTCATAATAAAGATTCCTAAAATATACAAGTGTTGTACATCGGCTTAAAGACTAACTTTTTGTTAATCCAGCCGCTGTGTTAGATTTCAAAAAGGCTTTACGGGAAAAGCATACCATGTTATTATCTGAGGACAGCGCCCCGCTCACAAAAACATACAAACATTTTTACAACCAAGTAAAGGAATCACAAAGTCAGAAATAGCGATAAAATTCATCTCTTGCCTTTGATGATCTTCATATGTTTGCATGTTATACAATAAATGTTAATAAAAAAAAAAATGTTTTTTTTTTAAAGTACCCCTTTCATGGTATCCAATTTTTTAGTAGCTACTATCTTGTCTCATCGCTAAACTCCCGTACGGGCTCAGGAGAGACGAAGGTTGAAAGTCATGCGTCCTCCGATACACAACCCAACCAAGCCAAGCCGCACTGCTTCTTAACACAGCGCCATCCAACCCGGAAGCCAGCCGCACCAATAAGTCGGAGGAAACACCGTGCACCTGGCAACCTTGGTTGGCGCGCACTGCACCTGGCCCGACACAGGGGTTGCTGGTGCACGATGAGACAAGGATTTCCCTACAGGCCAAACCCTCCCTAAACCGGACAACGCTAGGCCACTTGTGCGTCGCCCCACGGACCTCCCGGTCACGGCCGGTTATGGCCGGTTACGGCAGAGCATGGGCACGAACCCAGGGTCTCTGGTGGCGCAGCTGGCGTTGCAGTACAGCGCCCTTGGCCACTGCGCCATCCGGGAGGCCCCCTATAAATGTTAATTTTGTTCGATAACGTCCCACTTTATGTCCCAAAAATGTTGTTTCGTTGGCGCGTTTTGTTCAGTAATCCATCCACTGGCTCAAAGGCGATCACGACATGCAGACGAAAACATCCTAATAGTACCTGTAAAGTTTGTCGAAACATGTCAAACGATGTTTATAATTAATCATCAGTTTGTCTATTGTCTAAATAATTGATCATATTTCAACCAGACAATAGCCTCTTCAATAGAAAAGAAAAAACAACAAACGGAGTGCAATCAGTCAGGCGCTAAAAACAGCTATGGTTAATTTACAGTTCTCTGAAAGAATGTTCTCATTCTTCCTCGTTTTTCAAAATACAAGCCTGAAACAATGTCTAAAGATTATTGACATCTAGTGGAAGCCATAGGAACTGCAATTTGGGTCCTATCCAAATACATAATGTATAGGCATTCAATAGAAAAGTACCCACATCAAAAATATCCCACTTCCTGGATGGATTTTCCTCAAGTTTTCGCCTGCCTATCAGTTCACAGACATTAGTTTAAAATATATTTTGGGGGGGGTTTGTAATCATTTGATTTTCACAACATGCCTACCACTTTGAAGATGCAAAATATGTTTTATTGTGAAACAAACAAAATAATAATAAGACAAAAGAACAGAAAACTTGAGTGTGCATAACTATTCACCCCCCCCCCCCACAAAGAAGATACTTTGTAGAGCCACCTTTTGCAGTAGTTGCAGCTGCAAGTCTCTTGGGGTATGTGTCTATAAGCTTGGCACATCTAGCCACTGGGAATTTTGCCCATTTTTCAAAGCAAAACTGCTCCAGCTTCTTCAAGTTGGAAGGGTTCCTGCTCGTGTACAGCAATCTTTAAGTCATACCACAGATTCTCAATTGGATTGAGGTCTGGGCTTTGACTAGGCCATTCCAAGACATTTAAATGTTCCCTTAAACCTCTCGAATGTTGCTTTACAGTATGCTTAGGGTCATTTTCCTGCTGGAAGGTGAACCTCCGTCCCAGTTTAAACAGGTTTCCCTCAAGGATTTCCCTCTATTTAGAGCCATCCATCATTCCTTCTATTCTGACCAGTTTCTCAGTCCCTGCCGATGAAAACATCCCTACAGCATGATGCTGCCACCACCATGCTTCACTGTGGAGATGGTGTTCTCAGGGTGATGACATAGCATTTTATAGTTCCATTTAAAATGATTTGTTCAGTCATTTTAATCACAATATTACCAACAGTCTGGCATTTTGTGCCAGATATAGCATTTTCCTTGACGGCCAAAAATATAAATTCCACTCTTACCTGACCAGAGTACCTTCTTCCATGTGTTTGGGGAGTCTCTCACATGCCTTTTGGTGAACACTAAACATGTTTGCTTATTTTGTCTTTAGGCAATGGCTTTTTTCTGGCCACACTTCTGTAATGCCCAGCTCTGTGGAGTGTACGGCTTAAAGTGGTCCTATGGACAGACACTCCAATCTCCACTGTGGAGCTTTGCAGCTCCTTCATGTCAGGACACGGTTTCGAACCCGGGTCTCCGGAGTGAGAAACAGTCACTAAACCAACTGAGCCACGAATAGTCAGCAGAACCCAGAAGATGAGGCAGACACAGCAGTACTTGAGACGGTGTATTTAATGAAGTAAAAAGTGAAGTTCTTCAGGAAAACATGTAACTCCACAACCTCAAAAGGAATTCCACAAGAACAAAGGCAATCCTCCAAGACAAAAAGGCAAATCCACAAGGTGGAAGGCACAGCACAAAAAGCCTCAAAAGATACTCAAAAATAAACAAACAAGAACAAAAAACAGAACTCCACAAGAGAGTCCACCGGGATCAACAAGAGCTCACAGAGTACTAGGGCTGGGTGCTAACATACAAACACAGAGCAAAGAACTGAGTAAAACAAAGGGTTTAAATACAATCAGGTGAAACGAGGCACAGGTGCAAATAATAATGGGGATCAAGGGAAAAAAATGGTCAAAAGGCACAATGGGGGCATCTAGTGACCAAAAACAGGAACAACCCTGGCCAAATCCTGACAGAATCCCCCCCCCTAGGAACGGCTCCTGACGTTCCTACCAGCTCTCTCAGGGTGGAGGGCCCTGAACTGACGAATGAGGTCAGGGTCCAGAATGTCTTTGGCAGGAACCCAGGAGCGCTCCTCGGGACCGTAGCCTTCCCAGTCCACCAGATACTGCCAGGACCGCTGCACCCGGCGGGAATCCAGTATCCGATGGACGGTATAAGCCGGCTGGCCTCCAATGACACGAGGCGGAGGGGGAGGTCTGTCTGCCGGGACAAGGGGAGAAAAAACAACAGGTTTTAATAAGGAAATGTGAAACGTGGGATTAATCTTAAGGGATCTGGGTAAGTGTAGGCGATAAGAAACAGGGTTAACTCTCCTGGCAACCTTAAAGGGACCAATGTATTTTTGGGACAGCTTGCGAGACTCCACCCGTAGTGGTAAGTCTCTTGTGGAGAGCCAGACTCTATGGCCGGGGCGCAGGGTAGGCCCGTTACGGCGACGTCTGTTGGCTTGTTGTTGGTACCTGTGAGGAACGCATAAGATTAAGACGGGTCTTCCTCCACATAAGCCGACAGCGTCTGACGAACTTCAAGGCTGAAGGCACTCTGACTTCTGCCTCCTGGTCCGGGCACAATGGAGGGGCATAGCCAAACTGACACTCGTGCGGGGACATACCAGTGGAGGAGGAGAGCAAGGTGTTGTGCGCGTATTCGGCCCAAACAATGAAGGACGACCATGTGGACGGGTTGTTACGAGTCATACATCGGAGGGTGGTTTCCAGCTCTTGATTCATCCTCTCTGTTTGGCCGTTGGACTCCGGATGGTACCCTGAAGATAGACTGGCAGAAGCCCCCATGAGTTGGCAGAAGGCCTTCCAAAACCTTGAGGCGAACTGGGGACCTCTGTCAGAAACCATATCTTGAGGAATGCCGAAGACTCGGAACACATGATTAATTACCAACTCAGCCGTTTCCTTGGCAGAAGGTAACTTAGTCAGAGGGACGAACCTGGCCTCCTTTGAAAACCTGTCGATTATGACTAGGATAGTAGTATTGCCATGGGATGGAGGAAGGCCAGTAATAAAGTCCAACGAGATATGGGACCAGGGTCTGTGGGGAACAGGTAAAGGGTGAAGGAGTCCTTGCGGGCGGAGGTGAGAAGATTTGCCCTGGCAGCACACGGGGCAAGCATTGACGAAAGTGGCAACGTCTTCTCTTATGGTAGGCCACCAGAACTTACGCTGGATGAACTCCAAGGTGCGACCTACGCCCGGGTGACAGGTGAGGCGAGAGGAGTGCCCCCACAGAAGGACCTGAGTCCTCACTGCCTTGGGGACAAACAACCGATTGGCAGGACCTCCTTTCGGGTCCGGTTCAATAGCTTGAGCTCGTCTCACGGTATCCTCAACTTGCCACGAGATCGGAGCCACGATCTTAGCAGCAGGAAGGACAGGCATGTCCGTGTCATCTCGAATGGCAGGAGCGTAGACTCGGGACTTCAATGCCATCTTAACCGCTAGGAGTTCACGATCCCCCACATCGTAGTTCCTCTCAGCCGGGGTAAGCCGGTGTGAGAAGAAAGCGCACGGATGAAGCTTCTTGTCTTCACCCCTCTGAGACAGGACAGCTCCAACACCAACCTCTGATGCATCTACCTCCACCACAAACGGTTCATCCTTAGTCGGTAGTATCAGGATGGGAGCAGAGAGGACGCGCTGCTTGAGTCCTTGGAAGGCTGTCTCAGCTTCTCTTCCCCACAAAAACCTTGCATTGCCACCCTTGGTTAAAGCTGAGAGAGGGGCTGCCACCAAGCTGAAGTTCTTGATGAACTTGCGGTAAAAGTTAGTGAAGCCCAGGAAACGCTGAACTTCCTTAACGGATTTGGGGGTGGGCCAATCCGCTACCGCCCCTACCTTCCTGGGGTCCATTTGGACTCGACCGGGTTCCACTACAAATCCCAGGAATTGTAATCGGGATGAATGGAATTCACATTTTTCCGGCTTAACGTACAGATGGCTGTCTAGGAGGCGTTTGAGTACTTGTCTGACATGCTTTGTGTGTTCTTGAAGAGAGCTCGAAAAGATGAGGATGTCATCCAAGTAAACGAACACAAATATGTTAAGCATATCCCTAAGAACATTGTTTATGAGCGCTTGGAACACCGCTGGGGCGTTGGTCAGGCCGAAGGGCATCACCAAGTATTCATAGTGACCAGTAGGCATGTTGAAAGCGGTCTTCCACTCGTCACCAGGTCTGATCCGCACAAGATGGTATGCGTTCCGCAGGTCAAGCTTAGTGAAAATAACTGCTTCCTGGAGCAGCTCGAAGGCTGTGGCCATAAGGGGTAGCGGGTAACGGTTACGGACGGTTATGACATTGAATCCCCGGTAGTCGATGCAAGGACGTAATCCACCGTCTTTCTTGGCCACAAAGAAAAACCCTGCTCCCCCCCCGGGGAGGTGGATGGACGCATGAGGCCTGCTTCCAGAGCGTCCTTGATGTAGGTATCCATAGCAGCTCGTTCGGGTGGAGATAGGGAAAAGATCCGACCCCTGGGGGGGCAAGTGCCCGGAAACAGTTCGATGGGGCAATCATAAGGTCTATGGGGTGGTAGCATGGTGGCCCTCTGTTTGCTAAATACCAGTTTGAGGTCACGGTAACACTCGGGAACTCGGGTCAGGTCGATGGATTCTAAAGACTCGGGAGTAGAACTCGGGGAATTCTGGAAAATACAAGTAGCTTGGCACGTAGGACCCCACTGCTTGATAGTGCCCACAGACCAGTCGATGTGAGGGTTATGGCTGTGAAGCCAGGGGTATCCAAGGACGAGAGGGAACTCGGAACAGGAGATCAAATGAAAGTTAATCAATTCCTGGTGTTGTGAAACTGAAAGTCGCAAGGAGGTAGTGACATGAGTGACAAGTCCAGATCCCAAAGGGCTTCCATCCAATGTAGTAACCCTCATGGGGTCACTTAGAGGTTCAGAGGGAACGCCATTCTCCTTCGCCCAGACACCATCCATGAAGTTACCTGCGGCTCCAGAGTCTACCAAGGCTTGAAGGTGAAGCTTGTGGTTGTCCCAGGAAAGGGTGACTGGAATGAGCAGACGGGAGTCGGATGGGAGGAGGTTATGTTTCCCGTTACAGTTCCCCCCGGTCTGTACGGGAAAGAGCGTTTCCCTGGAGCCCGGGACACGTGGAACGGAAATGGCCCAGTTTGCCGCAATATAGACAGCGTCGCTCCCTCATCCGGCGGTCTCTCTCAGCCTGGGAGATGCGTCCAATCTGCATGGGTTCCGGTGGAGCCAGCGAGGATAAAGGTGGGGACTCGGAGCTGGGACTGATAGGGGCTAGAGGTCTACGGTTGAGTTCTCTCTCTCTCAGACGCTGGTCAATGCGTGAGGCCAACTTGATCAGGGACTCGAGATTGTCCGGTGGTTCCCGAGTGGCCAGTTCATCTTGAATAGTGTCGGAAAGGCCTTTCAGAAAGCACACCGTGAGCGCCTCGTTGTTCCAGCCACTCGCTGCTGCCACCGTGCGGAACTGGATGGCATAGTCCGTCACGCTGCGCCGACCTTGGTGGAGAGTCAGGAGCTGTTTGGCTGAGTCAGGACCACTGCTTGGGCCTTGAAACACTCGTTTGAATTCCTCAGCAAAGGCAGAGTAGCTGGCACAGCAGGAACTATGGGCATCCCACACAGCAGTAGCCCAGGCCAGGGCTTTTTCCGACAGCAGGGTGATGATATATGCGATCTTAGACCGGTCGGTGGGGAACGACGAGGGTTGCAGCTCGAAGGAGAGAGAACATTGGGTGAGAAACCCTTTACAAGCACTTGGATCACCTGAGAACCGTTGGGGAGGTGGAAGACGAGGTTCAGCCAGAGGGTTAACTGCCATGGGTACGTGGATCTGAGGTACTGGGACGGGAACTGTTGCCGGGGTAAGTCGATCAGATATCAGCTTTATGGAAGTCAGCATCTCCGACAGAAGATGAGAATGTCTAGCCATTAAGGCCTCTTGCTGAACCAGGGCGGCTGTGTGGCGTTGGACAGTCTCCTGGTGGTGGGACAGCATGGCAACAAGGTCCTGGGAACTGGCTGCCTCTGGGTTCATTTCTGGCTCTGTGTTTCTGTCAGGACCCGGTTACGAACCTGGGTCTCCGGAGTGAGAAACAGTCACTAAACCAACTGAGCCACGAATAGTCAGCAGAACCCAGAAGATGAGGCAGACACAGCAGTACTTGAGACGGTGTATTTAATGAAGTAAAAAGTGAAGTTCTTCAGGAAAACATGTAACTCCACAACCTCAAAAGGAATTCCACAAGAACAAAGGCAATCCTCCAAGACAAAAAGGCAAATCCAGAAGGTGGAAGGCACAGCACAAAAAGCCTCAAAAGATACTCAAAAATAAACAAACAAGAACAAAAACAGAACTCCACAAGAGAGTCCACCGGGATCAACAAGAGCTCACAGAGTACTAGGGCTGGGTGCTAACATACAAACACAGAGCAAAGAACTGAGTAAAACAAAGGGTTTAAAATACAATCAGGGGAAATGAGGCACAGGTGCAAATAATAATGGGGATCAAGGGAAAAAAATGGTCAAAAGGCACAATGGGGGCATCTAGTGACCAAAAACAGGAACAACCCTGGCCAAATCCTGACACTTCAGGGTTATCTTTGGTCTCTTTGTTGCCTCTTTGATTAATGCCCTCCTTGCCTGGTGCATGAGTTTTGGTGGGTGGCCCTCTCTTGGCAGGTATGATGTGGTGCCATATTCTTTCAATTTTTTAATAATGGATTTAATGGTGCTCTGTGTGACATTCAAAGTTTCTGATATTTTTTTATAACCCAACCCTGAGCTGTATTTCTCCACAACTTTGTCCCTGACCTGTTTGGAGAGCTCCTTGGTCTTCATGGTGTCGCTTGCTTGGTGGTGCCCCTTGCTTAGTTGTGTTGCAGACTCTGGGGCATTTTAGAACAGGTGGGTACGTACCAAGATCATGTGACAGATCATGTGACACTTAGATTGCACACAGGTGGACTTTATTCAATAAATTATGTAACTTCTGGAGATAATTGGTTGCACCAGATCTTATTTAGGGGCTTCAGAGCAAAGGGGGTGAATACATAAAGTATGCATGCACCACCAAGTTATTTTTTTGATTTCACTTCACCAATTTGGACTATTTTGTGTATGTCCATTACATGAAATCCAAATCAAAATATAGATAAATTACAGGTTGTAACGCAACCAAATGTTAAAAATGCCAAGGGGGATGAATATTTTTGCAAAGCATTGTACATGTTCAGGTTCCATATTCACAAAGTGTCTCAGAGTACAAATGTTGGGGTCTATTCATTTGTGCAAAATGTGAAAAATAAGATAAAAAAAGATAACAGTTGTTTTTGTTGGACAAATGAATGAATGTCCTGTAACGTCGTTCGTCTGTTGAATGAAGAGAGTCAGACCGAAATGCAGCGTGTAGGTTACTCATGACTTTAATGAAATAAATCGCCGTACAAGAAATAACTGAAATAAGAAAACAACAAACGAAACGTGAAACTAATTACAGCCTATCTGGTGACTACAACACAGTGACAGGGACAAACACCCACAAAATACAACGCGAAAGTCAGGCTGTCTAAATACGGTTCTCAATCAGAGACAACGACAAGCACCTGACTCTGATTGAGAATCGCCCCAGGCAGCCAATCCTAACTAAACACACCCCTAATCATACACAATCCCAATTACTACAAACCCCAATACAAAACACAACATATAAACCCATGTCACACCCTGGCTTACCCAAACAAATACCAAAAACACAAAATACAATGACCAAGGCGTGACAGAACCCCCTCCCTAAGGTGCGGACTCCGGGACGCACCTCAAGAGCATAGGGAGGGTCCGGGTGGGCGTCTGTCCATGGTGGCGGTTCTGGCTTGGGACGTGGACCCCACTCCATAAATGTCCTAGTTCCTCCCCTTCGCGTCCTGGGATAATCCACCTTCTCCGCCGACCATGGCCTAATAGTCCTCACCCAGATCCCCACATAACTGAGGGGCAGCTCGGGACCGAGGGGCAGCTCGGGACAGAGGGGCAGCTCAGGACAGAGGGGCAGCTCGGGACAGAGGGGCAGCCCGGGACAGAGGGGCAGCTTGGGACAGAGGGGCATCTCAGGACAGAGGGGCAGCCCGGGACTGAGGGGCAGCTCGGGACTGAGGGGCATCTCGGGACAGAGGGGCAGCCCGGGACTGAGGGGCAGCTCTGGACAGAGGGGCGTCTCAGGACAGAGGGGCATCTCAGGACAGAGGGGCAGCTTGGGACAGAGGGGCAGCTCGGGACCGAAGCAGCCCGGGATTGAGGGGAAGCCCGGTACTGAGAGGAAGCTCAGTACTGAGAGGAAGCTCAGGCAGGTAGTAGGCTCCGGTAAATCCTGGCTGGCTGGTGGAACTGGATGATTCAGGTTGTCTGGCCGATCTGGCGGATCTTGGCAGACTGGCACTTCTGGCGGATCTTGGCAGACTGGCACTTCTGGCGGATCCTGGCAGACTGGCGACGCTGGGCCGACTGGCGGCGCTGGGCAGACTGGGAGCACTGGGCAGACTGGGAGCACTGGGCAGACTGGGAGCACTGGGCAGACAGGGAGCACTGGGCAGACTGGGAGCACTGGCGGCGCTGGGCAGACTGGAGACTCCGGCAGCGCAGGAGAGGAGAAAGGCTCTGGCTGCGCTAAACAGGCGGGAGACTCCAACAGCGCAGGAGAGGAGAAAAGCTCTGGCTGCGCTAAACAGGCAGGAGACTCCGGCAGCGCAGGAGAGGAGAAAAGCTCTGGCTGTGCAAAAACAGGCGAGGTGCACTGGAGGCCTGGTGCGTGGTGCTGGAACTGGTGGTACTGGATCGAGGACACGCACAGGAAGCCTGGTGCGGGGAGCTGCTACCGGAGGACTGGTGTGTGGAGGTGACACAGGATGGGCTAGACCGTGAAGGCGTACTGGAGATCTTGAGAGCAGTGTAGGCACAGGACGTGCAAGGCTAGGGATGTGCACAGGAGGCCTGGTGCGTGAGGCTGGCACCAACTTCACCAGCTGACTAACACGCACCTCAGGTTGAGTATAGAGCGCTAACTCAGGTGCTATTAAATCCCCGACACGATCCGTCGGACGAATATTATATCTATAGCACCAAGCTAGCAACTCCCTCATTACTCTCCACTCCACTTTCCCCATTAACTCCTTCACAGTCTCTGCTTCGCTCACCTCTAACACTGGCTCTGGTTCTGGTCTCCTCCTTGGCTCCTCACGATGAACACGGAGAGTTGGCTCAGGTCTATCTCCTGACTCAGCCATACTCTCCCTAAGCCCCCCCACAATACATTTTTGGGGTGACTTTCCGGTTTCCAACCGCGTCGCCGTGCTGCCTCCTCATACTTGCGCCTCTCCGCTTTAGCTGCTTCTATCACCTCCTTGGGACGGCGATATTCTCCCGGCTGCGCCCAGGGTCATTTTCCGTCTAATTCATCCTCCCATGTCCAAATCTCCAAATGGTGCAGTCTCTCCCACTGCAACTGCTCTTCACGATTAACAGGGAGAGTAGGCTCAGGTCTGACTCCTGACTCAGCCACTCTCTCTCTGCGCTTTCCCCCGTTACTTTCGGTTTTCGCTCTGTATAGCCGTGCTTTCCTTTTCGACTCCATACGTCTATAGCCCTCTTCGCATTGCTGTAGGGAATCCCAGGCGGGCTCCTGCACTCGCTCTGGGTCGGCCGCCCACCTGTCGATTTCTTCCCACGTCGTATACTCCATGCTTCTGCTGTCCATAACGTCCTCCTTCAGATCCTGCCAGTTCACACGCTGCTCGGTCTGTGAGTGTTGGGTGTTTCTGTAACGTTGTTCGTTGTTCGTCTGTTGAATGAAGAGAGTCAGACCGAAATGCAGCGTGTAGGTTACTCATGACTTTAATGAAATAAATCGCCGTACAAGAAATAACTGAAATAAGAAAACAACAAACGAAACGTGAAACTAATTACAGCCTATCTGGTGACTACAACACAGAGACAGGCACAAACACCCACAAAATACAACGCGAAGGTCAGGCTGTCTAAATACGGTTCTCAATCAGAGACAACGACAAGCACCTGACTCTGATTGAGAATCGCCCCAGACAGCCAAGCCTAACTAGACACACCCCTAATCATACACAATCCCAATTACTACAAACCCCAATACGAAACACAACATATAAATCCATGTCACACCCTGGCTTACCCAAACATATACCAAAAACACAAAATACAATGACCAAGGCGTGACATGTCCCTCCCTATTTAGGCCTGTTTGGTTCTGTTTGGTTCCTAATGAATACACCCTTATCTAGGATCAGTTTAGCCTTTTAGATAACCATGAATAAGACAGTGGGACCTGATCCTAGATCAGCATCCTACTCTGAGATACTTTGCGAATCCAGGCATGATTTCAAAGCCATGTTTCGCACAAACCATATGCTATGTTTGTAATGTTTCAAATCAGTGACTCCCTTTATCCTTAAAACATTGCGAGGGAGAGAAAACCTTGCTAATCCTTGAGCCTACAGTGAGCGCTAAACATTCCCGCTTAGTATTTTCAGCGTCCTGCCGAGCAGCTAATAAGATCTTTGCCCTTCGCACCCAGATCCTCTGGTGTGATTTAGAAGGGAAAAAAACATGTAACTTCAGAGTCTTCCAGATGTGATCGTCTTAGCTGGGTCAGTAAACAGACGAGAGATTTAAGAAAGACGAAACAAACAAATAAATATCTAGCATCCGAGCAGAGGTGTGAGGGAGAAGAAGCTTGTGTGTTCAATCACATGGGTTTCTGTGTATTATGCAGAGGAGCCAAGCCAAGGCGGGCCTTACCTGGGAGTGAGTGCATGGTCTGTGGTCTATGGTCTGTGAAAATGTTTGGCATTGATGAATAGAACGCACACAAACCGTAAAAATTGAAGATTTACTCACATGGCAACCACGGTGAAATCATTGGGAGATCAGACAGAGAAACAATCCACAATCTGAGTGTTTCTCCCAGCGTTTTGTCACATGGTATATCAGAGACTAGCACTGTCAATGGTGCTGCAATCGGTGTGCGGTGTTCTTAGCCGAACATGGATCGTGTGTGTGCACGCATGTGTGTGTAAACCATAACTTGACACATGTTGCCTACAGTCCACCTTTGAATCATAATCAAGTTCATGAAAAGCAATGCCAATAAACTCAACATCATTATCAGCACCATTCCATCCATGTTTGTCCTTGATGAGAAAGTCAAGCTGTGAACGTTGACTCATATAGCAACTGCTTTGGCATCCTTGGAGCATCAGACTATCCATTTCCCCTGCCCATTGTTTTCCTGCCACACTTTTCACATGCAGCAAAGCATTGCAGGTGTATCATGTACAGAAATAGATAGGTCAAGTGGCGACTTTAAATCAATAGGCAGATTGGCAGGGCGGTAGCACCTCTTGATATACTGACCTACAATATTTCATGGGGAATCAGCTAAGTGTCCTTGATAATCTGTCAAGCTGTTTGCAGCCATTGGCATAGTGGACCTTTACTCTAACGTGCGTCTTCCTCAGAAAAAAAACTCAGACTGTGAGTTTTTTTTCAAAGAACACAAATCATTGTTTGGATATACACTGATAACCCTGTCAGGCCATAGAGTGACATTTCTCCCTCTGACAGTGTCTTCCGTGTAATTACGACTAGTGTGTTGTTCAATGCAGCAGCTGCATCGCTCATGATATCAATACTAATGCACATGATATGAGTGACGGAGGAGGCTAAGCCTAGCTAATTGTATGCACAGTGCTGAAACCTCTGCCTTCAGATGTCTCAATTAACTCCATCATCATTTCGGTTACCATGGTACCCTCCTCTCACCACTGAATAATAAGAGCACACTTAGATTAAAACCACAGTTAGCACGGGAGTAGCACTAAATGTTGGAAACTCTCTCTTATAACATATCTAACAATATTATCAATATTCACAAGTGCCCCTTATGTACTGTACTTGCATGGTAGTTTCATAGACAGGCACAGTTTGTTTACATTGGTACATAGAGTAATTCTAGCTGTTATATCTGTTTGAGATTTGTAACACATTGGTATGTGTACAGTCATGGCCAGAAGTTTTGAGAATGACGCAAATATACATTTTCACAAAATCTGCTGCCTCAGTTTGTAGGATGGCAATTTACATATACTCCAGAATGTTATGAAGAGTGGTCAGATGAATTGCAATTAATTGTAGAGTCCCTCTTTGCCATGCAAATGAACTGAATTCCCAAAAAACATTTCCACTGCATTTCAGCCCTGCCACAAAAGGACCAGCTGACATCATGTCACTGAGTGTTGATGAGAACAAGGCTGGAGATCACTCTGTCATGCTGATTGAGTTCGAATAACAAACTGGAAGCTTCAAATGGAGGGTGATGCTTGGAATCATTGTTCTTCCTCTGTCAATCATGGTTACCTGCAAGGAAACATGTGCCGTCATCATTGCTTTGCACAAAAACGGCTTCAGAGGCAAGGATATTGCTGCCAGTAAGATGAGGAAAAAGTGATAACTAAGTGGCTCAGGGAACAAAACATTGATATTTTGGGTCCATTGCCAGGAAACTCCCCAGAGCTTAATTCCATTGAGAACGTGTGGTCAATCCTAAAGAGGCTGGTGGACAAACAAAACCCCACAAATTCTGACAAACTCCGAGCATTGATTATGCAAGAATGGGCTGCCATCAGTCAGGATGGGGCCCATAAGTGAATTGACAGCATGCCAGGGCAGATTGCAGAGGTCTTGAAAAAGAAGGGTCAGCACTGCAAACATGCACTCTTTGCATCCACTTCATGTCATTTTCAATAAAAGCCTTTGACACTTATGAAATGCTTGTAATTATACTTCAGTAATCCATAGTAACATCTGACAAAAATATCTAAAGACACTGAAGCAGCAAATTTGTGGAAATTAATATTTATGTCATTCTCAAAACGTATGGCCACGACTGTATACCTTATAGATTTGCAAAACAAACAACAGTGGCTCAACCTCCTTTCACACTAGTAAGTCTGTTTGAAATCACCCAGATATCTTCATTGTGAGTTAAACTGCAAATTCCTGGAATTAGTGATATGTCAGTTGCATCGCAAGTAAGTGGTTTGGATTGATCAGGGCCTATGTGTGGTAAAGAGTGAGGTGCTTGCCAGGGACATACAGAGACCAGTGGAGCCCCGGACAGAGCCCTGGATGCATGGGATTCAATTAAGTCCGAGTTTTCATCAAGCATCTCAGTCCTCGTCATTGTTTCCAAAAATCAATAGGCATTAAATGAGTCCGGGCTTCCATGAATTAGAGCTGCCATGTAGCAACAAACCCTGCGTATGAACGTTGTATAAACTGTCTCCAAACCACCTGGGGTTTTATGCTTCAAATTATCACCGACTCCAAGAGGGGTGTACACAACACATTGTGCTTGCTCGTGGAGTTTAATGACGATTGCAGTAGCTCACAAAATAGAAGGCTCTGTCTGCTTCAATGAGTGGTTGAGTGGCTTGAGATTTTGATGGTGTGATAATTATGTATGGTGTGTTGTTGTTTTTTCCCCCGTTTTTTTAGCCCAGATTTAAAAACATGATGTTAATACTCTGTACATGTACATTTAAGTAATTTAGCAGCAAACAGGGTTAAGTGCCTTGCTTAAGGGCATTGGTCCAACGCTCTTAACCGCTAGGCTACCTGCCACAGTCATAAGATTTGTATAACGTTCAGTAGAGTAATACTGTGTAGCAGCTAAACTAATACTGAGACTTGAGGCTTTGCGGTAAAGGACATTTATCTACAGAGGGTTTTATGTTTATATATTGTAATACAACTTCAAAGTGATTCTCCAGTGGGGCTGTGTATATCAAGTATCATTATATGAAATGACTTGAAACATATAATGGAATAAATGACCGAAATACCATCAAAGGGGATGGGGCTTGGTTAGTTAACCATCTTCCATGTCTGTCTGTCTAATCATGACTAAATGGCTTGTGCAAGGACGGAATAGAGAAATAGGAAAAGAAAAACAGAGACAAAACACGCACCATATGGTTTGTCTGCATGAGTAGTGACAATGTTTCAAAGAAGTGGGTTGATGAATTTAGATCAGTGGATATCGTTGTATAATACTTTAGCCATATTTCTTAGTGTTATGACACTGTGGTAATGATACTTGTTGCTGTTATGACACTGTTATAAGGATACATGTTGCTGTTACGACACTGTTGTAAGGATACTTGTTGCTGTTATGACACTGTTGTAAGGATACTTGTTGCTGTTATGACACTGTTGTAAGGATACTTGTTGGTGTTATGACACTGTGGTAAGGACATTTGTTGGTGTTATGACACTGTGGTAAGGATACTTGTTGCTGTTATGACACTGTGGTAAGGATACTTGTCTCCTGACCTCTCCTGTCTCAGCCTCCAGTATTTATGCTGCAGTAGTTTATGTGTCGGGGGGCTAGGGTCAGTTTGTTATATCTGGAGTACTTCTCCTGTCCTATTCGGTGTCCTGTGTGAATCTAAGTGTGCGTTCTCTAATTCTCTCCTTCTCTCTTTCTTTCTCTCTCTCGGAGGACCTGAGCCCTAGGACCATGCCCCAGGACTACCTGACATGATGACTCCTTGCTGTCCCCAGTCCACCTGGCCATGCTGCTGCTCCAGTTTCAACTGGCCTGGGCCCTAGGACCATGTCCCAGGACTACCTGACATGATGACTCCTTGCTGTCCCCAGTCCACCTGGCCATGCTGCTGCTCCAGTTTCAACTGTTCTGCCTTACTATTATTCAACCATGCTGGTCATTTATGAACATTTGAACATCTTGGCCACGTTCTGTTATAATCTCCATCCGGCACAGCCAGAAGAGGACTGGCCACCCCACATATGCTCTCTCTAATTCTCTCTTTCTTTCTCTCTCTCGGAGGACCTGAGCCCTAGGACCGTGCCCCAGGACTACCTGACATGATGGCTCCTTGCTGTCCCCAGTCCACCTGACTGTGCTGCTGCTCCAGTTTAAACTGTTCTGCCTTATTATTATTCGACCATGCTGGTCATTTATGAACATTTGAACATCTTGGTCATGTTCTGTTATAATCTCTACCCGACACAGCCAGAAGAGGACTGGCCACCCCACATAGCCTGGTTCCTCTCTAGGTTTCTTCCTAGGTTTTGGCCTTTCTAGGGAGTTTTTCCTAGCCACCGTGCTTTTACACCTGCATTATTTGCTGTTTGGGGTTTTAGGCTGGGTTTCTGTACAGCACTTTGAGATATCAGCTGATGTACGAAGGGCTATATAAATAAATTTGATTTGATTTGATTTGATTTGTTGCTGTTATTTACATTTACATTTAAGTCATTTAGCAGACGCTCTTATCCAGAGCGACTTATGACACTGTGGTAAGGATACATGTTGCTGTTATGACACTGTGGTAAGGATACTTGTTGGTGTTATGGCAGTGTTGTAAGGATACTTGTTGGTGTTATGACACTGTTGTAAGGATACTTGTTGGTGGTATGACACTGTTGTAAGGATACTTGTTGGTGTTATGACACTGTTGTAAGGATACTTGTTGGTGTTATGACACTGTTGTAAGGATTCTTGTTGGTGTTATGACACTGTTGTAAGGATACTTGTTGGTGTTATGACACTGTTGTAAGGATACTTGTTGGTGTTATGACACTGTTGTAAGGATTCTTGTTGGTGTTATGACACTGTTGTAAGGATACTTGTTGGTGTTATGACACTGTTGTAAGGATTCTTGTTGGTGTTATGACACTGTTGTAAGGATACTTGTTGATGTTATGAAACTGTTGTAAAGATATTTGTATTTTACAAAGGTGTGCCATGAGTACATGATAAAAATGCATTCCAGTCATATGGGGTTGCTATATAACATTTCCCCAGTTGCATCATTTGCTCGAAGTCTGAAGAATGATAGCAAGCTCAGGATAACATATCCCTCAGAGGACAAATCCAATCCAGTGCCTATCCCTACTACACAGTTCATATAACTGCTTTCTCTCCACTCCCAGATGCAAATGTGTGTTCTCATATGTTAAATGATTTCTGGGCATATATCCAATTCCTTTCTTTACTGTGTACTTACCCCACCAACAATAATGTAAGCGTAAATAGACAGCAAGACAACTTTGCTAATATTGCTAAGCTTGCGTTTGCTGTGCATGGATTGTTTCCCAAATGGGATGCAAATAGATATCTTCTAGATAATAGAACGGCACTTGCAAGTAAGTAAATGAGAATTCAATGCAGCACTATGGACATCACCATAGACAGTGAATATACTGTAGCTGGTTGGCTAAAGCTAGCTGACCACAGTAGACTTTGAGTCTACCCCCTCTTCCCCACTGCCTCATTCCCACCCCTCTCATTTCTTAACAAAACAGTGTGAATTGTTGCATGGGTTAGAAATCTCACTGTTATATAGGAACTAGCTGACTTACACAGATCACTAACACCGAGTTCTAATGACAGTCTCTACCCAGTTGATGTTAGGTTTCATTTACTAAGGTGAAAAGACGCCAACATCCCTTACAATTACCAGTTATACTGCAGGGTAGCCTGATGTATGATTATATGGTGTGTTACGGCTGTTAATGGTAATATTTGCTTAGATAAAAGCCCTGCATTTTAATTAGACACAGCATAGAATTAGACATAGCATAGAATTCCTGCTATTGGATGATACATTCCAATAGCAGATTGCTCTCTCTCTCTCTCTCTCTCTCTCTCTCTCTCTCTCTCTCTCTCTCTCTCTCTCTCTCTCTCTCTCTCTCTCTTCCTCCCTTTATATTTAAACCAGTAACAGTAACCGGATTGGAACCATTTAATTATACTTAACCTTTCCATCCTGGTTGCTATCTAATAAGCCTCTGATGACGAGGCTGTGATTTTGAGATAAGTGGGTCTTAAAATCCCTCAGCCAAACGCGGAGGGTGACCTTGGAGTCTATAATTATATATTATTTTAAAATCGGGGACTAATTGAAGCTCCACCAGGAGACAGGTTTTACTCCTGTGTCCCTGAATGTGAATAATCTGAAGTGGATAAAGAAATCTTTTTGTTCTGTCCCGTAGCTTAGATCCATGGTGACTGTTCATAGAGACACGGGGATGAAAAGGAAGCCTGTATGGATCAAACGTCACAACTTAGACACTTTTTCAATTTCCTAACAATCAAAAACATGAATTGACGGTATAATAACCCCACTACCCAGGCGGTTTACGGATTGGAAAACGCATCGCTCCAGTCCTGTAAATCCAAAACAAGTGACTACAGACAGCAGGGACTGCAGATCACAGAAGCAATGCAAATAATGACAATTCAGGGGGGCTTGGAACATCAGCTGCAGGGATGCAGAAATAACCAGAGTGTGTCAGGAAAAAAGGGAGAGGGAAAAATCTGATTTTGACAGCAGTCTGTCAAACAGCCTGTGTCAGGGGGTTATAATACAATCTGGCGTTAGGGTTCAGGCGTCCTTGGACCTTGTGTGCTGTGCCTGCACTGGGACTGCGGAGACAACCAGCTACAGGTAAAGTATCAATCCACAGCAGCAGTGAAAGCACAGAGGGGAATTCAAAAACCAAAACACATGATTGATGGTCCCCATCAACCTGCAAGTGTTGTAGAGCAATGGTGCTGTAATGATTTGTTCTGATTGTGGCCTTTATGACTTTCTGTTATGTTGGGTTGGGTTCATTCATGGATTGCACCGTCAAATTAAATTAGAGGAACGTATCATTATTTTAAATGCAAACATGAGCACAAATGGGCTCGTATAGGTACATGTTTAATAAAACACACACATACACTTTTCAACAAAGTCCTGGATGTGATACTGAATTGGTGTACATTCGTATTCGTGATTTATTCATGTCTTGTTACAGTGGTAGAAATACTCCATTTTCTAATGCATCTATTATTTAAGGATAGGCCCCGCAGGACATAACTCAACAGATTGTGGTCTAAAAAAAATGCATTCAAAACCACGTGTGTGTGTGTGTGTTTGTGTGCGCCTGTGTGTGTGTGTGTTCCCTTTGAACCCAAGTGGAATGAATTTCCTTCAAGACAATCTATAATGCATCAAATTCCTACCAACTCCCAGTAAACACACCTGTTTGTTGAGATAAGGTATTCTTACAATTCAAGGCGTCAGAGAGGGCAATCCTTCCCCAGCATCTTTATTCAGCTTTTGAGTATGACATGAATGTTATGTCCTCATACAGTGAGGTCCAAAAGTATTTGGACAATAAGTATTTTTTGGTTTTGTTTTCGGCTCTGTACTCCAGCACTTTATATTTGAAATTATATAATGACTATGGCGTTAAAGTGCAGACTGTCAGTGTCACGAATATTACAGAAGGTGACTCCCCTTCTTGTTCGGGTGGCGCTCGGCTGTCGTCGTCGCTCGGCTGTCGTCGCCGGTCTACTAGCTATCGCCGATCCGTTGTTCTGTGTTCGTTTAGTTCTGTCTAATTGGTAGAACCTGTTTCTTGTTTGGTTGTTAGGATAGGGTTATATATAGTCTGTTCAGCCCGCTTCTGTTTCGTGCGGGCTTGTTCGCCTGTTTTCTTGTTTGAATGTATTTTTGTTGGCATTTGGGTTTCACGCTGTCCGTTTATATTTCTGTTAATTTGTGTTTCCACTTTTGTTCATGTTATGTTTCCGGGACATTAAAGCGTGTTGTTTTTCCCACATCTTTTGCTCTCTGCGCCTGACTCCACACCTCTTCACTCATTTACTCTTAACAGTCAGATTTAATTTGAGGGTATTTTCCTCCATATCGGTGAACCATTTAGAACCATTTATCACTTTTTGTACCCAGTCCCCCCATTTTAGGGAACCAAAAATATTTTGACAAATGTGTATTAAAGTAGTCATAAGTATGGTATTTGGTCCCATATTCCTAGCACGCAAATTAATTGTAAATAATACCTTGTGTCATTTTGGAGTCCCTTTTACTGTAAATAAGAATACAATATATTTATGAACACTTGTACATTAATGTGGATGCTACCATGATTACGCATAATCCTGAATGAATTCTCATTAGCCTTCGCTCTCGCAGCATGTCCAGTGCTAGGGGATGAAGGCTGTTAAATGCTAGATAAATACAAGGCCAAAGCCAAGAAAGTAGAGCTTCACTGAATAGTGCCTGCACTTTGCCATTGTGGCACTGCCTTTTCAGGAGAGCAGGTCATTGGGGGACGCTCCCAATTAACCTTACTATGCACCCGGCACATTGTGTGACCTTTTGTGTCACAAGAATACAAGGGAATCCTGGGCGAGGAACACTGCTCTAAATTATCTTGGGTTTGACAACACACAATTACTACCTAATTACACTTTTGGTCTGTGTCTCTTATGGTCTGTTATGCTCATGTCATAATGATATCACAGTGCAGGGAGAACCTATAGTACACACAGCCTCTATGAGTGAGTCATCAAGTCGTCCTGTTTTTTTATAGTTCTGTTGTAATATGACGGACAAAAGCCACGATCATGTAGATGGCTTACAGCGGACCTCATAAGAAAGCCAGCCATAAACACCAACCCATATACAGTGCCTTGCAAAAGTATTCACCCCCTTGGGTGTCTTTGTAACATTACAACCTGTAATTTAAATATATTTTGATTTTGATTTTATGTAATGGACATCCACAAAACAGTCCAAATTGGTGAAGTGATATTTAAAATATGACTTGTTAAAAAAATATAAAAAATAAACAAAACTGAAAAGTGGTGCGTAAGATCATAAGATCTGGTGCAACCAATTACCTTCAAAAATAACATAATTAGTTAAATAAGGTCCACCTGTTTGCAATCTAAGTGTCACATGATCTGTCACATGATCTCAGTTTATATACACACCTGTTCTGCAACACCACTAAGTGTCACGGCTGATTTCCTCCTCTTCTGCTGAAGATGTGGTGTAGCAGGGATTGGACCAAAATGCAGCTTGGGACTGAAGGGCGGACTGGCTGACGACTCTGATGGATCCTGGCTGACAGACGACTCTGGCAAATCCTGTCTGACTGGCGGCTCTGGCGGATCCTGGCTGACTGGCGGCTCTGGCGGATCCTGGCTGACTGGCGGCTTTGGCGGCTCCTTACAGACTGGCGGCTCTGGCGGCTCCTTGCAGACTGGCGGCTCTGGCGGCTCCTTGCAGACTGGCGACTCTGGCGGCCCCCTTGCAGACTGGCGGCTCTGGCGGATCCTGGCTGACAGGAGACTCTAGCAGCTCTGGAGAGACAGGAGAATCTGACGGCGCTGGAGAGGAGGAAGGCTCTAGCAGCGCTGGACAGGCGAGGCGCACTGTAGGCCTGGTGCGTGGTGCCGGCGCTGGTGGTACTGGGCCGAGGACACGCACCTCAGTGCGAGAGCGGGGAGGAGGAACAGGGAGTACTGAGCTCTGGACACACATAGGAAGCCTGGTGTGGGGGGTTGCTACCGGAGGGCTGGTGCGTGTAGGTGGCACTGGATAGACCGGACCGTGCAGGCGCACTGGAGCTCTTGAGCACCGAGCCTGCCCAACCCTACCTGGTTGAATACTCCCGGTCGCCCTGCCAGTGCGGCGAGGTGGAATAGCTCGCACTGGGCTGTGCTGGCTAACCGGGGACACCATGCGTACGGCGGGTGCCATGTATGCCGGCCCAAGGAGACGCACTGGGGACCAGATGTGTAGAGCCGGCTTCATGGCACCTGGCTCGATGCCCACTCTAGCCCGGCCGATACGAGGAGCTGATATGTACTGCACCGGGCTATGCACCCGCACTGGGGACCCCATGCGCTCCACAGCATAACACGGTGTCTGCCCGGTCCCTCTCGCTCTCCTGTAAGCACATGAAGTTGGAGCAGGTCTCCTACCTGGCTTCGCACTACTCCGTGTCCCCACCCCAATACATTTTTGGGGCTGACTCTCGGGCTTCCATCCGTGCCGCCATGCTGCCTCCTCATACCAGCGCCTCTCCGCCTTCGCTGTCTCCAGCTCCGCTTTGGGGCGGCGATATTCCCCTGGCTGTGCCCAGGGTCCTTTTCCGTTGCTGCCTCTCACACTGCTGCTACTGCTGCCTCTCCTGCTGCTGTTTACCACGCCGCTTGGTCCTTGGTTGGTGGGTGATTCTGTCACAGGGATTCTGTAGCAGGGATCGGACCAAAATGCAGCGTGGTAAGTGTCCATAGTTGTTTTTAATTAATAAACCGAAACACTACAAAACAATAAACGAAACGTGAATAACCGAAACAGTACCGTGTGGTGAAAACAAACACAGACACGGAAACAATAAACCCACAAAGTACCCACAGAATATGGCTGCCTAAATATGGTTCCCAATCAGAGACAAGGATAGACAGCTCCCTCTAATTGAGAACCAATCTAGGCAACCATAGACATACAATATACCTATAAAGGATACAGCCCCATAACCTTACAAAACCCCTAGACATGTCACACCCTGACCTAACCAAAATAAAAAGGAAAACAAAGAATATTAAGGTCAGGGTGTGACACTAAGCAAGGGGCACCACCAAGCAAGCGACACCATGAAGACCAAGGAGCTCTCCAAACAGGTCAGGGACAAAGTTGTGGAGAAGTACAGATCAGGGTTGTGTTATAAAAAAATATTAGAAACTTTAAACATCACACGGACCATCATTAAATACATTATTAAAAACTGAAGGAATCCCATTTGCTAGATGTGCCAAGCTTATAGAAACATACCCCAAGAGACTTGCATCTGTAATTGCTGAAAAAGGTGGATCTGCAAAGTATTGACTTTGCTGGGGGTGAATAGTTATGCACGCTCAAGTTTTCTGCTTTTTTGTCTTGTTTGAATCACAAAAAAAAATATTTTCATCGCAAAGTGGTAGGCATGTTGTGGAAATCAAATAATACAAAAAAATCTATTTTAATTCCAGGTTGTAAGGCAACAAAATAGGAAAAGTGCCAAGGGGGTGAATGCTTCCGCAAGCCACTGTAGAACCACAGTACAATACACTCTTTGAAGAAAGGGTTTCCAAAGGGTTCTTCAGCTGTCCCCTGGAACCAAAAAGGAATCTTCAAAGGGTTCTCATATGGCGACAGCCGAAGCACCCTTTTAGGTTGTAGATAACACCTTTTTTTCTAATAGGTCGGCCTTACTAAAGAATAAATGGTGGTGTTTGGATGAGGGTTAGAGAGGGGAAGTGCAAGACATATTTCCGGATGAAAAGACCATATCCTTGCATGACATCATATGAAAGCAAGCCATAAAAAGTCCCACAAACCCATATAGATCCACAGTACAGTAGTCTAGCCTCACAAAAAAATAATTGGTGGTGTTTGGATGAGGGTTAGAGAGAGGAAGTGCAATACATTTTTATGACTCTAGAGAGTGATTTATAAGTCACAGTGGTCCTCTACATACGCATCAGTATCATAACTTTCTATATGACCCGTGGAATATGGATATTTCATTTTTATACTCTGTCTCCCCAACTTTAAGATGTCACCTTTTGCAGACATTCCGAGCTTTGCTATATTGCTCAGTTTCCAAATCTAATTAATTTTTTGCTGACGGAATGTTCTGTTGACACGGCGATTGAGTGTCAAGGAATGAAGTTTGCCAGTCTTCTTGGACAGGAAGACTAATGCATAAAATGGGAATGATCGCCATTGATAAGAATACTTTATGAACTAAGAGCAGTTGGTTAGTATTCTGTATCGAATATTCTTAAAGCTTTACAAGAGTGAAGCCATTCAGCCACTGTGAAACTGCAGATGCCCTTTGGGTTGTTTTAGTACATTAATGTGAAGCAGAGATGTTCAATATATGGGACTCATAATAAAAAATTAAGCAAGTGCAAGAAATGGCTCCCTACATGCAATATAAACTGTGGAAATGTTTGTCATTTAATCACCAGTCGTTGGTCATGCCACAAGAGCCAAAAACCTACTACGTTCTCAAATTAACAGCTCCTTAGGAATAGCTTTTCAGATATTCCCTAGCTTGAAGGGGTGTGACTGGGCGGATTTGTGTGTGTGTGTGTGTGTGTGTGTGTGTGTGTGTGTGTGTGTGTGTGTGTGTGTGTGTGTGTGTGTGTGTGTGTGTGTGTGTGTGTGTGTGTGTGTGTGTGTGTGTGTGTGTGTGTGTGTGTGTGTGTGTGCGTGTGCGTGCGTGTACTTGCATGCATACGAGTGTGTGTACACACCATTATGATGCATTACTGCTGGTAATTATACTGCACTTTAAATAAAATACAGGCCACCTCATGACAAAGGAGTCCCATATTTTTCTCTCAGTCATTATGATTCATTTCTCATAATAGCTTTTATTTGTAATATTCCCAATGGAAAAATAGACTGACAACCTTTGACTTCAACATGAATATAGATATGCCATTCATTCTAAGAAGAGACAAAAAACACAAGTCTTTCAATGGAAGCATGTTGCATAGATATTAATTTGTGTTCAATTTAATTATGTGTCATGTCCATTATCTACTGTGATTGTGACGTCAAGCTGCTCACAGATTTCACCCTTCAATGGAGCATACCCAGCTAATGACCTTCACTCATCCTCTTAACATGAGTTTTCCCCCGACATGAGGACTGCCCGTCGCCATCTCTAAAACTAGAAGCCCACGTCAAGCGAAGCACGAAAGAGTTTAGCAAAAGGGCTTTTTTTCCATGTCATGTCTGGTTCGCCAGCCAACCAGGGATGCTCAAGGAGCGAGGAGAAGGAAGAGGAACACTTGAGTAACAATGGAAAGAGAGAGTTAACCGAGCCGAGAGCTGGGACGTCGTAGCCCTCTCTCCCACTCTCCCCGTCAGAGCTAGTGAGTTTGTTTGTCTCGGAGCATCTGTCAGTACCTCTCGAGAAGCATTACTCTTGAAGCCTCGCCTCCTCTCTCTCTCGCTGCCCGGCTAGCCGCTCTGTTCTTTTGGCATGTGGGCCACACGCGTCAAGCCGCTGCAGAGTTGGCTTGAGTCAGGCCACAGGACTGCAGGACCGTGAGCTTTTCCCTTTGCATTTGTTCCAGTACCAATCATGCCGCTGCCGCAGGCGTCCCAGCCCTGAACCATGGCATACAGCTAGCCCAGTGCTGGATTACCTAATCTTACACCGACCCCTCTGCAGCAATCTATGCTGATAGGATGCATTCCTTAGTATCAGCTGCTTACCCTGTTTATAAGATGTGCACGTGCACTGTGTGTGTGTGTGTGTGTGTGTGTGTGTGTGTGTGTGTGTGTGTGTGTGTGTGTGCGTGCGTGCGTGCGTGCGTGCGTGCGTGCGTGCGTGCGTGCGTGCGTGCGTGTGCGTGTGCGTGTGCGTGTGCGTGTGCGTGTGTTTGTGTGTGTACTATAGCCATGTATTACCACATTACCACCAGGCAATTTTTCAAATAGTTTGGGAGTGCAAGGGTCTATGATAATATCCTGTCTACCTCCCCTGTGAATCGTGTGTGTGTGTGTGTGTGTGTGTGTGTGTGTGTGTGTGTGTGTGTGTGTGTGTGTGTGTGTGTGTGTGTGTGTGTGTGTGTGTGTGTGTGTGTGTGTGTGTGTGTGTGTGTGTGTGTGTGTGTGTGTGTGTGTGTGTGTGTGTGTGTTTGCACCCAGCATACTGTTCCACCTTATTACCACAGGGGGGTAATCCTTCATAAGCTTAGCAACAAGACAGGGTGTGTGATATTGTACATTCCTTTTCCCCTTGTAATTTATATGTGTGTCGGTGTGTGTGTATTCATGTGTGCACATGCGTACATATGTCTAGGCTGTATATGTGTTGCGTGTGTGTGTTTCTGTATGGTTTATACACATGTGTACAGTTGACTAACAGTATTCCTACTGTAGGTGGAAGGATGATGCATACTACTGCTGCAGTGTGTTCCCATGTAATGTAATCTGTGTTAGGTTTAAGGAGCACAGGGGCATATACCAAGGCCTTCCATAATGACACCTGCACAACAGAGGGATAGGAGTGATTGAATTTCTAATTTTACCTTGAGATTATCCTGTTATGCATGGCTGGCTTGGGAGTCTGGCTTTTGATTTGCTGTACGGATATATGCTGATTTCCATAATGATGACAATTATGATGATCGAAAGTGCCCATGCAATTGCAGTCCTTTTTATTTTGCTATAAATTGATTCGTTTTGTATCAGTTTGATATTCTCTCTGGATATTGTTATATTGTATTTTGTGAGAGGTGAGTTTCGTTCATATTTGAGCTTTGTTTGCCCTTGCTATTGTAAGAGTCCAACAGGTGGGTTTATGTCCAGGCAGGAGTCCAACACGGAGTCACAACGTGCACCACCACTGATGCCTTCCACACAGCACAGACACTGTATGGTTGAATAGTGTCATTCCACTGGACTCTGTCTCTGACATCACTGACATTGCATGTCTGGCACGGTCAACATGGACAGCTGGAGAAAGACATGCACAATAAAGGGTTAATCAGCAATTTTTGCATCCATTTTTGAGACGTTTAAATGATTGTTATATTGCCATTGATTCTTGAGGAATATAACTTCACGAGCGTAGATCAACTGTCTTCCTCCATCACAACACAAAATGTAAACTTGTTTCACTCTGTGGCGACTGTTTTGTTGTTTGAATCCCAGATGGCCACGGTTTGCGATGTCGTGTTTGCAGTCAATTGTACAAAGGACGTGTGTTCGGGAAAACACATGAGGATATTGAACCTTCCCATTTCCTCGTCCTGTCCAAGATTATGTGAGAATCATGATTCCCTTGTGAGTTCCATTTATATATGGAGACTGAGATAACGGAGATGGAGAGACCAAACAGCTTCCCAGCAGACCTTCGATCCCAATACAAAAGCAAACACTTTGTGCTTTTATCCCTTTGATTGTATTGAGAAATCCTGAGTGCAAGATTATTCATCTTGAGTGTATCTCCAACCACTGTTCCATTGTGACTGACCTCTTGAGGTTACAGGTCGACAGTGATTTTCCACAGACATCAAGGGCTCAGATTTTTTGACTAGTACAGACAGCTTTTCAGCCAACGCGTATATGTGATGGTATGCTTTAGGGCTTGGTGTCACACCCTGATCTGTTTCACCTGTCTTTGTGTTTGTCGCGGTGATCCCTCTTGTTAAATCCACTTCAATCAGTGTAGATGAAGTGAAGGAGACAGGTAAAATAAGGATTTTTAAGCCTTGAGACAAGTGAGACATGGATTGTGTATGTGTGCCATTCAGAGTGTGAATGGGCAACACAGAAGTTTTAATGCGTTCGAACAGGGTATGGTAGTAGGTGCCAGGTTCACCAGTTTGTGTCTAGAACTGCAATGCTGCTTAGTTTTTCACACTCAACAGTTTTCCGTGTGTATCAAGAATTGTCCACCACCCAAAGGACATCCAGCCAACGTTACACGACTGCTGGAATAATTTAAGTCAATATGGACCAGCATCCCTGTGGAAGGATTTCGACACCTTGTAGAGTCCATGCCCCGACGAACTGAGGCTGTTCTGAGGGCAAAAGGGGGTGCAACTTTATATTAGGAAGGTGTTCCTAATGCTTGGTGTACTCTGTGTATATGATCGTTGGAAATCATTGTTATTTTCAAATACGTTCTCTTTTTGGACTTACTTGTCGTCCATTTTCTGGGTACAAATCTTTATAAGTATCTTTATAATTATAGTTCCGGCCGACCATTCACTAGGTCAAAGTTCAGCCCGTGGCTGAGTCTATTTGACCCCCCTTCCCTCGATACTGTAGGTCCTCATGAGAACACACAAACTCACAAAGATGTAGTATTGTACAGCATAGCCTTTTGCTAACAACCCCATGCATCCTTGGCTGTATTCTCTTCAACCCAACTTATTAACAGAAGACATCAATTCAATTCAAGAATGAAGTCAAGCTCTTAAAATAATGATTTTAAAGAGGGTAAATGAATCGTGCTTTAATATTCCAGGTTTGAACCCCCTTCATACATGTGTGACAATATACTGTGAAAGAAAATGACTCATTCAAGTAAATCATACTTGAGTGGTTCTTGAAATACGATAACAATACAATGTTCCATAATGTGACTATATCAGAAGATGAATATGCATACAACATTGAGCACATATACAGTTGGTTACGAAATTATTGCCACCCTTCATGAAGAAAATGACATTGTATTATATGATGTGCAAAATAAATAATTAAAAAACTAAGCTATATTGTATGCTATTTTTTGATTATTATAAATTAGATTATTTTATACTAATACAATTGCTAAGAGAATATATTTTGTTAAGGTAGATGCCCGCGCCCCAGGGGGAATCTAATTAATATAATAATACAAAAATGTGTCAGTTTGTCAGACCTTGAGACATACCAAAAATCGTCTTCTCACAAAACTGTCTGTATGACCCCTCTATGGAAAGATGAGACTCTCACGAACACAAAGGTGTTCAGGGGACCTTCAGACTCCTCAGTCAAATATTGTTTTTGTATGTTTTATTTGATACTTCAAGGGGTCTTAATAAATTCAAAATCAAATAGATCCATGATCTGTCACGCCCTGACCTTAGAGATCCTTTTAATTCTCTATTTGGTTAGGTCAGGGTGTGACTAGGATGGGCAATCTATGTATTCTATTTATTTGTTGGCCTGGTATGGTTCCCAATCATAGGCAGCTGTCTATCGTTGTCTCTGATTGGAGATCATATTTAGGCAGCCTTTTCCCACCTGTTTGTGGGATCTTGTTTTTTTGTAGCTGCCTGTGAGCAGCCCAGAACGTCACGTTTTGTTTTTCTTCTGTATTGTTTTTTTTTGTTGGTGAGTTTCATATTTATTAAACATGTGGAACTCTAAGGCTCTGCGCCTTGGTCCATTAATTCAGAAGAGCGTGACTCGATCCTTGGCGTGACCTTCATAAAACAATTCCATATAGCTTAGTAGTACCCCCCAACCCTCCCCTGGCTTAGACAGGGCTTAGTTTCTTATGTGTTAACAAGTAATAATATTGACACCCCTGTTTTTGATACCTCACCTTGCAAGAACAACAGCACTGAGCCTTTGTTTTTTTGTTTTATGAGTTGGAGAACAAAATGGGAGGGATCTTAGACCAGTCCTCCGTACAGAATCCTTCCAGATCCTTGATATCCTTTATCTGTACTCATGGACTGCCCTCATCAATTCAAACCAAAGGTTTTCAATGGGTTTCCATTGAGTCCAAAGGCTGAGATGGCAGTTGCAAAATGTTGATTTTGTGGCCAATCAACACTTGTGTGGTGTTCATGTTTTTGTTATTCACCCAATGTTCGCGGGTCTGATGAACCCACTTGATTTGGTTTTTAAAACAAAACAGCCATAACAATTTATGCAAAAATACTTAACACTTAATACTTAGATGTTGACTTATATCAATTACAAGCAATATAGAGAGCAAACATGGTTACTATTTGCCATTTACCTGCTAGATCACATTTATCAATAAAATCGCTATTGTTTAAAAAAATATCTATTTGATTTATACAATTATAATCAAGACATGGGTGGAATAAATCATGTTTATCTTGAACAAATATAAATGAAACAAGGTTTTCATCCCTATTGATTGTTTATTGCTTTGAACTGAACAAATTGAAAGGACACATTTTACATACAGTATTTTAGGGAAATTATAATGAGCCACATTGAACACAAATTAAGGCCAATCTACACACCACATGAGGGACATAGTTCTACTGTGTGTGTTTTGCAAATGTATTTCTAGACTTGCATGCATGTGTACTGTGTCTTACTGTCCTTCTTGGGTCACACACGCATCGCAGCGCTTCTTCTTGTTGCTACCGGCTGCAATCTGGAATGATGAAAACACTTAGTCCAGGAATTTAACTAACATCTCACTCACTCACATATATAGTTACAGCAGGCCAAGGTAAGAGAGTCAGACACACACACACATGTAACAACATCAATCATACTTACCTCCGGTATTGGAGTCGTTGGCTCTGTGGGTCGGGCGAATGGGACACCAGCGTCCTCCTCCTGAATCCTCCTCACGATGGCTGCAGAAGCTGGGGTCCTTATGATATGTTGTCTGCAGTGGATTTGAGGTCTTACTAATGCCTTGCCCAACTCCACTAGAAAGAGCCGTCTCCTCTGGAGTTTCCCTCTGTTCCAATCTGGGTTTGACGCCATCCAGATGACAAACGCGTTGTACGCCGAGATGTCCAAGATGTTGAAAAATTTCACAAGTGGCCAGCGTAGGGTTCTTCTTTTGAAGCTGTAGCCAGTCACCAACTAATCTAAATTGTCCACCACTCCTTTTGTGTCATTGTAATCCATTATGATTTCTGTTTTTTGATGTTCCTGGCCACAGATTCTTCCATCCCTATGCAGCGTACTCATGAGTACCACATTTTTGCCTTTATTTGGCTCGTAGGACACTAAGGACATGTCTGTCGTGAACACAAACTTAGAGGAATTAATAGGCCTGTTCCGTGTATTCAACAGCTGAGGTGGGAGTAGCTTAGCTTGTTTTTTTGTACTGTTCCTGCCATCCTCAGTCCCTGTGTCACTTCCAGGACAACCCACATCCCTTGGTTCGTCTCAGGGGTCCTCCATCTGGCTTTCCCGTATACACTTGGAAGTTCCTAGCAGATGAAGATGAAGCAGCATCACAGGCAGCCCAGATCTTGATTCCATATTTGAGGGTTTAGATGGTATGTACTAGCTGAAGGTATGTCCTACCTAAATGGCATAAGCTTCTCATCAACAGTAACGTTGGGTCCAGGGTTATAAAACAGGGGAAGGCGGTCCACCCACTTGTCCCACACTAACATGATTGCAGCTGGCTTGTCTCTCTGCCGCCGAGCCGGTCTGGTGTCTCGGTTATCGAAGAGGATAATCCTAGAAATGATGTGTAAGTTTTCCAGAGACATTTCTGCAGGGAAAAGTGTTCTGCCAGTTTCTGCGTCCTACAGGGATTCTGTGGCTTGAATCTGAAAACACCAGCAAGAATAAGAACCCCAAAGTATGCATGCATGTAAATGAGTTTGGTCCATCTCCTTCCATCTCTCTCCAAAAACACGCCTTCCCTCCAAATGAGTGCAGTCCAGAATGATTTTCTGGTTGGTGTCTGGGATGAACAGTTCAAAAGAAGACTTTATGTTCTGAACATGAACAGCATCGGTCCTGGTTGCATCCTTATCATATTGGCAGCCATGAGGGGTGGCTCATTCCTTGGGCAAGAAGACCATTCAATTTCACAATATCTCCTCCTGCAGGCTGCTAACGGGCTGGTCCAGGGGCTGGCTGGGGGTCAATCTCATCGTCTTCTTCCAACTCGCTGTCAGACTCCAAATTGACAGAGACATGATCCTCATATTCTGCAAATTCTTCATCTTCCAAAGTGGGAGTATGGTGTATGGTCCTAATAGTAGAGACATGTAACTTAATTCAGTGCACCATGTTTTTTAAATAATGCACTGCTCACATGCCATTTTATGAAAGGAAAGAGACATCTGTTACAAACGCCATTTGCAATTATCATTAGGCCTAATACAGTGGTGTGTGTATTCATGTAATTTGCACTCTGGTGTTGTTTGATGTTACGGAGATACATGTTTTCCACTGGTCCTGGAAAAAAGGTATTGGTTGGTTTCCAATTTCATTAGTTTAAAATAATATATTTCCCCACAATGATTTTTGCTCATATTTAACAAGGGTGTCAATAATATGTGTATTATACTGTATACTGTATAATATACTGTATATGTGCTCAATGTTAGAAGCATATTTATCCTTTAAAATAGTCAGTAATTACAACAAAGTGATGAATATCATTTGATATCAGAAATGTAATTTACATGTAATGTAGTCAATTTTGGGCATATTATCAAAAACAAAATTGCTAGTTACACACACACACAGCGCTTTTAACCAGGAGTTGGAAGCGGTTCAGGGAACAGAAACGAAAACTGGAAAATAATGAACATTTTCAAGCAACAGAAATGGAACCTGGAACGAAAGTGATCCATGTTCCAGAACAGAACCATTATTTTAAAAGCATGGGAACCGGTTAATAATGTTATTTTAAATTCCAAGCATTTTTAAAGTCCCCCCCAAAAAAGCACTTATGCAAAGCCCTCATGCTGTCAATCAGAAACGTATTCCAGTGTCTGCCTGCAAGCTGAAAATCTTTACCTGTTCAGGCTAGAAAGAACTACTGTACTGGTGTTACAAGCATGAAGATAGGGAGAGAGATTTTTTATTATCAGGGATATTGCCAGCCAGAGAAATATTCGCCATGTTGGGTAGTCAACATTATTGATGAATAGCATTATAAATATTCACTTACCTTTGATGATCTTCATCAGAATGCACTCCCAGGAATCGCAGTTCCACAATAAATGCTTGTTTTGTTTGATAATGTCCATCATTTATGTCCATTTATGTCCAATAGCTTCTTTTGTTAGGGCGTTTGGTAAACAAATCCAAAAGCGCGATCTGGTCCAGTCGGCGAAACGTTCAAAAAGTTATATTACAGGTCAAAGAAACTTGTCAAACTAAGTATAGAATCAATCTTTAGGATGTTTTTATCATAAATGTTCAATAATGTTCCAACCAGAGAATTCCATTGTCTGTAGAAAAGCAATGGAACAAGAGCTAACTCTCTCGTGACCGCGCGTCATGTGCCTGTGACACTCTGCCAGACCACTGACTCAAGAGCTCTTATCCGGTCCCACATCACAGTAGAAGCCTGAAACAACGTTCTAAAGACGGTTGACATCTAGTGGAAGCATTAGCAAGTGCATCTTGGGGCGGCAGCGTAGCCTAGTGGTTAGAGTGTTGGACTAGTAACCGGAAGGTTGCAAGTTCAAACCCCAGAGCTGACAAGGTACAAATCTGTCATTCTGCCCCTGAACAGGCAGTTAACCCACTGTTCCCAGGCCGTCATTGAAAATAAGAATATGTTCTTAACTGACTTGCCTGGTTAAATAAAGGTTAAATTAAAATTAAAATATCCCACTGTGTATTCGATAGGGCTGATATGAAAAACCTTAGATTTCCCACTTCCTGTTTGGATTTTCTCTTAGGTTTTTGCCTGCCATATGAGTTATGTTATACTCACATACATCATTCAAACAGTTTTAGAAACTTCAGCGTGTTTTCTATCCAATACTAATAATAATATACATATATTAGCATCTGGGACTGAGTAGGAGGCAGTTCACTCTGGGCACGCTATTCATCCAAAAGTGAAAATTCTGCACCCTATCCCAAAGACGTTTTAACATTGTTTTCAACTTACATATTTGACACGCATGATTACATTGTGCATGTTCATTTATACAGTCATTATTATTCAACATGTCCTCACCTGGGAGTTAAACTCACAGCCTCTTGGTTCACGGTATTTCAATCTTCCTGCTACACCACCATGTCTGTCTCAATAAACAATTCATCTGACTAGTCTCTCATTGATTTGATTTACTTACTATAGAACGTTTAGTTTTGATTTCTGTATAATGTAGTCTGTTGGTGCATACTATGATTCCTTAATCACTATGATAAATAAAATAGTTTTTATTGAGTGTACTTTTAACAGAGCTGAGATTAGATGTTTTTTTTCTTACTAGCTCTGATTTTGCTGATAGCTACTTTACTGAGAAAACATATAGTTACAATGACTGCTATATGGTTGTCTCACCTAGCTATCTTACGATGAATGCACTTACTGTACGTGACCCTGGATAAGAGCATCTGCTAAATGACTCAAATGTAAATGTACTTTGAAGTGGAAAGTGTAGCAATACAGGTGAAACCAGTTATTGACACAGACATGGCGGCATACCAGGAAGATTGAAATACTGTGAACCAAGTGGTTCTGAGTTCAAATCCCAGGTGAGGACATGTTGAAACATTGTATAAAATAACATGCACAATGTAATCACGTGTGTCAAATATGTACATTGAAAACATTGTATGTTAAAAGCACTGTGTGTAACTAGTGCCACAGCCTTTTTCTGTAGGTAAAATGCCCAAATAATATTTTTTTGTTTAATGAACATGAGACAAATTGAGCAAACACATAATTTTAAGTTGACATCATTTTTGCCTATGTTATTTTATGCTGAGGTGAAGTTTGGGCCAACTAAAAATATTACCCTCAGGTAACACTTTGCAATGTTGAGTAAACAGAAGACAATGCTGTGGAACTAGATAGTTAATCATATTTAGTTTAAACAGTGTACATTCAAATTCCCATTTATTTTGGGGGAGCTAAGAAAATCAATGCCACAATACATTATTCATTGATCTGACTGCCACGTGCAGTGATGTAGTGGTAATAAAAAGATTGTTAAACTATAAACTCCAGTGGGCAAGATGAACAACCACCAATGTGGACACAAATGTATGAGATTTTTAGAACTGTATTTTTTGCATTTGAATTAAGGCCCATTCACCTCAGCACCCCACATAGGTCCCCGACTCCAAGTTTGGGAACCACTGTCCTAACCTCTCTTTCCGATTGCTTCCTCTCTGTGTATCTCCCCTTCCTCCTCCTGCATGCATTGCAACCTGCCTCAGCACTAGTTATGTTTCCATGAACTTGTCCAGTGATTTTTTGTTGTTGTAGACATTTAGAAATGTCTAACATTACATTGGTTCGACAATTGCCTGCTACTATGTCGAGTTTCAAAATAATAATCTTGTGTCAATAAAAACAGATAGACATCAAAGTTGTCACACCCACAACAAAAAAATGTTTTTGCAAAACCTACAGTGTCGAAGAAAAATGAAGGGGTTGAAGTGATTCCATTATCCATTTAGGTAAATTCCACGTTAATAAATTGGTGACAGCCAGTATTGTCCCCCCCCCCCCCCCCACCTATCTGTTTCATGTCTCAGGTAGCCCACGAAAGCCAGCGTGGCTAGAATGCATGAAGTTTTTTATACTTGCAATATTATAATAATTCTCATGTGCCAGCATATCGCCACGGTCCGTGCTATGGTGAAACGTGCACTCCTGTAGATCTGAATTAGTTGGGATGGTGAAACTTGCTATCCAGCCAACCAGAAAAGCAAAGCAAAGCAATTCAGGCATTCTTGAAAGTCCGGACAAGCATCCTGCAGTGAAACATTCTTTTTATAATGGAAAAATAGATAATGTGTTGACATCACGTGCCCCGCTTACCTTCAAAATCACTCTGCAGTCATCATTCATTTAAAAAACACAGTTTCTATTAGGGATGTGCCGATATAGTCGAACTCGTAATCGTAACTAATTATTCAAATTTGATACATGTAATCGGATTTACTAGTGATCAGCAAACCCGGAAGTGCGCTTCAGATGCTGGTAAAGCCTATACCCTAAGTGTGCATTACTGCGCTATCACTCAGAGCACATCATTATTTTCGTTATTGTTCAATGCACATGATTGACTTACTTAGTCCTATTTAATTATCAACGAAATAGGCTAATAAATAGCCAAATGCATGGCTAACTACTACTACATGCATTTACTCCAGACACAGATTTAGATGAAGGTAAGCTATTTCACTTGCCCCATATATTGCTTCACTTTCAAGAGGAGCAAAAGATTTCTCTCCCAACACTTACGCCACAACATTTGTACAATCAAAATGAACAATAATCTACATTTGTAATTTTATTTTGTAATGATCTGTCGCTCTGTAAACATGAATGAGCGAGAAAAAATAACCAAAGCAAGCATGGGCTTGGACAGTAGGCCACCTAAACATCTTCAAGAAAACAGATAAAAAATGGCCATAATGGCCTGAGAAAAGTCGACAGGAAATAACTAGATTGAACAACAATGACTAGCTATGGATTCTGAGTCATACACAATGTTTTGAGAAGGGGAGACGTGTGCCCTGAGACGAGTGACTGTGAGTGAGTGAAACAGAGTCACTCACGTGTCTATCTGTCTGGGGAAATGAGAGCAGAGGGAGAGCGGCTTGTTCTAATCCCATCCTTGCAGCACGCTCAAATGACACGCTGTCTGTTCCTTTACTCACAGGACAGGAGAAATAACCAATAGTTGTTTGGAGCACACAACACTTCCCACTGGTAGCTGAAAATGACTGTTTTTCCGATCACAGATAATTACAAAATGATTACGTGATAATTGTATTCGGATAAATCCCCATATCCGTTACTATTACATTTTGTCTAAGTCCTCGGCCCATCCCTAGCTTATTTTCCTTGAAAGTTGGACGAAAGAAAAAATCCACCCCTGTCGAACGGATGAAAAGGTTGTCGATCTTAAGAAAATGTGTCCTATGTCTACCACACAACTGTTTGTCTCATTAGTACTCTCAGTAAAGCAAAGATAAGATGGGAACTTAGCAGCTTTAGTATCTTAGTATCTTTTGTTCCTGCTGAGGTCAGGCTCTTTTTAATGTTAGCTGCTTACTTCATCCTTCTAGCCAGCTCCCTTTAACATTAGCTACTGCAGTACTAACAGAAGTCTCTGCCAGAGGGCCTCCCGAGTGGCACAGTGGTCTAAGGCACTGCACCGTAGTGCTAGCTGTGCCACTAGAGATCCTAGCTCGAGTCAAGTCTCTGCCTCTCCCGAGTCCGTAAGGGAGTTGCAGCAATGGGACAAGACTGTAACTACCAATTCGGGAGGGTGAAATAACAATCTAACCAGATAACCTCCTGACTGATATCTGTAAGAGAATATTTACCAGTTGTGCACTCATTTGTCTTGTTTGTTTAGGGGATGTCTGTGGACATGGCAGGAGTCACGGATGCATCTCACAAACCTACTTGTCTGTTAGCGACGTCTATAGTTGCCTACTTGTATAGCCACTTGCCATTGGTCTGCTGAGCCAGAGTCCGTGCTGCGGTAGTTCGTTTCACGTCTCACTGGCCCTTGGCCCATGCCACGACTTGTGAGTGGGTGGAGTTAGCCATTTAAGAGAGTGGTGAATGTCCTGCTAACAAGGCAAACCCACGGGAAAAATCCAGGGGGCCAGGCGAACATAATGAACAAGAGGCAGGTACGATTACAACTCAGATCAAAAATATAAGCATTCTGAGCTTTTCTTCAACTCTGTTAGCACTATAATATGTGGGTAAACACTAATGAACAAAATAAAAAGGTGAATTAAACTCTATTAAAAAATGAAAATGTGCTTTATCAGCTTTTGCCATGTGTGTTTATCATCCATTACATCCCTGGCCACGTGGCTCCGTAAAAAATAATCATTTGAAATCAGTTCATACATGAAGACACACCCCAGCTGTATTCAGGTAGTCTTCCTGACAGGGAAAGCAGTTAAAGGAGGCCTTGCGTCTTTGAGAGATTACACACAAGGTTACACGCACACACACACACACACACACACACACACACACACACACACACACACACACACACACACACACACACACACACACACACACACACACACACACACACACACACACACACACACACACACACACACACACACACACACACACACACACACACACACACACACACACACACACACACACACACACACACACACACACACCCCTCCATCTGAACAGTGGCCTTAGCCAAGCGTCTCATTAGCCCGAAACACCTACAGTCAGCCGTTTGAAAACATCCCCTTGGTTTGATGCCTGGGCCAAAGTAACTGAGCTGCCAAGCGACCGACGAGTCCAAAGTGTTACGCGTGAGATTAATATAGACGCTGACTAATTTATAATTGCTCCAGTGTAGCTTGATGCCGGGATTTGCCTTTGCCTCTCTCTGTGGAGGTTCCTTCACTGTAATCCCTCTGATGCTACGTCCAACACATCTTGTCCAAGGCCTGATAAATCCATGAAAGTAGACACGACAGAGGAGTTTATCTCGAGTTGAGTGGAAAAGTGAGCTGTTTTTTCATGATGAAACAGGCCTGAAATAGCCACTTATTTAGATCAACGTCATCATCCCACGTTTCAAAGTTTAGCCAATTTGCACCCTCGAAGTAGCAACATGGCAGTTTGTGAAGTTCATAACCTTTTTTGTTACATGATTAATGCATTTAACATGAGCACTTATCTGCGATATAATTCTTTCATGGCGTCAACATAGAAAGGAAGCTGTTGACAAAGCTAGAATCCTTATTTTCTTCATACATTTTTTTACTTAAATATTTTCATGATATATACCCATTGACTCTTGTAAATGCCTCATGAGCTTAGTTAAACTATCGTACCCAATCAGAACCCAAAATATAAGCTTGTTTTACTGCAATGTTTGTCAACAATGTATATGTAAATAAACACTGTATATATAGCCTGGTTACAACTATAATTGTAACACCATGGAGGGTCAGTCCTTGCATCCACAGCTCTGTCTATGAATTAGAGAGTGGGTATATGTCTCCAGGCTCATCGCTCAGCTTTTTTACCATAACAGAGGTGGGATGAATGCTTTCTTATTGTTTCAATCAAGGACTCCAGCTTTATATTAACCTGCCATCACCTATTTGGGAGTGGAAAAGGAAAAAAGACACCCAGAGGCAGGAGCAGAGTGGCAGCGAGGGGACTTCCTTGATTGACATGAACAACTAAACATAGACCTCGATCACACTGTTCTGAAAGCTCTCTGTTTGATCCATACACTACTACTCGTGTTCTCTGCATTTCAAAAATGTAAAAGATGGATGCTTTTATTCACTGCACATAGCAACTGTAAATAATAACCTGATCTGACATAACACAAAGAAATGGCAACAAAACATATCACAGCTGAGGTAGTTAGACATGCATTAGATAGACATGTACGGAAATAGAAGGCACATTGCATGTTGGGAGGTTCCTTAATGAGAGCAAAGACTCTCTGTTCATTATGCATCGAGAAAGCTTTTGGCTCATAAATGAAGGATGCAAATGAAAACACAGCCAGCTGGTCTAAGTGATCATGGGTGTACTAGTCGACAAGATACCGAACAGATGCAGTCATTTACACACCTAATGGTGAGAGAATAGAGTAGCATGCAATGTCAGAATACAGTAACATGTCATGTCAGAACACAGTAGCACTCCGTGTCAGAATACAGTACCACGCCTTGTCAGAATACAGTACCTTGCCAAGTCAGAGTACAGTAGCATACCATGTCAGAATACAGTAGCACGCCATGTCAGAATACAGTACCATGCCTTGTCAGAATACAGTACCTTGCCATGTCAGAGTACAGTAGCATACCATGTCAGAATACAGTAGCACGCCATGTCAGAATACAGTAGCATGGTTTATTGGTTATATCATCAGTAAAGGTATTCTTAGGCAATGAAGAACGATGTGCAATGAAAGCTTGTGATAATTGATGAGCTTTTCCTCAACGGCGATACCAAGGAGAGGTTAAGAATCTCAGTTGACTAATCCATGGCGTTACACACAAGTCATACAAAGACTCACAAAAGAGAGACAACGGCTGTGTCCGAGAGCATCGATTTCTAACCGACTGATCGACAAATAATGATGAGTAGTTATTTAGGATGCAGGGTGACTTGTAGATCAGTCAGTCTGCAGTTGCCAACTGCAATGTCGATCTCAATCATGACCAGTATGCCTGACTGCTTGTTTTAGATTGATGAATTGAAAAGGTACATGCTCAAGGCATGTTATGCCTCGTTTAGCCAAAAGTGATACAGGTCAAGTGTTAGACTAAGAAAGGTTGTCTCTCCAGTCATATCAGTTTGGTGACACAAATGTAACACTACTCATGACCACTCGTTATGCAGTGAGAGTGAAAAACGTGAATGTTAGGATGTCTTGGATCTTCCTCAAATTAAATCCATAAAAAAAGGTCATTTGGGGGAAGCATGATTTGCATACATTTAGAATCATTTAGAATTCATTGGATAATAGAACATTTACACGTGACACTTCCAGTTCATTCACATGTGAGTCTTCTGTAACACATATCAATCAACTCCTTGAAAGATCAGATGATGTGTGACACCGGAGGCAATCAATTGAATTACAATCAGCACATCAAGACCTTAATGGATAGTTAGGCTTCACGTCGGTGCAGGTGATGACAGTAGAGAGGACATGATTGTGTCTCTTTGGGGCAGGTGTTTAACAAGAAGTCTGTGCGGAGCCTGTTCACACAAATTAGCTTGATGATCGTATCAGCAGTCCCTGCTATTACAACATGTTACAATTGGTTGATTAATGCAATTGAATCAACTATTGTGTCAGCACATTAGCCACAATGTAGTATAGTGCATTGGGATACTTCAGTAGTCCTTGGTGCAATCAGTTGATTCAAATGGTGTGTCTCAATCAAAATATAAAGAAGTTAATCATTGCGGATGTCTCGAGGGCCTCAAGTATGATCACAGCTGTTATGGACCATAAAATAACAAGCTACTTCAATAAATAATCAAGAAACGGGTATACTCAGAAGGAAATAAATAAATAATACTTAAATCAGCAAAAGTAGGTTGGTAACCTAAAAGAACAGCAGTATCTCTGCAGTTCCACCAGGGAGTTGATGGGTGAGGAGGCTTGACTGATTGATCTGCCCCAATCAAACTATTACACTGGTCAATGGCTGCACCTTATCCCATACTCATAGAGCTGCCATGTGGTGTGGTACCTACGCACACGGATGTCCGATTGCTAAGGCTAGGACCATGTAAGGCCTGTGGGGTAATAACTAAGGCGTTAGCAAGAGCATCCCTTCATGAACAGTATTGACAGATGGTGTGTACAGAACGTGGAGTAGAACAAGAGAGGGATATGCTGCACCAGGAGAGGGGACAAGGGAGAAGCACAAGATATTTGCTTGGGGACAAACACAACAACAGTGGGGGTTTTGCTGTCAATACATACATGGCACTAGAAAACAAATATTGTCATGTACAATCTAATTACACACACAGACGGACAAAAACACACTCAAACACGCACAAACACACGCACACAAAGTCCTGTAATCGAAAAGGAATCAATAAATCCAAGCAAGATATGTATAGAAGACAGATTGATGTTTAACTAGGCTGCACCAAAACCACTGAATTACATGAATTTGTTTTTGTGGTCTTGATCCTGTTACCTCAACCACAAAGAAAGGACACGTCAAAAATCATCCAAAAAAAGCCAAGAGAAATCACAGCGGTATTGGATATTTCCTTTTCAGCATCGCAATCCTGTTTAGCATGACGCCTCTATGAAGCCTCAGTGGCAAAACACACAAAAGAAATAAACAAAAAAAAAAGACAGCGAAAGAGAACATGATACAGAAAGTAGGAGTGAAAACATTGGTCCAGCTCAAGGGACTGTTTAGAAACTGAACCACTTTACTCACTTTGAAGGCAAGCTAGTAGGAGTCTACGCCGCGAGAGTTCTCTCTTTTCAAGTGACGGTAATGTTTCTTCCCTCTTTTGTGCCTCCCCTACTAGGACTTAGTTCATGTTCTTTAAAAGCCTTTGGGAAGCAGTTGGTTCCCACCATGTCGTTGAGTTCCTGTCAACTGACACCATGCCTACAGTCTACATCACTTTGTTCCCCCTAACCCTCATATTCAACCACTTTATTTCCACCAAAACACTTCTGTTTTTTTTTCAACACATTCACCCAACTGATATGCTCTTGAGAAGTGATGTACAAGAAGATATGATGTGAATTTGGCTGAGTGGGTAACGATGTTAACTCTAGTCGAAATGTTATCCCTGCTCCATAGCCTGGGATTCACTTCCTGGTCCAGGCAGACCATTCATATTGCGCGTCTCCTTCCCGTCTGTAAAAATACAGTTTAAAAAGAAATCTGTGATAAAAAGGCATATTTTAGTTTGAAAGCGTGTGTGTAGGATCAGGCCCTATGGCCTACATCCTTGTCACAAGCTTTCTAAAATGACACGCAATAAACATTCTCCCCAAGGGACAATTGTTGCTGGGCAAACAATTGCAGTGAATTGCATTCAGCTACAATGCAGACAGCATAGAACAACATACAGGAATTATACATACTGTAAAGCTATGACACTGTAATGGACTTCCTCCTCTTCGTCTGAGGAGGAGTAAGGATCGAACCAAAGGGCAGCATGGTAAGTGTTCATGTTCATGATGATTTTTAATAAAAACTCAGAACACTAAACCGAAAAATAACACCCACAAACCAATAGTGAAACCCAGGCTACCTAATGTTACCTAATGATACTCAATCAGGGACAACTAAGGACACCTGCCTCTGATTGAGAAACATACTAGGCCGAACACAAAACCAACATAGAAAAACAAACATAGACCGCCCACCCCAACTCACGCCCTGACCATACTAAAACAAAGAATAAAATAACAGAACTATGGTCAGAACGTGACAGACACACAACAACAGACATACATACTACATACATAACCAATGACATTGTCAAATTGTACAGACAACAGCACTTAGACATGAATTAATACAGCTACAACAAGTGAAAAAGATAAACAATGCAAGGTATAGTCCATACGTTTGCAGTCCAAGGGCCTGCATTGAACACAATCCTCAAAACTCAATACAAGCAATTGGTTCCAAAATATTTCTCTATTTTCAATGGGCATGCACGATATATGGATGAACATATTGAAATCGGCCGATATTAGCTAAAAATGGCAACATCGGTATACACATGCGCTACACATGCAACACAGCATTCCGAACCTAGCCCACAAAGCAGTCAACAAGTCAAGCAGTTACTTGAAAGAGGAAGAACATTTCAGCGAGACAACTCAAAGGTCAAATCCATTAATGCCAAGATAATGGAATTCCTTGCCCTTGACAATCAACTGTTCTCTGTCGTGGGTGATGTTATCTTTCGCTGATTGGTCGAGCACCAGTACACACTACCAAGTGCGCAATGTTTCAGATGTTGCCCTACCGGAGTTACACAGTAATAGCGTCACTTCTATTAGCTTCACAACATACATACTATGGAATGCCGTTTGAGTCTTTGCATGTCAAAAAAGATACAAGTCAAATAACACGATTTGACCCTTTTAAATAAGCTTTTCATTTGACACGTCAAATAACAGTTCTATTATAGAATGTTAAGTGTTATGAATTTGAATGTGCAAGCCAAGCGCCACCACTACTCTCAGTAGCACTGTCAAAGCTGTACAAAAAAAGTCTGCAAACAAGCAAACACCGGCCACGAACGATGTGTTTACAATACCGCGTCAGTCAGAAAGCATTATTTGTTCGACCGCAACTTCTGGGGTAGCTAGCTAGCTTTAGCTTGGTACCTAGCTAGCACCAATACAACCAGCTTGAAAACAATTAACAGTAGAAACTGCAATCATTTTCATTATTCTTAGCAATGATTTAGAAATCCTTTTGAGTAAGTATTAGCTAGGTAGCCACTTGTTGTTCGCCTATTGAAATTGAACTTCAGTTCATGAAAATATTTAGCTAGCCAGCTACTTAACCCTGTTGCCCAAAGCTAACTTTAACCCTGCTCAACAAGGCCGGGTTATGTGTTGTGAAGTTAGCCACAATAAGGATTATGCACAATAGTGTAATTTGCAGTTTACCTTCAAAATAAAAGTACCTCTTGGAAAGTAATGCAGAAGGTTTCAATTACATTTACATTACATTTAAGTCATTTAGCAGACGCTCTTATCCAGAGCGACTTACAAATTGGTGCATTCACCTTATGACATCCAGTGGAACAGCCACTTTACAATAGTGCATCTAAATCTATTAAGGGGGGGGGTGAGAAGGATTACTTTATCCTATCCTAGGTATTCCTTAAAGAGGTGGGGTTTCAGGTGTCTCCGGAAGGTAGGGAGGCGAGCAGGCTAGAGGTGGATGAACGCAGTGCCCTTGTTTGGGTGTAGGGCCTGATCAGAGCCTGGAGGTACTGAGGTGCCGTTCTCCTCACAGCTCCGTAGGCAAGCACCATGGTCTTGTAGCGGATGCGAGCTTCAACTGGAAGCCAGTGGAGAGAGCGGAGGAGCGGGGTGACGTGAGAGAACTTGGGAAGGTTGAACACCAGACGGGCTGCGGCGTTCTGGATGAGTTGTAGGGGTTTAATGGCACAGGCAGGGAGCCCAGCCAACAGCGAGTTGCAGTAATCCAGACGGGAGATGACAAGTGCCTGGATTAGGACCTGCGCCGCTTCCTGTGTGAGGCAGGGCGCCAGGACTGGAATACCTAGGATAAGATAAGTAATCCTTCTCACCCCCCCCCTTTAAGATTTAGATGCACTATTGTAAATTGACTGTTCCACTGGATGTCATAAGGTGAATGCACCAATTTGTAAGTCGCTCTGCATAAGAGCGTCTGCTAAATGACTTAAATGTAAATGTACTTAAATGTACTCTGCGGATGTTGTAGAGCATGAACCTACAGGAACGGGCCACCGCCTTGATGTTAGTTGAGAACGACAGGGTGTTGTCCAGGATCACGCCAAGGCTCTTAGCGCTCTGGGAGGAGGACACAATGGAGTTGTCAACCGTGATGGCGAGATCATGGAACGGGCAGTCCTTCCCCGGGAGGAAGAGCAGCTCCGTCTTGCCGAGGTTCAGCTTGAGGTGGTGATCCGTCATCCACACTGATATGTCTGCCAGACATGCAATTGGTGGAATCATGCCATATTTAGACTAGATAATGTTAAACAAGGTTGGAATGTGAAGCAATGAAATGGGGGTATCAGTCTACTCAGTGACACTCACAGAACACAACTGTGAAGAGTTTACATAAATATTAGCGTTATAGCTCTTATCGCGGGACTGTGACTGTGTGAAATCACCTCCCCAGTCAGCCTATGTTGTGTATAGACATTCATATTGCACTATACAGCTTTACCTAAGGATTGCAGATCAATGAAATGAGGAATCAGTGTACTCAATACCCAAGATATTTATTCCCAACATCCTCCTCAGAGTTATCAGACTCCAAAACATCCACGCAGTGTTATTTTCTCTCGGGAGTAGTGTTCAATACACATAGGTTTTGAACTGCAATAAGAGCTACGATGCTAATGTTCTCTGGGTGTCACTGAGTAGACTGATACCCCATGTAAGTCTGCACAGTGAAATATGTATGTCCCCAATGCAATTCTAAAGTATAATACATCCAGCGTGATTTCAACAGATTTTTGTCAAATTAACAAATTTTTGTCTTTTTTTAAATATTACAACATTCCAAACTCGTTTAGCATGATCTATTCAATTACGGCATAATTCTACTATTTGTATTAATTTGCATCAATGTCAATGACATACTTTTATTTTGAAGGCTAACCGCAAAGTCCACTATTGCGGCTAATCCTTATTGTGGCTAGCTTCACATAGATGGGTCCGACCACCATTAATCAAAGTTAGCTAGCTAACTATAGCTACTGATAAGAGCTACGATGTCGTTTTGCTATGTTTTTGGGGAAGAACATTGTTTGCATCCATGAGCTAGCTACCTTTTTTTTATGACCAGCACTGTAGGTGTGCGAGACAACTTTACCAGCATCATAGCTTACGTATCGATAATTTGTTGTGACACATGAAATAAGAGTGACAGTGTAATCAACGTGTAATAACTACGTAAAAAATGAATGAACACGTTAAATTATTAGGTGACGTGCAGTCATATTCAGGTCCTGATTGGTGAACAAGTGTGTGTGTGTGTGTGTGTGTGTGTGTGTGTGTGTGTGTGTGTGTGTGTGTGTGTGTGTGTGTGTGTGTGTGTGTGTGTGTGTGTGTGTGTGTGTGTGTGTGTGTGTGTGTGTGTGTGTGTGTGTGTGTGTGTGTGTGTGTGTGTAAGAACCGACGCTGGAGTGGAGAAGCAGGTTCGGGTAGTCAACATTTAATTGGGAACAGACATGGAACAAGACAGGAACACGGTCAGCACCGGGTAACATAACGACATACGAACATTAATGTAGCAGCGGTGTCACGCCTTGGTCATTGTATTTTGTGTTTTTGTTATATGTTTGGGTAGGCCAGGGTGTGACATGGGTTTATATGTTGTGTTTCGTATTGGGGTTTGTATTATTTGGGATCGCGGCTGATTAGGGATGTTGTTAGGCTTGGCTGCCTGAGACGATTCTCAATTAGAGTCTGGTGCTTATCGTTGTCTCTGATTGGGAACCGTATTTAGGCAGCCTGAGTTTCGCTTTGTATTTCGTGGGTGATTGTACCTGTCTCTGTGTTGTAGTCACCAGATAGGCTGTAATTAGTTTCACGTTCCGTTCTGTTGTTTTTGTATTTAGTTTCAGTTATTTCATGTACCGCATTTTTTCATTCATTAAAGTCATGAGTAACCAACACGCTGCATTTCGGTCCGACTCTCTTCTTTCAACAGACGAACGCCGTTACAAGCGGGGGACAGCGCTGGGGAAATGACAAATATAGGGGAGGTAATAAACAGGTGATAATTTGTTGATGAGCATGACGAGGGAAGGCAGGTGTGCATAATGATGGTGGCAGGAGTGCGTAATGCTGGGGAACCTGGCGCCAGGGAGGGGGAGCAGGCTTGACGTGTGAGTGTGTAACCTTAATTAACCTTTATTAACTATGCAAGTCATTTAAGAACAAATAATAATTTACAATGACGGCCTACCCCGGCCAAACCCGGACGACGCTGGGCCAATTGTGCCCCGCCCTATTGGACTCCCAATCACGGCCGGATGTGATACAGCCTGGATTCAAACCAGGGGCTGTAGTGATGCCTCTTACACTGAGATGCAGTGCCTTAGACCGCCACATCCATGTGTGTGTGTTAACTATTTTAACTGTACTAGAATGCTTAAAAGGCAGCTAAAATGTTAAATATCGCTCATCTGTGTCGTTTTTTTGGCAAGGAAAATACTGGATATTGGTATCGGCCAAAAATGTCATATCGGTGCATCACGAATTTTCAATCGTCTTTGACCTTGGTGTCAAGTAGATTTTGACAGACAAATAGGTCTTGATGTACAATCACTACAGACGTAGTGGCAGAAACCCTGATGTAATAACAGAGCTTTTTGAGTGGTTTGGTTTTGAGCGGGGAGCCCCACTCATTATTGAAACAGAGCAGAAGGACTTCCTTAGATGAAACTGTGAAGAGCAACAACAAGACATAGGTTTAGCAATGCAGGTAGCCTAGCGTTTAAGAGTGTTGGGCCAACAACCGAAAGGTCACTGGTTCAAATCTCTGTTTCTACTAGCTGAAAAATCTGCCAATGTGCCCTTGAGCAAGGCACATAACCCTAATTGCTCTGGATAAGAGTGTCTGCTAAATGTTAAAAAATATATATATACAGTATAGTAGAACAGCCTCCGACAGCCGGTCAGGATAATAAGAAGTAAGGTTTATAAAGCAACAAGAAACATATGCATGTACCAAAACAACAGATGTATAGTTATATCCTCAGTGTAACGTCATTCATCTGTTGAATGAAGAGAGTCAGACCGAAATGCAGCGTGTAGGTTATTCATGACTTTAATGAAGGAATTGCGGTACATGAAATAACTGAAATACGAAAACAACAAACGGAACGTGAAACCTATTACAGCCTATCTGGTGACTACAACACAGAGACAGGAACAAACACCCACAAATTACAACGCGAAAGTCAGGCTGTCTAAATACGGTTCTCAATCAGAGACAACGACAAGCACCTGACTCTGATTGAGAATCGCCCCAGGCAGCCAAGCCTAACTAGACACACCCCTAATCATACACAATCCCAATTACTACAAACCCCAATACGAAACACAACATATAAACCCATGTCACACCCTGGCTTACCCAAACATATACCAAAAACACAAAATACAATGACCAAGGCGTGACACTCAGGATTTTTTATTTTTTTATTTAACCTTTATTTAATTAAGGATCCGCCCCTTTTCTCCGCCTTTCGCCTAAAATGACATACCCAAATCTAGCTGCCTGTAACTCAGGCCCTGTTGCAAGGATATGCATATTATTGGTACTATTGTTAAGGACATCATCTGTAACGTAGACAGAAATCATACAATGAAGGGCTGCTGCTCTGTCGATCGAAGGATCAGGGAGAGTAATCATCCACTAATGATCATCTATAGGAGTCTTTTCGGCTTTGTCACCCCAGGAAAACTGTCGTAATTACTGCTTCCTCTGATGTCAGTAGCCTATTTTCAATAGTCAAATAGTCATGTATCACGCGTCAACAAGACTGTAAGCAAAGCATTCTTCCCAAGGATTACCGTGTGTAAGCCTCTATGTTTAGCTGCACCCAAGATACATATGCCTTGCTTTGCTAAACCTTTATAATTGCATTTTTCATTTGGTGAAGGTTTTGTCTTGCATGGGAAAAAAGTGGAACATGTTTCTCACCAGATACTCTATACATGCTGAAAATAAAAATGACATACTCCTATCAATTTTTTAACTGAAATTATTTAACTTAAATCAAGGCATGAAAGTTTTGTGAAGAGAAGCTAAGCCCTACTGTATTTTCTCAGCTTCCATTAGAGAGTGTGTACAGTATCACAGTTAAGGACTGAAATGCCTGTCCTCCTCCTTAAAGGGTGACATTTTTACACAAAAAACTCACATACAATGTTTGCCTTTAGATGGGGCATACAATATCACGCTTTGAAATAAATATGATGTAGTATTGGAGTTAATATGGACTATTTTGGTTATTATAATGGGGCCAATGTTATAAAAGCCGTATGTCTCTCTATCCTACTCCTTCCATCACACCCTCTGTTATCTGTGATTCAGTCTGTGACCTTGTGAGATCTTACTCAAGGGTCACCAGATGTAAGCCTTTCACTAAGGTTCAACCCAGCCATTCCCCTCCCATACATTCTGCATATCAACTGACTCATGTTTCAGATCTAATAGCCTTTATTATCCTAATACATTACCATCATGGAGACTGCCATCATGTCTTGGTAACCCAAGCCCAGCAATTAATCTGGAGAAAACCTTAGCCCTCCCACCTACTCTTTCCATTACCACTGGGTGAAGTGAGAGGAGAAACCGTGCTAGCCCTCTCTAAACCTTCACAAGGTCAATCAGTGTCCAACAGGATCAGAGCGCTTCCTGCGGTTCCGGAAACCCCTTCAGCTGGTGACGAGATCCGGGGTCCTTTCAGCCCCCAGGGTCAGGTATCCACGTAGAGTATCAGTAAACAGGAGCACCACAATGTAGCAACCAATGGTTGTCATTGACTACCTTAGCACTGGACTGGAAGAGTATTGATTGTAGTAGAAACCTGGGCTTTTCGAAGAGTGTGTCAGGTAAGTGGTGAGAGGAATGAGTGCTGAGTGCCATTAGAGTCCCCATCAGGATGAGCCGCATCACCTCAGGGTCTCCGGCTGCTGTCGCGGGCGCAGATATTTTTAGTACATTAATAAGTAACCTGGATAGCCCATTACATCATGTTTCTGTGGAGTGGACATGCATTAAACAGCAGATGTCTTAGATATGACTATGGGCTGTCTTGTGTTTAGGGTTACGATTGAAACTAATGACTATATTTGGATGACGAGCACATTTTCATTCCAAGTACGAGAGCCATGCTATGAGTGAAATGATGTCAGAATCATCTCCACCATATTTCAGCTGGTTAGAATATCCAAGTGAATCCAATGTCCACACTTAAAATATAAATGTTTAAAGTGGAGGTTCATCCAAAACACTTCTGGGCACTTTAGAACAATTACCTGGTCATATTTCAGTAACCCAGTCCGTTTTTAGATGTACAGTAGATAATAAACTGATTCTACCCCCGCCTTCCCCATAGAAATCCCATGCAAAGTCAAAGTCCATAATAAATACCTCCCAAAACACATCGCTCTGACCTCCCATGACCACAATAGTCCTTGTAATGACTTTCTCGGCACAATTTTCCAGCAAACTTATTTTAGTAGGCACATTTTACCAATGTATTTAGTTATTTTCGTATTGAAATCCTGGAAGTAGATTAATGCGCGCCGTGAGTCAGGATTTAGATCGTAACTTCTTAGGTTGAGGTTGGTTGAAGGATGTAAACAACAATATTTTCTTCTTATAGTGTTTACAGCCCTCATCAAATTTAGTTAGAGTAAAGAGTCAGATTAAGAATGAAGAGGACGTCGGAGACCATTTTCAGAATGGTACCCTTGTGCCATATCGGTTTGAGCTGTATCATACTGAGGCTGAGTTGTTCCATTTGCGGATGAGAGAAATGATCACAGTGACTGGTGGTGTCGAGAATGGGACCAGTTTATTCCGATAATGAAGGAGGTAGAACATCAGACTGACGATGCAGCAGAAGATGGCGTGTGTAACTAAACACTCAGATGCATTCTCTCATCAATCCTGGTGTGATGGAGACATTCTTCAGAATGCCCAGGATCAGCTGGACACGACGTGACACACCTGAAGGTCCAAATGGCAAGCTCTCTGAAGCATAAGTGGTTTGCCTAATATTACTCACAATATATTTATATTATTGTCTAAGATGAAAATAAATTGCCTACCTAATGACACCCTTCCAACTGTATTTGTGTGTATCCTGCCTACAACCCATAATGCAACTGGCTACTGTAGTCCCCTTCTTTCTTTTCTCTCCAAAACTCTTGAACGTGCCGTCCTTGGTCAGCTCTCCCGCTATCTCTCTCAGAATGACCTTCTTGATCCAAATCAGTCAGGTTTCAAGACTAGTCATTCAACTGAGACTGCTCTTCTCTGTATCACGGAGGCGCTCCGCACCGCTAAAGCTAACTCTCTCTCCTCTGCTCTCATCCTTCTAGACCTATCGGCTGCCTTCGATACTGTGAACCATCAGATCCTCCTCTCCACCCTCTCCGAGTTGGGCATCTCCGGCGCGGCCCACGCTTGGATTGCGTCCTACCTGACAGGTCGCTCCTACCAGGTGGCGTGGCGAGAATCTGTCTCCTCACCACGCGCTCTCACCACTGGTGTCCCCCAGGGCTCTGTTCTAGGCCCTCTCCTATTCTCGCTATACACCAAGTCACTTGGCTCTGTCATAACCTCACATGGTCTCTCCTATCATTGCTATGCAGACGACACACAATTAATCTTCTCCTTTCCCCCTTCTGATGACCAGGTGGCGAATCGCATCTCTGCATGTCTGGCAGACATATCAGTATGGATGACGGATCACCACCTCAAGCTGAACTTCGGCAAGACGGAGCTGCTCTTCCTCCCGGGGAAGGACTGCCCGTTCCATGATCTCGCCATCACGGTTGACAACTCCATTGTGTCCTCCTCCCAGAGCGCTAAGAACCTTGGCGTGATCCTGGACAACACCCTGTCGTTCTCAACTAACATCAAGGCGGTGGCCCGTTCCTGTAGGTTCATGCTCTACAACATATAAAGTCAATAGTGGTAGTTGAGAAGAACATGTTGCTTGCAATTGCCAGTCTACCTTTTATACCAATAATATCCTAATTAGCCTGTAAAACCATAGACAACAGGAAGAAAAACAGCCTCACACTATGACCACTAACAATGAGTTGGCTACACAGTCTTCAAGAATACAAGATCGAAAGAGCCATCAATAGTATTGTGGCAGGTACCCTTTCAGTTAGTTTTGGGCCAGGAAAAAAAAGGTTTGCTGGTTCAAATACCTGAGGCGACAAGGTGAAAAATCTGTCTGAGTGCCCATGAGCAAGGCATTCAATCTTAACTGCTCCTGTTAGTCACCGGATAAGAGCATCTGCTAACCTACCTTATGTACATGTATTGTGCCATAATCAATACAGCTTACAAATGAATATGTTTCATGATCCCTGAGCCTGTAATATTTGATGTTGTATAGGCCTATTTATTATCTTGATCGTTGTATATAACATTGTCATGCATTAAACTGTTTTTCCCCCTCTCTAGACATTACAGACTGGCCTCTTATTGGATCCCCCTGGAGTGGATGCTGAGGGGATAACAACTAGGTTGAGGCCAACGACGTTTACTCCCAGCCTCTGTGGTTGCAGCAATTACCGTACATCCGACTACCCTGACCCCAACAGCAGCTACATTGGATTCCAGGAAGTTGAGTAAAATTTTCAAATAAATCAATTAAATGTTGTTATAAACTATTTAATGTTATTTAACTACAATTACACCATTAGCATGCCATTCACACTGTCACTCAGCATTGGTTAGAGCAGGGATTTACAAACATGTTCCTGGAGCTCAAACGTCACGTCAAAAGGGGCGGTGTTGCAATCTACTGCAAAGATAGCCTGCAGAGTTCTGTCCTACAATCCAGGTCTGTACCCAAACAATTTGAACTTCTACTTTTAAAAATCCACCTCTCTAAAAACAAGTCTCTCACCGTTGCCGCCTGCTATAGACCACCCTCTGACCCCAGCTGTGCTCTGGACACCATATGTGAACTGATTGCCCCCCATCTATCTTCAGAGATTGTGCTGCTAGGCGACCTAAACTGGAACATGCTTAACAACCCAGCTATCCTACAATCTAAACTTGATGCCCTCAATCTCACACAAATTATCAATGAACCTACCAGGTACCTCCCCAAAGCCTTAAACACGGGCACCCTCATAGATATCATCCGAAACCAACTTTCCCTCTAAATACACCTCTGCTGTCTTCAACCAAGATCTCAGCGTTCACTGCCTCATTGCCTGCATCCGTAATGGGTCAGCAGTCAAACGACCTCCACTCATCACTGTAAAACGCTCCCTGAAACACTTCAGCGAGCAGGCCTTTCTAATCGACCTGCCCGGGGTATCCTGGAAGGATAATGATCTCATCCCGTCAGTAGAGGATGCCTGGATATTTTTTTTAAATGCCTTCCTCACCATCTTAAATAAACATGCCCCATTCTAGAAATTTAGAACCAGGAACAGATATAGCCCTTGGTTCTCCCCAGACCTGACTGCCCTTAACCAACACAAAAACATCCTATGGCGTTCTGCATTAGCGTCGAACAGCCCCCGTGATATGCAGCTGTTCAGGGAAGTTAGAAACCATTATACACAGGCAGTTAGAAAAGCCAAGGCTAGCTTTTTCAAGCAGAAATTTGCTTCCTGCAACACTAACTCAAAAAAGTTCTGGGACACTGTAAAGTCCATGGAGAATAAGAACACCTCCTCCCAGCTGGCCACTGCACTGAAGATAGGAAACACTGTCACCACTGATAAATCCACCATAATTGAGAATTTCAATAAGCATTTTTCTACGGCTGGCCATGCTTTCCACCTGGCTACTCCTACCCCGGTCAACAGCACTGCACCCCCAAAAGAAACTCGCCCAAGCCTTCCCCATTTCTCCTTCTCCCAAATCCGTTCAGCTGATGTTCTGAAAGAGCTGCAAAATCTGGACCCTTTCTTTCTAAAAGTATCTGCCTGTTTACTAGCCTGTTCAACCTCTCTTTCGTGTCGTCTGAGATTCCCAAAGATTGGAAAGCAGCTGCGGTCATCCCCCTCTTCAAAGGGGTGGACACCCTTGACCCAAACTGCTACAGACCGATATCTATCCTACCATGCCTTTCTAAGGTCTTCGAAAGCCAAGTCAACAAACAGATTATCGACCATTTCGAATCTCACCATACCTTCTCTGCTATGCAATCTGGTTTCAGAGCTGGTCATGGGTGCACCTCAGCCACGCTCAAGGTCCTAAACGATATCTTAACCGCCATCGATAGGAAACATTACTGTGCAGCCGTATTCATTGATCTGGCCAAGGCTTTCGACTCTGTCAATCACCACATCCTCATCGGCAGACTCGATAGCCTTGGTTTCTCAAACGATTGCCTCGCCTGGTTCACCAACCACTTCTCTGATAGAGTTCAGTGTGTCAAATCGGAGGGTCTGCTGTCCGGACCTCTGGCAGTCTCTATGGGGGTGCCACAGGGTTCAATTCTTGGACCGACTCTCTTCTCTGTATACATCAATGAGGTCGCTCTTGCTGCTGGTGAGTCTCTGATCCACCTCTACGCAGACGACACCATTCTGTATACTTCTGGCCCTTCTTTGGACACTGTGTTAACAACCCTCCAGTCAAGCTTCAATGCCATACAACTCTCCTTCCGTGGCCTCCAATTGCTCTTAAATACAAGTAAAACTAAATGCATGCTATTCAACCGATCGCTACCTGCACCTACCCACCTGTCCAACATCACTACTCTGGACGGCTCTGACTTAGAATACGTGGACAACTACAAATACTTAGGTGTCTGGTTAGACTGTAAACTCTCCTTCCAGACCCATATCAAACATCTCCAATCCTAAGTTAAATCTAGAATTGGCTTCCTATTTCGCAACAAAGCATCCTTCACTCATGCTGCCAAACATACCCTTGTAAAACTGACCATCCTACCAATCCTCGACTTTGGCGATGTCATTTACAAAATAGCCTCCAATACCCTACTCAACAAATTGGATGCAGTCTATCACAGTGCAATCCGTTTTGTCACCAAAGCCCCATATACTACCCACCATTGCGACCTGTACGCTCTCGTTGGCTGGCCCTCGCTTCATACTCGTCGCCAAACCCACTGGCTCCATGTCATCTACAAGACCCTGCTAGGTAAAGTCCCCCCTTATCTCAGCTCGCTGGTCACCATAGCATCTCCCACCTGTAGCACACGCTCCAGCAGGTATATCTCTCTAGTCACCCCCAAAACCAATTCTTTCTTTGGCCGCCTCTCCTTCCAGTTCTCTGCTGCCAATGACGAGAACGAACTACAAAAATCTCTGAAACTGGAAACCCTTATCTCCCTCACTAGCTTTAAGCACCAACTGTCAGAGCAGCTCACAGATTACTGCACCTGTACATAGCCCACCTATAATTTAGCCCAAACAACTACGTCTTTCCCAACTGTATTTTATTTATTTATTTATTTTGCTCCTTTGCACCCCATTATTTTTATTTCTACTTTGCATATTCTTCCATTGCAAAACTACCATTCCAGTGTTTTACTTGCTATATTGTATTTACTTTGCCACCATGGCCTTTTTTGCCTTTACCTCCCTTCTCACCTCATTTGCTCACATTGTATATAGACTTGTTTATACTGTATTATTGACTGTATGTTTGTTTTACTCCATGGGTAACTCTGTGTCATTGTATCTGTCGAACTGCTTTGCTTTATCTTGGCCAGGTCGCAATTGTAATTAAGAACTTGTTCTCAACTTGCCTACCTGGTTAAATAAAGGTGAAATAAAAATGTAGATTTTCTGTCATGTTTTGTCTTAGATTGTCTTGTCATTTTGCTTTTCCTTCTGTTCGTTTTCCCCCTGCTGGTCTTTTTAGGTTCGTTCCCCTTTTTCTCTCTCCCTTCCTCTCTCTCTTCTCTCTATCGTTCCGTTCCTGCTCCCAGCTGTTCCTATTCCCCTTATCAATCATTTAGTCTTCCCACACCTGTTCCTTATCTTTTTCCCTGATTAGAGTCCCTATTTCTCCCCTTGTTTTCCGTTCCTGCCCTGTCGGATCCTTGTCTATTGTTCACCGTGCTGTGTCTGTGTATCGCCCTGTCGTGTCGTGTTTCCCTCAGATGCTGCGTGGTGAGCAGGTGTCTGAGTCTGCTACGTTCAAGTGCCTTCCCGAGGCAACCTGCAGTTCTTGATCGAGTCTCCAGTCTGTTCTCGTCATTACGAGTGGAATTATGTCTTATGATTGTAGATTTGCTTTACTGGATTAAAGACTCTGTTTTCGCCAAGTCGCTTTTGGGTCCTCATTCACCTGCATAACAGAAGGATCCGACCAAGAATGGACCCAGCGACTATGGATTCTCTCTACTCTACTCTCGAGTTCCAGGGAGCGATGCTCGGCAGACACGAGCAGGAATTGTCTGCTGCTCGGCATGCCGTTGAAACCCTGGCCGCTCAGGTCTCCGACCTCTCAGGACAGTATCAGAGTCTTGGTCTCGTGTCACCAGCTACTTCCGGTTCTTCCGAGCCTCCGGAACCTAGGGTTAATAACCCACCATGTTATTCTGGGCAGCCCACTGAGTGCCGCTCCTTTCTCACCCAGTGTGATATAGTGTTCTCTCTCCAACCCAACACATACTCAAGAGAGAGAGCTCGGATTGCCTACGTCATATCACTCCTTACTGGTCGGGCTCGGCAGTGGGGCACAGCTATCTGGGAGGCAAGCGCTGAGTGTACTAACAATTATCTGAACTTTAAAGAGGAGATGATAAGGGTTTTTGATCGCTCAGTTTTTGGGAAAGAAGCTTCCTGGTCCCTGTCTTCCCTATGTCAAGGTAATCGATCCATAACGGATTACTCTATAGAGTTTCGCACTCTTGCTGCCTCCAGTAACTGGAACGAGCAGGCGTTGCTCGCTCGTTTTCTGGAGGGACTCCACGCTAAGGTTAAGGATGAGATTCTCTCTCGGGAGGTTCCATCCAGCGTGGATTCTTTGATTGAACTCGCTATTCGCATTGAACGACGGGTAGATCTTCGTCACCGAGCTCATAGAAGAGAGCTCGCGTTAACTGTGTCTCCCCTCTCTCCGACACTACCGTCTTTCCCCACTGACTCAGGTGTTGAGCCCATGCAGCTGGGGGGTATTCGCATCTCGACTAAGGAGAGGGAACGGAGAATCACCAACTGCCTCTGTCTCTATTGCGGTTCCGCTGGTCATTTTGTCATTTCATGTCCAGTTAAAGGCCAGAGCTCATCAGTAAGCGGAGGGCGACTGATAAGCGCTACTAGACGGTCCTCTCCGTCAAGTACATGTACTACCTTACCGGTCCATCTACGCTGGACCGGATCGGCAGCTTCCTGCAGTGCATTAATAGACTCTGGGGCAGAGGGCTGTTTTATGGACGAAACCTGGGCGCGGGAACATGACATTCCTCTCAGACAGTTAGGGGAGCCCACGGTCATGTTTGCCTTGGATGGTAGTCCTCTCCCCAGTATATTATATGAAACACTACCTTTAACCCTCACTGTATCTGGTAACCATAGTGAGACCATTTCTTTTTTGATTTTTTGTTCACCTTTTACACCTGTTGTTTTGGGTCATCCCTGGCTAGTGTGTCATAATCCTTCTTTTGATTGGTCTAGTAATTCTATCCTTTCCTGGAACTTTTCTTGTCATGTGAAGTGTTTAATGTCTGCTATTTCTCCTGTTTGTTCTGTCCCCTCTTCTCAGGAGGAACCTGGTGATTTGACAGGAGTGCCGGAGGAGTATCATGGTCTGCGCACGGTCTTCAGTCGGTCCAGAACCAACTCCCTTCCTCCTCACCGGTCGTATGATTGTTGTCCTGTTCTCTTCAAGAAGCGTTTTGCATCCGCTCCTATCCTTGTTGCACCTGACGTCACTAAACCGTTTATTGTTGAGGTTGACGCGTCGGGGTGGGCGTGGGAGCCATTCTGTCCCAGCGCTCCGATACTGACGATGGGGTCCACCCTTGTGCGTATTTTTCTCATCGCCTGTCACCGTCGGAACGTAACTATGATGTGGCTAACCGCGAACTGCTCGCCATCCGTTTAGCCCTAGGCAAATGGCGACAGTGGTTGGAGGGGGCGACCGTTCCTTTGTCGTTTGGACTGACCAAAAGAACCTTGAGTACATCCGTTATGCCAAACGACTGAATGTGCGTCATGCTCGTTGGGCGTTGTTTTTCGCTCGTTTCGAGTTCGTTATTTCTTATTGCCCGGGTACTAAGAACACCAAGCCTCATGCTTTATCCCGTCTCTTTAGTTCTTCTGTGGCTTCTACCGATCCCGAGGGATCCTTCCTGTTGGGCGTGTTGTCGGGTTGACTGTCTGGGGAATTGAGAGACAGGTTAAGCAAGCACTCACGCACACTGCGTCGCCGCGCGCTTGTCCTAGTAACCTTCTTTTCGTTCCTGTTTCTACTCGTCTGGCTGTTCTTCAGTGGGCTCACTCTGCCAAGTTAGCTGGCCATCCCGGCGTTCGGGGTACGCTTGCTTCTATTCGCCAGCGGTTTTGGTGGCCTACTCAGGAGCGTGACACGCGCCGTTTCGTGGCTGCGTGTTCAGACTGCGCGCAGAAGAAGTCTGGTAATTTTTTTCTGCTTCTGCTCCTGGTCTTGCTGGGTCTCAGTCTGTTCCCTGCCATCGCATCTCTCCTGTTCTTGTTCCTGCCCTTGCTGTGTCTCAGTCTGTCCCTAGTTGTTACTCTCCTGGCCTGTTTGGTCCTGTTTGCTCTAAAGCTTTCAGTTCTCTACCCGTGTCTCATTTTTTTTTTTTTTTAGAGTAGTACCCTAGTTTCCCTTTTTATCGTTTTTCGTTATGGTCCTGAGGAGAGGAGTTGGGTTCTTTCTCGGGACGTGCTGGACCGTTTGTGATCTATGATTTCCTCCGTTGCCGCCAGTGTTCCTCCTCGAGAGCGCCAGGAGGCGCTCGGTGAGTGGGGGGGTACTGTCATGTTTTGTCTTAGATTGTCTTGTCATTTTGCTTTTCCTTCTGTTCGTTTTCCCCCTGCTGGTCTTTTTAGGTTCGTTCCCCTTTTTCTCTCTCCCTTCCTCTCTCTCTTCTCTCTATCGTTCCGTTCCTGCTCCCAGCTGTTCCTATTCCCCTTATCAATCATTTAGTCTTCCCACACCTGTTCCTTATCTTTTTCCCTGATTAGAGTCCCTATTTCTCCCCTTGTTTTCCGTTCCTGCCCTGTCGGATCCTTGTCTATTGTTCACCGTGCTGTGTCTGTGTATCGCCCTGTCGTGTCGTGTTTCCCTCAGATGCTGCGTGGTGAGCAGGTGTCTGAGTCTGCTACGTTCAAGTGCCTTCCCGAGGCAACCTGCAGTTCTTGATCGAGTCTCCAGTCTGTTCTCGTCATTACGAGTGGAATTATGTCTTATGATTGTAGATTTGCTTTACTGGATTAAAGACTCTGTTTTCGCCAAGTCGCTTTTGGGTCCTCATTCACCTGCATAACATTTTCACCCCGACAGGTAAGCTCGATTAGGGTTGGAGGATGGAAACCTATAGAACGGTAGCTCTCTAGGTAAGGTTTGAGAACCATTGTGTTATGTAAAACACAGAGAAGATCCCAATTGCGTACCCTTTGTGTCCTCTCGCCTTCTCAAAACACAATCGATGAGAAAGCCAGAGGAAGGACCTCCGTCTTTCTCATCCAATGTGTTTTGAGAAGGAGACAGGACGCGAGGAGTGTGCAATTGAGATATTCCCACAGAATCCTGCTCATTACTTAATGAGCTGACTCATGCTTGGGAGGCAACCCGGTTCCAAAACTTCACGTGAAAAACACGCCTACCCGTTCGCCCGTGGCAGATTTGTTGAATCGCCTCGTTGAATCGAACTGTGGGGTTCCCATTCAAGACAATGATAGCATAATGTGTGGACTGCCGGCCATTGCGAGTGTACCCACAGGAGCAAAGCAGGATGTAAATATCAAGGCACACGGCGAGACCCAGATGCAGACACAGGGTGCAGATGGTTAGAGTCTTACAATGATTATTAATCCACTGGGGTCGGCAAAAGAATGGTCGTGGACAGGCAAAAAGGTTAAAACCAGTTCAGAGTCAAATAGGTACCGAAGGTCAGGCAGAATCAAGGTCAGGGCAGGCAGGATAAACAGGCAGGCAGGAAAGTAGTCCAGAGTCAGGCAGGGGTCACAACCAGGTGGACTATAAAAAAGAGAATAGAAAAGGAGTACGGGACAAACACGCTGGTTGACTTGACTAAACATACAAGTCGAACTGGCACAGACAGACAGGAAACACGGGGATAAATACACTGGGGAAAATAAGCGAAACCTGAAGGGGGTGAAGACAATCACAGGAACAGGTGAAACAGATCATGGTGTGACAGTAAAAGCACACAGGAAAAGCAGGAAGTGTACCCATCACTCTGTGTTGTGATTTGTTGGATCAACTCAGCTGACAGCTGATGAAACGATGAATTTGCTCAAATCATTTCTGCACAAACTGTCAGAAACCGTCTCAAGGTCTGCTGCTCATCTTCCTCAAGAGGGCCTTGACCTGACTGCAGGTTGACATCGTAACCGACTTTGCTGGGGAAATGCTCACCTTTCATGGTCACTGGCACATTGGAGAAGTGTGCTCTTAACTTGGTGGCAGTATTCTCACGTCCGGATGAAATGCATGCCCAAATTCAACTGCCTGCTACTCATCCCCAGAAGATGACATATGTATATTATTGGTAGATGTGGATAGAAAACAACAACAAAAGTTTCTAAAAACTGTTTGAATCATGTCTGTGAGTATAAGATAACTTATTTAGCAGGCGAAACCCAGAGGACAAACCATTCAGATTTATTATGTTTGAGGTCACTCTCTTTTCAATGGGTTTTCATTGGGAATCCAGATTTGGGACCTTCTTGCAGTTTCTACCGCTTCCACTGGATGTCACCAGTCTTTAGAAATTGGTTGAGGTTTTTCCTTTGTGTAATGAAGAAGTAGGCCTGTTCAGAACAAGGGTCACTTGTAGTGTAATGTTAGATAGAGGCGCATGACCAGAAAGCTAGCGAAAGTTTGTTTTCCTCCGGTATTGAACACAGATCAACCCGTCTTCAATTGTATCGATTATTTACGTTAACAAATAGCTAAAGTTGTATTACAAAAATAGTTTCAAAAGTTTTGCCAAAGTTTACAGGTAACTTTTTAGATATTTTGTAGTCGCGTTGCGCAAGTTGGAACCAATGTTTTTCTGGATCAAACGCGCCAAATAAATAGACTTTTTGGATATTAAAATCTACAAAATTAATTGAATAAAAGGACCATTTGTGATGTTTATGGGACATATTGGAGTGCCAACAAAAGAAGCTCGTCAAAGGTAAGGCATGAATTATATTTTTATTTCTGTGTTTTGTTTCGCACCTGCAGGGTTGAAACAAGCGTCCCACATATCTCAGAGAGGTTAATAAATGAACAGTAAGGCATTGTGTGGGTGAGCGGTTTGCTGAGATACCGTGACGAGAGCTGAGGCCCATTGTCATGCCATTCTTCCACTGCCATCATCTCATCTTTCAGCATGATAATGCCCATGTCGCAAAGTTGTGTACACAATTCCCCAGAAGCTGAAAATGTCCTTGTTCTTTCATGCCTGCATATTCACCAGACATGTCACCCATTCAGCATGATCGATGTGTACGACAGCGTGTTCCAGTTCCTGACAATATCCAGCAACTTCACATAGCCATTGAAGAGGAGTGGCACAACATTCCACAAGCCAAAATGATCAGCTTGATCAACTATGTGAAGGAGATGTGTCATGCTGCATGAGGCAAATAAGGGTCATACCAGATACTGACTGGTTTTCTGATCCACACATCAACCTTTTTAAGGTATATGTGACCAGAATATCTGTAATCCCAGTCATGTGTGTCATGACTCCTGTGAGGATCCTAAACGTCAGGTTACACTGAATCAGCTCTACAGAGCTCTCTCTCTCCCGCAGAGGGGGAGAAGGATGGAGTTGGGCCGGATTTATGACTTAACACCTGGTCGTAAATACCTTGCAGAAACTCTTCCTTTGGCTCGTTAGTTTGGGAGAATGGAATGTCTGCTGTGTTACACAGAGAGACTGTGCTGCCAAAACTTCAACATCAAACAACTGACAATGAAACAACATTTCTAACATAAAGAATGTTGGGAATGATGACAGATTGAAAATGGGAAATAATAATAATAATAATAATATATATTTTGTGATGTCATTAAAATGATCAGAAAGATGATATAACGGAAACATTGTAACGTTAAGAGCTTTCTCAATGTAAATATCAGATTTACATTTAAATGTTGTAATGCTTATATGATTAAAATGAAACTATTTGTGAAAAGATAGCAATGCGAGTTTAGTCTTCTAATGAGATAATGGTTTCTCATGTTTGTTTTACACTAACTAAACCACGACCGTAAAGAGGTCTGACTTTGTGTCCAAATGATGGTGTAAGCCATCATTTAAAATCACTGAGAATTTAAATACCAACCAAGCAGGTGGACGGTGTAAGCCGGACGTCACGAATGGTTAGACTCTACCAGACCAGACAGAGTGGAGAGGTGGCTACATGGCTGAACATGGTGAGACCAGAGAATGTGAGGACGTGGTCCACACATTGAAATGGTTAAAACTGCAAGACCAGAAGAAGGTGAAGAATAGACCAAACATTCTCATTCTGCAGCTGGGTATTGTGAAGAGGTCTATGATAATTGACAAAGACAGGAGGGAAGAGCAGTTCCCTCTCACCACCGTGTGGTACACTCCTGATGTATTAATTCTAACAACACTCCAGAACAAAAGAAGCTTACAACTGAGAAGGATATTGGGACCTCTGGTGGACAACGAGAGACTTACATCTAACTACTCGTCATAGAAGGATCTAGTGGTTTCAACAGAGAGACGACAGAGAAAGACACCTACTCGTAAATATATGTTGTCATTTCTATTCCAAATGAGCGGTTGTTAGGGAGCTAAATATTAAAATGTACTGTGAGCATAGTTTGGGCACAAACCCACCGTCTCTGGACCAGACAGGACTGGCAAAAGGTTGTCTTCACTGAGGAGTCACGGTTTTGCTCACCAGGGGTGATGGTTGGATTCGAGTTTATCGTTGAAGGAATGAGCGTTACACCTAGGCCTGTACTCTAGAGCGGGATCGATTTGGAGATGGAGGGTCCCTTCATGGTCTGGGGTGGTGTGTCACAGCATCGTCGGACTGAGCTTGCTGTCATTGCAGGCAATCTCAACGCTGTGCATTACAGGGAAGAGATCCTCCTCCCTCGTGTGGTACCCTTCCTGCAAGCTCATCCTGACATGACCCTCCAGCATGCCAATGCCACCAGTCATACTGCTCGTTCTGTGCGTGATTTCCTGCAAGACAGGAATGTCAGTGTTCTGCCATGGCCAGCGAAGAGCCTGGATTTCAATCCCACTGAGCACTTCTGGGACCTATTGGATCGGAGGATGAGGGCTACGGCCATTCCCCCCCCCTGAAATGTCAGGAAACTTGCAGGTGCCTTGGAGAAAGAGTGGGGTAACATCTCACAGCAAGAACTGGCGAATCTGGTGCAGTCCACGAGGAGGAGATGCACTGCAGTACTTAACCTCTTGGTCCTACCTGGCACGCAGGCGTCCCATCTAGAGCTCTGGAAATGCAAATGCACTATGCTAAATGCTAATAGTATTAGTTAAAACTCAAACGTTCATTAAAATACACATGCAGGGTATTGAATTAAAGCTACACTCGTTGTGAATCCAGGCAACAAGTCAGATTTTTAAAATGCTTTTCGGCGAAAGCATGAGAAGCTATTATCTGATAGCATGTAACACCCCAAAAGACCCGCAGGGGACGTAAACAAAATAATTAGCATAGTCGTCGCTACACAAACCGCACAAATAAAATATAAAACATTCATTACCTTTGACCATCTTCTTTGTTGGCACTCCTAGATGTCCCATAATGTCACGCCTTGGTCATTGTATTTTGTGTTTTTGTTATATGTTTGGGTAAGCCAGGGTGTGACATGTTGTGTTTCGTTTTGGGGTTTGTAATTATTTGGGATCGCGGCTGATTAGGGGTGCTGTTAGGCTTGGCTGCCTGAGGCGATTCTCAATTAGAGTCAGGTGCTTATCGTTGTCTCTGATTGGGAACCGTATTTAGGCAGCCTGAGTTTTGCTTTGTTTTCATGGGTGATTGTTCCTGTCTTTGTGTAGTATTCACCAGATAGGCTGTAATTAGTTTCACGTTCCGTTTGTTGTTTTCGTCTTTCAGTTATTTCATGTACCGCGATTCTTTCATTAAAGTCATGAGTAACCTACACGCACGGACCGAGCAGTGTGTAAACTGGCAGGAGCAAAAGGAGGACGTTATGGACGGTAGAGGCATGGAATATACGACGTGGGAAGAAATCGACAGGTGGGCAGCCGACCCAGAGAGAGTACAGGCGCCCGCCTGGGATTCGCTTCAGCAGTGCGAAGAGGGCTACAGGCGAATGGAGTCAAAAAGGAAAACACGGCGACGCAGAGCGAAAACCGAAAGTAACACCCAATTATTTATTGGGGGAGGGCGCAGAGAGAGTGGCTGAGTCAGGGTTCAGACCTCAGCCAACTCTCCCTGTTAATCGTGAAGAGCAGTTGCAGTGGGAGAGGCTGCACCACTTGGAGAATTGGACATGGGAGGAGGAATTAGACGGTAAAGGACCCTGGGCTCAGCCTGGAGAATATCGCCGTCCCAAGGAAGAAATAGAAGCGGAAAGCGGAGAGGCGCTGGTATGAGGAGGCAGCACGGCGACGCGGTTGGAAGCCTGAAAAGCAGCCCCAAAAAATTATTGGGGGGTGGCTAGAAGGGAGTATGGTTATGCCAGGTAGGAGACCTGTGAAAACTCCCTGTGCTCACCGTTGGGCTAGAGAGACCGGGCAGGCACCGTGTTATGCTATGGAGCGCACGGTGTTTCCAGTGCGGGTGCAGAGCCAGGTGCGGCACATACCAGTCCTTCCTATTGGCCGGGCTAGAGTGGGCATCGAGCCAGGTAAGCTTGGGCAGGCTCGGTGCTCAAGAGCTCCAGTGCGCCTGCACGGTCCGGTCTATCCAGAGCCACCTCCACACACCAGTTCTCCGGTAGCAGCTCCCCGCACCAGGCTTCCTGTGCGTGTCCTCGATCCAGTACCACCAGTTCCAGCACCACGCACCAGGCCTCCAGTGCGCCTCGCCTGTTCAGCGCAGCCAGCGCTTTTCTCCTCTCCTGCGCTGTCGGAGTCTCCCGCCTGTTTAGCGCTGCCAGAGCTTTTCTCCTCTCCTGCGCTGCCGGAGTCTCCCGTCTGCCCAGCGCCGCCAGTGCTCCCAGTCTGCCCAGCGCCGCCAGTGCTCCCAGTCTGCCCAGCGCCGCCAGTCTGCCCAGCGCCGCCAGTGCTCCCAGTCTGCCCAGCGCCGCCAGTGCTCCCAGTCTGCCCAACGCCGCCAGTCTGCCCAGCGCCGCTAGTGCTCCCAGTCTGCCCAGCGCCGCCAGTGCCGCCAGTCAGCCCAGCGCCGCCAGACAACCAGTCTCTTCCAGATCTGCCAGACAACCAGTCTCTTCCAGATCTGCCAGACAACCAGTCTCTTCCAGATCTGCCAGACAACCAGTCTCATCCAGATCTGCTTGTCAACCTGAATCTTCCAGTTCCGCCAGCCAGCCAGGATTTACCGGAGCCTACTACCTGCCTGAGCTTCCTCTCAGTACTGGGCTTCCTCTCAGTACTGGGCTTCCTCTCAGTACTGGGCTTCCCCTCAGTCCCGGGCTACCCCTCAGTCCCGGGCTGCTTCTGTCCCGAGCTGCCCTTCTGTCCCGAGCTGCCCTTCTGTCCCGAGCTGCCCCTCTGTCCCGAGCTGCCCCTCTGTCCCGAGCTGCCCCTCTGTCCCGAGATGCCCCTCAGTCACGAGCTGCTCCTCAGTTATGTGGGGATCTGGGTGAGGACTATTAGGCCATGGTCGGCGGAGAGGGTGGATTATCCCAGGACGCGAAGGGGAGGAACAAGGACATTAATGGAGTGGGGTCCACGTCCCGAGCCGGAACCGCCACCATGGACAGACGCCCACCCGGACCCTCCCTATGCTTTTGAGGTGCGTCCGGGAGTCCGCACTTTAGGGGGGGGGGGTTCTGTTACACCTTGGTCATTGTATTTTGTGTTTTTGTTATATGTTTGGGTAAGCCAGGGTGTGACATGGGTTTATATGTTGTGTTTCGTATTGGGGTTTGTATTATTTGGGATCGCGGCTGATTAGGGGTGTTGTTAGGCTTGGCTGCCTGAGGCGATTCTCAATTAGAGTCAGGTGCTTATCGTTGTCTCTGATTGAGAACCGTATTTAGGCAGCCTGAGTTTCGCTTTGTTTTCGTGGGTGATTGTTCCTGTCTTTGTGTAGTATTCACCAGATAGGCTGTAATTAGTTTCACGTTCCGTTTGTTGTTTTCGTCTTTCAGTTATTTCATGTACCGCGATTCTTTCATTAATAAGCGATAAAATTCATCAGGAGGCGATGTCAATTCTATAAGTGTCTGTTTCGAAAAAATGTCTTGGAGAGAGCTCGACCAAAACATCCTGTCGGAGACCGGAGGGAATCGATTCCCTTGATTCGGTTAGACCAAGAATCAATTGCTAATCAAATGACAAGACTCTAGACAACGTGTGGAAGCTGTAGGCACTGCAAGCTCGGCCTCATTTAATTAGATTCACTTTTAACAATTCCTTGAAGTCGCAGATGGATACTTATTTCCATTTTCAGTGATCAGATATTCCTGCACTTTTCGATGAAACGCCGTTCTGTTATAGTCACAGCCGTGATTTAACCAGTTTTATAAACGTCTGAGTGTTTTCTATCCACACATACTAATCATATGCATATACTATATTCCTGGCCTGAGTAGCAGGGCGCTGAAATGTTGCGCGATTGTTAACAGAATGTTCGAAAAAGTAGAGGGTCGACTTAACAGGTTAATGCAGCTGGTGGCCACACCAGATACTGAATGTTACTTTTGATTTTGACCCACCCCCCTTTGTTCAGGCACACATTATTCCATTTCTGTTAGTCACATGTCTGTGGAACTTGTTGAGTTTGTCTCTCAGTTGTTGAATCATGTTATGTTCATACAAATATTTACATATGTTAAGTTTGCTGAAAATAAATGCAGTTGACAGTGAGAGGACATTTATTTTTTTACTGAGTTTACATATGAGATGAGTAAAGCAGCATGTAAACATTAAAATGACTCGTGTTCCATTATTAAAGTGACCAGTGATTCCATGTCTACTTATATAGAGCATCAGCTTCTAAGGTACGAGGGTTGAGTAGCCGAATGGTAGCCGGTAATTGATGGCCATTTAACAGTCGGATTGCCTTGAGATAGAAGCTGTTTTTCCGTCGATCAGTCCCAGCTTTGATGCTCCTGTACTGACCTCGCCTTCTGGATGACAGTGTGGTGAACAGGCCGTGGCTCGTATGGTTTATGTTCTTGATGATCTTTTTGGCCTTCCTGCGTCTGGTGCTGTAGGTGTCCTGGAGGGCATGCAGTGTGCCCCCAATGATGCTTTGGGCAGACCGTACCACCCTCTGGAGAGCCTCTGGAATTTGAAGCATTCCACCTTCTCCATTGCGGGTCCTGTTGATGTGGATATGGGCCTGCACCCTCTGCTTTTTCAATTTGAGAGTGGTTGCATTTCTCCAGCCCCAATCCTCAGCTTTTTCCCAAAGCAGTGGCAGGGTTTCGTTGTTATTGTTTAAACTGCAGATTTCCCCTTTAACACTTGAATGACTTTATTGTCTTTCAAAAATAGATAGAAATGGAGAGATTGAGAGAGTGAGGGGTGCAAGACAGAAGGCGAAATAATGGCATTCCTCTGTCACAAAGGAGTTGAGAAAAAATGATGGTCTTGACATTTGTTCACACATAGCAAATTGAAACCTGAAATGTATGTCTGCCATCGTGCCAAAGTGAAGGCTAGCTGAAACAATTCCATTTATTTATACCACAGTGCAGTCTAAAGGTCATGTGTTTTTGAATTGGCCTCACACATCTAGATTTATGGATCGAGGCCAGTTCCCTTTAGTACTTCCTCTATCTATGACATCTATTTACGGTTCTATTTAAGGTCCAGTAAGGACTATAATTTGTGTAATTATCTGTACTGATGTACATGAGTACTGTGCAGACTGAAGAGGTCTGAGTCTTTTTCCCCATTGACTTTGTCTGAAATGGCACCCTATTCACAGAAATAGCACCCTATTCCCTATTGTGAAGGGTGCCATTTTAAACGTTGAGTAGTCAGTCAATGGGATAAAAGATTAAAGGAATAGGGTCTAATTTCCATGAACTACAGTATGAGGGAATATGGTGCATTTTGAACACACACAGACTGTTCTCCAAAGGTAGATCTCACAAAATATGGAAGTCCTCTAAATATAAAATACAGAAATATGTACTCCATCTGACGCAACACAATGACACATGACATAGGAAATTTTAAAAAGTATGTGACCCATGGAAATTAAATTTGGCGAACAAGACCAAAAATAGTGTAATAACTATTGAAGAGCCTGAAACGATTTTCACTATTTACAAGCAAACCGCAGTGACAAGTACGCTGTGACTGGTCAAAACAACGAGGCAGGTCAAAGGGTCAACATGAATTCAGACATACTGTATGCACCAGCACTGTGTTAGCTAGTGCCTCGTGGCTATGTTGTCACATTTTACAGTGACATTTGTGGCTTGATCCCGGTGACAAACTAGTGACTTTGTACTTTGACAGTAGTATGCCTTCATCATTTCCCAGTCACACAAGCCCATTGCTTCGTTTTCAACTAGTTACCACATCCACAAAGTCAAAAAATTGGCTATATCGTACAAATTCATGAAATATATACCTTTTTGGTCTCAATTTAGGGTTAGGGATAAGGTTAGCAGTGTGGTTAAGGTTAGGTTTAAAATCAAATTGTAGAAATGGGTGGGGGTTTATGACATTGTGGCTGTGGTGGTAACTAGTCACGACTCATTGCTTGTCAAGGCTTTTTGCTCTAATGCATATTTTTGCAGAAGATGTGAATTTCAAAGTTATCAATCTGTGTCAGCGGAACTGATTAATTGAGACGGTTGAATGTATACATACATACTGTTTATGTTATCGTAGCTCACATATTATCTGACAACCAACGCCATGCATGTTTTCAGACTCATATTATAACCTTCGGATGTGTGTTATCTAAGAGGGTGCTCAGACAGTCTGTCCTTGTACCATTTGGGTGATAATATCTTAAATCTCTGCATATGCCACAGTGGCTGAATGCATTCCAGACATGGCACATCTCCTGTGTATCTGATGTGGCTCTATTCTGATGCATTGTCTGTCATCATTTCCATGACATAGACTATGTAATAATGCATAATGACTCATAAACCAATGCAGGAAAAAAAACAGTATATTTTATGTGATGGTAATGCAGTTTGTGGTGCTTTGAAACTATTTTGTCTGGAGCTTGTCTGTTCAGCTCAGAGGTGGTTGTGGAGGTTCTAAAGCCCTCTGGACACTGCACTAAGTGAGGCACCTGCGTTGATGTAGGCCTACTCTAGAGACAGGGTAGCAGTGAGCGACTGTAAACTACTTATATAATGGGAGAGGAGGTGTGTGTCTGTGTCCATCTACACTGGTTAACACAGCTGAGCTAATTAGTACTTGAAGTGTTGTCTGTAAATGCAGTGTCTGCCTATTAACTTAAGCGCACAGGGACACCAATGAGAAACACACACCACATCACATCTACCACAATATCCTATGCATTTTTCTGAGTCTACCTAACAAAATCACATATTCTGTGTGAGTTCAGCTCCCCAAATAGTGCTATTTTTGCATTGGACTCGGAGGGAAGCCAGTAGGCAAATTGCTCAGGTTAATGAACTTATGAATAATTCATATCCTGGTCTAAGTGAAAATGGTGCTCGGCAGCAGTGGGCTGAGTAATCCACTGGCTGGTGTTTTGGGAGGATTTTTATAGCCTGAAATTAGTCACGTGGTCCACATAGCCAGGCAAACCCACCTGGGGTGAGTGGAACGGAGTGCAATAGGTATTTTAATGGCAACACCGGGTACAAAGAGCTGGGGGCGGCGAGGGTGGCGAGGGGTAGCGTTCTGTCACCTAATGTGTTGGAAATGTGCTCTGAGACTTGTTGCACAAAGTGTGCCCTAATTTAGATTGTTGATCTCACTGCTGCATGCCTGTGTTTAGGAGCTGTCCTCCAAAGACGCCATGCTGAACATGGTATCCGGAGGGTCCATTTGCGGTGGTCGGCAATTACTGCAGCTGAAACGTGGGTTGGTTGGTTGTTCTCAGCCAACACAGTTGGCTGTTCTATCTGTTGGAGAGCACTGCTGGAAAGAATGCACAGTGGATTTATATTTCTGCTGCTACATGAGTTGTTTCATCAATGTTTCACCCTAAAAGCACCAACATATTTCGAACCCTAAAGCAGCAACAAGGGTAAATTCTGACCCCAAATTGGAAATGATCGGAAAATGACATTTTCAGTCAAGCAATCACACTTGTTCTTTTATTAACCTTTTGCAACACAAGTAAATGGGTAAAAGTTCTACAAGTAAGCATATATTTTTGACTTTTCACATATTTATAGGACATTTTTATGTCTAGAATATACTTTTTTTTAAAGATCATGTTTGGAACAGTCTTTTTGATTAATTTCCTCCACAACAACTTGTCATAAAAAAACCTGTTGTTCATTTCAAAGTGTTTCTGTGATACTCAGAGGCTGAGAAATTGGTTATTGAGCTAATCTGACCTGTGGATGTATTCCAAGGCCTACCTTCAAACTCAGTTCCTCTTTGCTTGACATCATAGGACAATCAAAATAAATCTGCTGAGACCTCTGAAAAAAAGATTGTAGACCTCCACAAGTCTGGTTTTTCCTTGGGATCAATTTCCAAACACCTGAAGGTACCACGTTCATCTGTACAAAGAGTAGTACGCAAGTATAAACACCATGGGACACGCAGCCATCATACTGCTCAGGAAGGAGATGTGTTCTGTCTCCTAGAGATGAATGTACTTTGGTGCGAAAAGTGCAAATCAATCCCAAAACAACAGCAAAGGACCTTGTAAAGATGCTGGAGGAAACAGGTACAAAGTATTTATATTGACAGTAAAACGAGTCCTATATTGACATAACCTGAAAGGCCGCTCAGCAAGGAAGAAGCCACTACTCCAAAACCGCCATAAAAAAATCCAGACTATGGTTTGCAACTGCACATGGGGACAAAGATCGTACTTGTTGGAGAAATGTCCTATGTTCTGATGAAACAAAAATAGAACTGTTTGGCCATAATGACCATCGTTATGTTTGGAGGAGAAAGGGGAGGCTTGCAAGCTGAAGAACACCATCCCAACCGTGATGCATGGGGGTGGCAGCATCATGTTGTGGGGTGCTTTGCTGCAGGAGGGACTGGTGCACTTCACAAAATAGATGGCTTCATGAGAAAGAAAATGACGTGGATATATTGAAGCAACATCTCAAGACATCAGTCAAGAAGTTTGAGCTTGGTCGGAAAGGGGTCTTCCAAATGGACAATGACCCCAAGCATACTTCCAAAGTTATGACAAAATGGCTTAAGGACAACAAAGTCAAGGAATTGGAGTGGCCATCACAAAGCCTCGACCTCAAGCCTATAGAACATTTGTGGGCAGAACTGAAAAAGCGTGTGCGAGCAAGGAGGCCTACAAACCTGATTCCGTTACACCAGCTCTATCAGGAGGAATGGGACAAAATTCACCCAACTTATTGTGGGAAGCTTGTGTAAGGCTAACCAAAACGTTTGACCCAAGTGAATCAATTTAAAGGCAATGCTAACAAATACGAATTGGGTGCATGTAAACTTCTGACTCACTGGGAATGTGATGAAACGAATAAAAGCTGAAATAAATCATTCTCTCAAGTATTAATATAATATTTCACATTCTTAAAATAAAGTGGTGATCCTAACTGACCTAATACAGGGAATTGTTACTGGGATTTAATGTCAGGAATTGCTCAAAAGAGTTTAAATGTATTTGGCTAAGGTGTATGTAAACTTCCCGACTTCAGCTGTATATTGAGTCCACGTTTTCATCTTAGCCATGCATAGGGTTGCAAAGCTACCAGCAATTTATCAAAGTTTCTTGAATCTTCAGAAATGTTGGTAATTAACTGACAATCTATGGCAATCTATTGTAACTTTGGTGATTTATAATGAACATTTTTTTTAAAGATATATTTCATGTACAGTATTAATTTATTATATATGTGTCTATATTTTGTTGAGTTTCTAGTAGATAGACGATATGGTTGAAGAGAAAATAGCCTTATTAATGGAGTAAACGTAGTAAAATGAATAATAAAATACAGATATAAAGGACATGTCATGTGGAAACCCTCATTTCAAACAGCAATATTATTCACTAAATGAATAGCTTATATTTAGGATAATGTTTTAATTACAGACACCTGTGGTAATCTGAAGTACCCAAAAGGGCCACTAGATATCTTTTGATAGATTACATAAAATCCTTGAAAGATACCAACATTCTGGTCGTTTACTGGTGAACTTCAAAAGCTTCCAATAATATACCCTTGTCGTGTCTTTGGCTATGTCGGATGAAGTGAAATGACATGCTATTCTATAAAATCATTTCTCCGTAATTAATATCACCTGATTGAGCTAATCATGTAAATTTCATTAACTAGAGAGTCGGGGCACCACAAAATGATATTTATAGAGCTGTTATCTTCCGAATAAACTCTTAAAGACCTACAAATATTTTATATCAATAGCAGTCAATATTAATCACCTTAATTCAGTCTCATCTGAAATTGATAAATTCTTGGTTATCTGCACGAATCCTGGCTAACAAGTTGAATCAGCAATGCAAAATTGGGTTTACTTATTTATTTACTAAATACCTAAATTATCACACAGAATTACACGTACACATAATTAATCATAACTTGATTACAAATTACGTCATAAAGGAAAACGTCCCTAGCGGGCAGAACAGATATGACAGCTTGTTACACAAAATAAAAGGGGCTAGGTTTGAGTGAAAGAGCGGGAATACTGAGGAACAAAGGGCGAAGCTGTGCTATCGTAAATACAAAATCTTATGCATTCTAAATCTCTTGAGCTGCGCTTTGGTAGGTTGGTGGTAGATGGAAGGTCGTGTTGCCCAACCGAGTCCTTTGTCCTTTGAAGAATGTCTCTGCTGGTAAATTGGATACGTTGTAGTAATGTCGTTGTGTAGTAGACGGGATACTCTGTCTGTTCCTTCCTAACCTGCGTTTGCAGCTGCTGTTGCTAACTCAACGTCTAGGAGGTATCACTTCTGTAGTGAATAAGAGTTCAAAGTCCATACCATTCGTAACCAAAGCTCACGCTGATATTGGCTTCGTTCTGTAGTTATTATCTGAACCATTCTGACATTGGACCGTCTTCACATCCTCGGAACAGGAGGTTACATTGTCGTTAAGGCTTCATATAGGAAGGAAGAGGAGGGCATGTTTGAAAAGTTTTATAGCCCATGTCCCTTCCACTGCTTGAGCATAGCCCTAACCTTATGAAAACCCAAATCTCACATTTTAGAAGCTAAAATCACATTTCATCCCATCACGAATAATTTCATATTCAAACATTTAAATTGAACAACAATTCCATGTGAATCCGATAACTCTGATGTGTAGACTTTCCACTGTAGAGTTTATGTCATCTTATCATTGATGAGAATGTCTCAGATGACAACCGAACTGACATCATATTCATTAAGTACCACCGCACATGTTCCATTGGTCGGATTACCAGAATATACTGTAGTTCATTTCCTCCCACCTTCTGATGTTCCCAGAATCTCTATGTTAACCAAAGGGGTTTGCAAATGTAACAGCAGTAGGGTAGAGAGAGGGGAAAGGGGGGAAGAGGTATTTATGACTGTCATAAACCTACCCCCAGGCCAACGTCATGACACCCTCCCTTTGCAACCCTAGCCACACACCACTAGTATACAAAAGAGAGTCCCAAACATTCGTAAGGATAAAAAAAAGGATTTTGAAATGAAAACCTTTTTTTTCCTCCTGTTGATAGTTTTAGGGTTATTCAGATGTGTGTGTGTGTATGTGTGTGTGTGTAATAAAGGGATTTAGTTGGTTGATTATGACAATGTAGCCTATTTCACCATTTCAATAATATGAGTTAAGACTTTACATAAAATAGTTGTCATCTATGCTTTATGTTAATTTTCCATGCAGGTGAAAAGAAGACACGCTGCATTTAAAACAAAGAGCCCTTCTCAAAATGAAATCCAAAATCTAGCTACTTTCTTAGCAATAGCACCTTGAGCTTTTATATTTGCACAGTTCTTTTCCCTTTCAAACAAGAGCTCGTTCACCCCCTTTTCAGTTTCACTTCAGAGTGTTGGAAATACAATTACCTGATCCCCTGAAATATCAGCAAGAGCAGTAAAGACAAATGCAAGTGTGGAGAGGGATCGTAGAAGCGAGATAAGGTCCCTACGGTGCGCAGGAAGATGATTTGGAATAGAATGATGGGGAACAGACTTCAAATGGCTGAGGCTTTCGAAGATTTCTTAATCATACCGCCCATGTATCCTCTTCTGATTTGACCAGATCTTCTGCTGCATTCTCATTGGAGAACAGAAGAGCAAACCAATAAGGCGGAGAGACGTAAAAGCCTTTCTGAAGCCTGACTCGACTGGCAGTTTTACCCCACGTACAAAAAGAAAGGTGAATGGGATTTGATAGGAAATCAGGTCGGCAATCAGAGTTTCCTGAAGTGATGAGGGGATACATGGTGATTTAATCCAGCTTTTGTCACTTCCCCGGACGGTGACATCATGGCCAATCACAAACCGTTGAAAATGGTATGATTCTACAAAGATGTATTCACCTTCACTGTTCAATGCGATGTACAGCACCTAGCAATTTCTCACACCAATAATGCAACTTACGTTTTTGTCATTTAGCAGATGCACACGAGCCATTAGGGTTAAGTCCCTTGCTCAAGGACACATCGACATAGTTTTTTTCACCAAACAACACATGTGTAAAATTTCAAGGGAGTTGATGAAAAATAACACAGAAAATAGAAAGAATGTGAATTGGAGCTAAAACTCTCAGAAAGTTGAATATTTACTCCATTTAGTGCTGTTTTAACACAAAATGGGGGGCACCAAATAAAAAAAGACAAAGTGTTAAATTTGATTCCATTCTGAGTGATTTTGTGATTTGACTGTGTCTAATCACCCGTTATAACCGCATGATGAACATCACAAAGATAACAAATGTCACTTGTTAATTAAAGAGTTGATCCACCCAGCTCAATGTGTGTCATCTGGATCCCTTTATTGCTTCCAGTTTCCAAAACTCCACGGCTGGGTCTCATTTTAAGCACTGCTTTGAATGACTCACACGGCACAGGTCTAAAAATAGCATTAGCCTGCTCTTTCTCTCTCTCTCCCTCATCTCTCCCTTCTTGCTTCAGTGTTTCCAATGCAAGTAGCTGCTGGTGAAAGGGAATATGAATCATCTGTGTAAATCAGGTGCCAAGGAGAAAAGAGAACTTGGGAAGAATATAGTTTATTGTCTCTGAGATGGAAGCATGGTGGGCTGTGATCCCAGAGACTTCAAAGATGAGGCATGACATGGTAATTTCAGCAGTGCCTGTGAAGACAAAGGCACAATGGATATAGATGCTGCATGACTACATATTCCTAGATTTAACCCACTTCCACATGTTTATTCTGGATAAGCTACCCTGAAAAACATAATTATTCATTTTTTATTTAAATGAGGAATGTGTTCATTTCTACCAGCTACCATCTATCAATTTTTTTCATTGGTAAAACATGTTTGACATAAATAATCACAGAAGATCTATTTTCTGTCAATTTGTTTTTCTTTATTTTGCTGCTCATGTCACCAGTCCCTTTCAATGATTAGTAAGGCTTCTTCTTGACACCTACACTATATACACCCCTTCAAATGATGGATTCAGCTATGCAAGCCACACACGTTGTCCTGCCTGATGGCCACACAGCCATCAGGCTGGACAACATGCTGGCTACTCGTGGACGTCTAGATCGGGGTCTGGTTGTTACATCCTCCCGCACCCTCTCTCCCTAACCTATGGAATTGGGAGGGATGGTGCGCAGGGAGACCGGAGGGGGTTCCCGCTGGAGCACCATCTATGGTTGCAGAGGGCACACTGCTGGTCGGTGCCGAGTTGGTTCCTCTGGGAATAGAAAAGGCAGGCAGGGCACTCTGGTATCACCCCAGGTGAGTAGGCACCATTTTCATCCAGAGCCCTCTGTTGCACTAATGTTTGTCTCTGTCACTTTTCCTGATTTGCCCCTGCATTCCCAGTATAAGGCGCTAGTAGATTCAGACGCGACTGGGAATTTCATTAATACAAGTTTAGCTCATAGTTTAGGGATCCCTATTGTTTCTGTGAATATGCCTTTCCCTATTCATGCCTTATATAGTCGACCATTAGGGTCAGGGTTTATCAGGGAGGTCACCGCACCTTTGTGTATGATAACGCAGGTGTCACGCCTTGGTCATTGTATTTTGTGTTTTTGTTATATGTTTGGGTAGGCCAGGGTGTGACATGGGTTTATATGTTGTGTTTCGTATTGGGGTTTGTATTATTTGGGATCGCGGCTGATTAGGGGTGTGATATAGGTTTGGCTGCCTGAGGCGATTCTCAATTAGAGTCAGGTGCTTATCGTTGTCTCCGATTGGGAACCGTATTTAGGCAGCCTCAGTTTCGCTTTGTATTTCGTGGGTGTTTGTACCTGTCTCTGTGTTGTAGTCACCAGATAGGCTGTATTAGTTTCACGTTACGTTTGTTGTTTTCGTATTTCAGTTATTTCATGTACCATCATAGCATTCATTAAAGTCATGAGTAACCTACACGCTGCGCTTCGGTCCGACTCTCTTCATTCAACAGACGAACGCAGTTACAGCAGGAGGGTCACAAGGAGAAGATGAGTCTTTTCCTTATTGATTCTCCTACGTATTCTGTGGTGCTAGGCCTACCCTGGTTAGCACTGTTTCTTGGCCCCAGAGGGCTCTCACTGGGTGGTCGCGAGAGTGCTCAGGTAGGTGTTTAGGGTTTTCCGTTGGTGCTACTATGGTGAAAAGTCCAGACCAGGTCTCCACCATGTGCATTCCCCCCGAATATGCCAATTTGGCTCTCGCCTTCTGTAAAAAGAAGGCAACTCAATTACCACCCCATCGACGGGGGGATTGTGCGATAGATCTCCTGGTAGACTCTGCATATCCCAGGAGTCACGTGTATCCCCTGTCGCAAGCGGAGACGGTGGCTATGGAGACGTATGTCTCTGAATCCGTGAGTCAGGGGTACATTCAGCCATCCATTTCACCCGCCTTTTCGAGTTTATTTTTTGTGAAGTAGAAGGATGGCGGTTTAAGCACCTGCATTGATTATCGAGGCCTAAATAAAATCACTGTGAAATATAGTTACCCGCTACCTCTGATAAATACGGTTATTGAGTCAAGGCATGGGGCACCTTCTTCACAAAATTGGATCTCAGGAGTGCGTACAATCTGGTGCGTATTCGGAAGGGTGATGAGTGGAAGATGGCATTTAGCACTACTTCAGGTCATTATGAGTACCTTGTCATGCCATATGGGTTGATGAATGCTCCATCAGTCTTCCAATCATTTGTAGATGAGATCTTCAGGGACCTGCACGGGCAGGGTGTAGTGGTGTATATCGATGATATCCTGATATAATCTGCTACACGCGCTGAGCATGTGTCCCTGGTGCGCAGGTGCTTGGTCGCCTGTTGGAGCATGATCTATATGTCAAGGCTGAGAAATGCTTGTTCTTTCAACAATCCATCTCCCTCCTAGGGCATCGGATTTCCACATCAGGAGTGGAAATGGAGAGTGACCGCATTGCAGCCGTGCGTAATTGGCCGACTCCAACCACGGTAAAGGAGGTGCAGTGTTTTTTAGGGTTTGCCAATTACTACCGGAGGTTTATCCAGGGTTATGGTCAGGTTGCTGCTCCCATTAACTCACTGCTAAAGGGGGGCCCGGTGCGCTTGCAGTGGTCGGCTGAGGCGAACAGGGCTTTTGGACACCTGTAGACTCTGTTTACCTCGGTGCCTGTGTTGGCTCATCCGGATCCCTCTTTGCCATTCATAGTGGAGCTGGACGCATCCGAAGCTGGGATAGGAGCAGTGCTCTCTCAGCGTTCGGGTGCACCACTGAAGCTTTCGCCCCTGTGCTTTCTTTTCGAAGAAGCTCAGCCTGGCGGAGCAAAACTATGATGTGGGGGACCGGGAGCTGTTAGCTGTCGTAAAAGCCTTGAAGGTGTGGAGGCATTGGCTTGAGGGGGCTAAACACCCTTTTCTCATCTGGACTGACCACCGCAATCTGGAGTACATCCGGCAGGCGAAGAGACTGAATCCTCGCCAGGCAAGGTGGGCCATGTTTTTCACTCATTTTGTGTTTACTCTCACTTACAGACCAGGCTCCCAGAATGTTAAGGCAGGCGCATTGTATCGGCTGTATGACACAGAGGAGCGGTCCATGGATCCCACTCCCATACTCCCAGCTTCGTGTTTGGTGACGCCAGTAGTGTGGGAGCTGGACGAGGACATTGAGCGGGCGTCACATGCATAGCCTTCTCCCCCTGAGTGTCTAGCTGGTAGTCTGTACGCTCCGTCTGCTGTCCGCGACCGATTGATCTATTGGGCTCACACGTCACCCTCCTCTGGTCCTCCTGGGATAGGTTGGACAATATGCTGTCATGATGGGAGGTACTGGTGGCCCACTTTAGCTAAGGACGTGAGGATTTATGTTTCCTCCTGCGCCCAGTGCAAGACTTCTAGACACCTGCCCAGAGGTAAGCTACAACCTTTACCCGTTCCTCAACAGCCGTGGTCACACCTGTCGATGGATTTTTTGACTGATCTTCCACCTTCACAGGGGTACACCACGATCCTGGTTGTTGTGGATCGGTTTTCGAAGTCCTGTCGTCTCCTCCCTTTGCCCAGTCTCCCTACGGCCTCACAAACTGCAGCGGCCCTGTTTACACACGTTTTCTGGCACTATGGGGTGCCTGAGGATAAAGTGTCTGATCTGGGTCCCCAGTTCACATCAAGGGTCTGGAAGGCATTCATGGAATGTCTGGGGGTCTCGGTTAGTCTTACCTCAGGTTTTCACCCCGAGAGTAATGGGCAGGTGGAGAGAGTTAACCAGGATGTGGGTAGGTTTCTGGGGTCTTATTGCCAGGACCGGCCGGGGGAGTGGGCGAAGTTCGTGCCCTGGGCAGAGATGGTCCAGAACTCGCTACGTCACTCCTCCACTAACCTTACTCCTTTTCAATGTGTATTAGGGTATCAGCCGGTTCTGGCCCCTTGGCATCAGAGTCAGACGGAGGCTCCTGCGGTGAACAATTGGTTTCGGCGCGCTGAGGAAACCTGGGAGGCAGCCCACGTCCACTTTCAGCGCGCCGCAGTGAGGCCCCGGTGTTCGCACCAGGGGACAGGGTCTGGCTGTCGACCCGAAACCTGCCCCTCCGCCTGCTCTGCCGGAAGCTGGGTCCGCGGTTTGTGGGGCCGTTTAAAGTCCTGAGGAGAGTGAACGAGGTATGCTATAGGTTACAACTGCCCACTAATTACCGTATAAACCTCTCGTTCCATGTGTCTCTCCTCAGGCTGGCCCGGTGGTGGCTGTCCCGCTCCAGGAGGCTGAAGTGCTTGATGTTCCTCCGCCTCCTCTAGACATCGAGGGGGTCCCGGCGTACTCTGTTCGATCCATTTTGGATTTGAGACGTCAGGCGAGGGGTCTGCAGTACCTCGTGGACTGGGAGGGGTACGGGCAGGAGGAGAGATGCTGGGTTCCGGTGGAGGATGTGTTAGATCTTTCCATGTTAAAAGAATTCCTCCGTCTCCATCCGGATCGCCCTGCACCTCGCCCTCCGGGTCATCCCCGAGGCTTGTGTCGACCCGCTGCTGGAGCCGCGCGTCAGGGGGGTACTGTCACGACTTCTGCCGAAGTCATTGCCTCTCCTTTTTCAGGCGGTGCTCGGCAGTCGACGTCACCAGTCTTCTAGCCATTATTGATCCATTTTTCATTTTCCATTGGTTTTGTCTTGTCTTCCCACGCACCTGGTTTCAATCCCATTCATTACCTGTTGTGTATTTAACCCTCTGTTTCCCCTCATGTCTTTGTCAGAGATAGTTTTTTATGTCAGTGTTGTGTTTGTTGTATAGGTGCGCGATGGGTCCTCGTACCCATGTTTGTTTATGTCTGTTCTTGTTAGTGTTATGGAGCATGTTACGTGGACATTTATTAAAAGACTCCATTTTACACTCCTTTTGACTCTCCTGCGCCTGACTTCCCTGCCACCTATACACACGACTCTGACAGTCTGTGAACTACCAAAAATGGCCATCTACAAATGCATCAACATACTGTAAGTAGATATCACTCCTGCACTGCAGTCTGCCTGCTGATAGACTGGCATCAACTCTCAGAGGCAGTGGAGCACAAGTCACGGTTGGCCGCACATGGCTTTTGCTCGTTTGACACTTGTCCTCCAAGTTGACCTTTTCACAGGTTAGCATCATTGTTTTTTTTCCCCCTCTGCATTACTCAAGGTGGAAGGATGTGCTATAAGACTATGTATGAACCCTGCCCCTGTGTCTGATGACAGTAGAGACCTGCCTATGTTAGGATTTGTGGCAGTGAGCCATTGAGCATAAAATAAAAATAAAAAGATTGAATAAGTAGAGAGATTCCTATAAGATGTTTTTAAAACATTTTTTGTTAGCATTTGATCCTCTGCCAGAAGAATGTTGTCTTTTGCTCACACAGCTTTCTGTTACACACGCATGAACACACACACGTACACACTTTCCCCTACAAAAACAATCCCTGACACACAACACACATCAAGTCTCTCCTACACACGCACACACGCACGCACGCACACAAACACACACACACACTCTACTCACACACACAAAGAGCTGTTACCGGTTCTCATTTCCCAGAATTCTTCCCTGTTCTGTTTCCAAGAGAGGGTGCAGGGAGTCATTTGCTAATTAGTTTGCAGAGGGAGAGCAGTTGCTCGCCTTTCTCCTTAAAACCCCAGGGCTTCTTGTGTTGGATGATGTTCCTGCCTTGTGCTCTGCCAGCTAAGTTAAGCGTTTGGAGGGTTGTTACAGTACTGTACAGCCAGGTGCCTCTGTGCAAAAAAGAGGATGCCTCTGACGTGGGACCCGAACCTGCTATAAATATCAAATCATTGCTTGTTTATCCTCTTGCACTTCTCCACCACCCAGTCATCAGGGTTGCTCTAACCTAGATTCCCACACCACTCTGTCTAAAATGTGGTTTGTCCCGGGCTAGTCTTATCTTTATACAGTTACACTGACTGCTGTTAGAATGCGTATTCCACAGTATTCCAATGTGAATGTGTGCAGGAATACTATCTCTATCATTCCTTAACACATAGTGTACTGTAGAAGGACAACAAATACGAACAATGCATGAAAATGTTTTGGAGTTCTGTACTGGAGCAAACTGTAAATACATGTTAGAATCTCTCAAATTGAGAGTTCCCATCTAAATGACACGTACAAATCAAATCAAAAGTTATTTCTTGCTACGTAGCTTAACTTTCTGAACATTCGAGACGTGTAGTCCACTTGTCATTCCAATCTCCTTTGCATTAGCGTAGCCTCTTCTGTAGCCTGTCAACTATGTGTCTGTTTATCCCTGTTCTCTCCTCTCTGCACAGACCATACAAACGCTTCTCACCGCGTGGCCGCGGCCACCCTACTCTGGTGGTCCCAGCGCGCACGACCCACGTGGAGTTCCAGGTCTCCGGTAGCCTCTGGAACTGCCAATCTGCGGTCAACAAGGCAGAGTTCATCTCAGCCTATGCCTCCCTCCAGTCCCTCGACTTCTTGGCACTGACGGAAACATGGATCACCACAGACAACACTGCTACTCCTACTGCTCTCTCTTCGTCTGCCCACGTGTTCTCGCACACCCCGAGAGCGTCTGGTCAGCGGGGTGGTGGCACCGGGATCCTCATCTCTCCCAAGTGGTCATTCTCTCTTTCTCCCCTTACCCATCTGTCTATCGCCTCCTTTGAATTCCATGCTGTCACAGTTACTAGCCCTTTCAAGCTTAACATCCTTATCATTTATCGCCCTCCAGGTTCCCTCGGAGAGTTCATCAATGAGCTTGATGCCTTGATAAGCTCCTTTCCTGAGGACGGCTCACCTCTCACAGTTCTGGGCGACTTTAACCTCCCCACGTCTACCTTTGACTCTTTCCTCTCTGCCTCCTTCTTTCCACTCCTCTCCTCTTTTGACCTCACCCTCTCACCTTCCCCCTACTCACAAGGCAGGCAATACGCTCGACCTCATCTTTACTAGATGCTGTTCTTCCACTAACCTCATTGCAACTCCCCTCCAAGTCTCCGACCACTGCCTTGTATCCTTTTCCCTCTCGCTCTCATCCAACACCTCCCACACTGCCCCTACTCGGATGGTATCGCGCCGTCCCAACCTTCGCTCTCTCTCCCCCGCTACTCTCTCCTCTTCCATCCTATCATCTCTTCCCTCTGCTCAAACCTTCTCCCACCTATCTCCTGATTCTGCCTCCTCAACCCTCCTCTCCTCCCTCTCTGCATCCCTTGACTCTCTATGTCCCCTATCCTCCAGGCCGGCTCGGTCCTCCCCTCCCGCTCCGTGGCTCGATGACTCATTGCGAGCTCACAGAACAGGGCTCCGGGCAGCCGAGCGGAAATGGAGGAAAACTCGCCTCCCTGCGGACCTGGCATCCTTTCACTCCCTCCTCTCTACATTTTCCTCCTCTGTCTCTGCTGCTAAAGCCACTTTCTACCACGCTAAATTCCAAGCATCTGCCTCTAACCCTAGGAAGCTCTTTGCCACCTTCTCCTCCCTCCTGAATCCTCCGCCCCCTCCCCCCTCCTCCCTCTCTGCAGATGACTTCGTCAACCATTTTGAAAAGAAGGTCGACGACATCCGATCCTCGTTTGCTAAGTCAAACGACACCGCTGGTTCTGCTCACACTGCCCTACCCTGTGCTCTGACCTCTTTCTCCCCTCTCTCTCCAGATGAAATCTCGCGTCTTGTGACGGCCGGCCGCCCAACAACCTGCCCGCTTGACCCTATCCCCTCCTCTCTTCTCCAGACCATTTCCGGAGACCTTCTCCCTTACCTCACCTCGCTCATCAACTCATCCCTGACCGCTGGCTACGTCCCTTCCGTCTTCAAGAGAGCGAGAGTTGCACCCCTTCTGAAAAAACCTACACTCGATCCCTCCGATGTCAACAATTACAGACCAGTATCCCTTCTTTCTTTTCTCTCCAAAACTCTTGAACGTGCCGTCCTTGGCCAGCTCTCCCGCTATCTCTCTCTGAATGACCTTCTTGATCCAAATCAGTCAGGTTTCAAGACTAGTCATTCAACTGAGACTGCTCTCCTCTGTATCACGGAGGCGCTCCGCACTGCTAAAGCTAACTCTCTCTCCTCTGCTCTCATCCTTCTAGATCTATCGGCTGCCTTCGATACTGTGAACCAACAGATCCTCCTCTCCACCCTCTCCGAGTTGGGCATCTCCGGCGCGGCCCACGCTTGGATTGCGTCCTACCTGACAGGTCGCTCCTACCAGGTGGCGTGGCGAGAATCTGTCTCCTCACCACGCGCTCTCACCACTGGTGTCCCCCAGGGCTCTGTTCTTGGCCCTCTCCTATTCTCGCTATACACCAAGTCACTTGGCTCTGTCATAACCTCACATGGTCTCTCTTATCATTGCTATGCAGACGACACACAATTAATCTTCTCCTTTCCCCCTTCTGATGACCAGGTGGCGAATCGCATCTCTGCATGTCTGGCAGACATATCAGTGTGGATGACGGATCACCACCTCAAGCTGAACCTCGGCAAGACGGAGCTGCTCTTCCTCCCGGGGAAGGACTGCCCGTTCCATGATCTCGCCATCACGGTTGACAACTCCATTGTGTCCTCCTCCCAGAGCGCCAAGAACCTTGGCGTGATCCTGGACAACACCCTGTCGTTCTCAACCAACATGAAGGCGGTGGCCCGTTCCTGTAGGTTCATGCTCTACAACATCCGCAGAGTACGACCCTGCCTCACACAGGAAGCGGCGCAGGTCCTAATCCAGGCACTTGTCATCTCCCGTCTGGATTACTGCAACTCGCTGTTGGCTGGGCTCCCTGCCTGTGCCATTAAACCCCTTCAACTCATCCAGAACGCCGCAGCCCGTCTGGTGTTCAACCTTCCCAAGTTCTCTCACGTCACCCCGCTCCTCCGTTCTCTCCACTGGCTTCCAGTTGAAGCTCGCATCCGCTACAAGACCATGGTGCTTGCCTACGGAGCTGTGAGGGGAACGGCACCTCAGTACCTCCAGGCTCTGATCAGGCCCTACACCCAAACAAGGGCACTGCGTTCATCCACCTCTGGCCTGCTCGCCTCCCTACCACTGAGGAAGTACAGCTCCCGCTCAGCCCAGTCAAAACTGTTCGCTGCCCTGGCCCCCCAATGGTGGAACAAACTCCCACACGACGCCAGGACAGCGGAGTCAATCACCACCTTCCGGAGACACCTGAAACCCCACCTCTTTAAGGAATACCTAGGATAGGATAAGTAATCCCTCTCACCCCACCCCCCCTAAGTTTTAGATGCACTATTGTTAAGTGACTGTCCCACTGGATGTCATAAGGTGAATGCACCAATTTGTAAGTCGCTCTGGATAAGAGCGTCTGCTAAATGACTTAAATGTAAATGTAAATGTAAATGTTCGATGAGCCGAAGGTGTACCGGTACAGAGACAATGTGCGGAGGCACCGGTGTCGAGGTAATTGAGTTAATATGTAGATGTAGGTAGAGTTATTAAAGTGACTATGCATAGATAATAACAGAGAGTAGCAGCAGCATAGAAGAAATGGGGAGGAGGGCAATGTAAATAGTCTGGGCAGCCATTTTCTTAGCTGTTCAGGAGTCTTATAGCTTGGTGGTAGAAGCTGTTTAGAATCCTCTTAGTCATAAACTTGGCACTCTGGTACCGCTTGCCGTGCGGTAGCAGAGAGAATAGTCTATGACTAGGGTGGCTGGAGTTTTTGACGATTTCTAGGGCCTTCCTCTGGCATTGCCTGGTTTAGAGGTCCTGGATGGCAGAAAGCTTGGCTCCGGTGATGTACTGGGCCATAGACACTACCCTCTGTCGTGACTTGCGGTCGGAGGCCGAGCAGTTGCCTTACCAGGCAGTGATGCAACCTGTGAAGATGCTCTCGATGATGTAGCTGTAAAAACGTTTGAGGATCTGATAAACAAATCTTTTCCGTCTCTGAGGGGGAATAGGTTTTGTCGTGCTCTCTTCACGACTGTCTTGGTGTGCTTGGACCAATTTAGTTTGTCGGTGATGTGGACCCCAAGAAGCTCTCAACCTGCTCCACTACAGCTTTGTCGGTGAGAATGGGGCCGTGCTCGGTCCTCCTTTTCCTGTAGTTCACAATCATCTCCTTTGTCTTGATGATATTGAGAGACATTGAGTTGTTCTTGCACCATATGGTCAGAAGCAAGGACTAATGGAGAAGTTTACATTCTAACCTGATGACATGATTCTGACTGTATTCCTTTCTCATTAACCTTGGACAGTTCAATAACTATTTTTTTTTAATGTACAATTACACAATGCACTATGGTCATACCTTCCCTTTTATTTGAGTATAATGGAAGGCATTCTGAACAGTCTTTGGATTGCTATAAAATGCATGTGCTATGTTGTGTTAAAGTGATGTTAAAAGTTCAGTTACAAAGATGCCAGGTGTTTTATACCCATTTCTTTTATATTTCATGTGCTCTACTCTGTGGTGCTGTGAGATGTTTTTCCTTCTATTCTCAAGTCTGAAATGAATGCTAAACTACGGACAAGCACATCTGTTCAAGCATAATGCAGTATAGGGCCTCTAGCACAAAACAGTGTGAAAGTCATGAAATCTTAAAACAGCCTCTGTTTTTATTATCAGGTTTCAGGTAAGACCCAAGTGCAGACTGTGTAGATGTGACAATGGTTATTGCAACAGGGGCAGGAAAACGACAGGTCAAGGCAGGCAGGGGTCGATAAACCGGAGTAGTGGCAAAGCTACAGGACGGCAGGAAGGCTCAGGGGCTGGCAGAGTGGTCAGACAGGCAGCTCAGAGTCAGGACATGCAACGGTCAAAACCAGGAGGATGAGAAAAGAGAGACTGGGGAAAAACAGGAGCTGAGAAAACACTGGTTGACTTGAACAAACAAGACGAACTGGCACAGACAGACAGAAACCAGGTATATATACCCAGGGGATAAGTGGGGAAGATGGGCGACACCTGGAGGGGGGGTGGAGATGAGCACAAGGACAGGTGAAACAGATCAGGGTGTGACAATCATGAGGAAAGAGGGATATATTTAAAATGATGAAATCGCATACATGTATAGGGAATGTATCATAAGTCATTGAAGGGCCTCTGTCTTTAGCCATTTCTATGTTGTTTACTTATAAAAAAAAGTATGATCAGCATTTAAAGTGTTTGCACTCTTCTTGGTGGTTTATCCATAACTGAAGAAAGATGATGCAAGGTTGCAAAGTTTACACCGGTTTCTTTTTTCTGTAATGGATAAACCAAGGAGAGCAAACTCTTAATCTGGCTATTTGTATTAATGAAGGTATTGACAGTAGAGTGGCAGGCCAAATATGTCAAACTTTTCTTGCACTTATGTATTTGTTCCTCTATGTCTAAAACATATTTAGTTAATTCTAATTCATTATTATAGTTACAGTGATGGACCTCAGGGCCACCAAGCAAGGGACATATCCATTGACACTGTTATGCTAGGTGGAGCAGGTGAACCCAAATGCAGACTGAGATGAGGAGACAGGGATAAGGTAACCAAGGTATTTATTGAAAAGCCAGGGGGGGGGGGCTAGGGTGCAGGCCAGGGGGGAGCTCGGGCGGGTAGCAGGGAACCAGGAACTGAGGCTGCGGCAAGTGGAGTAGGGGCAGGGTAAGCAGGTCCGAAGTGGGATCCAAGGAAGCAGTGGAGTGGGGGTCCAGGGCAGGGAAGCAGGACTGACGAGACCAGGGACTGGCGAAAGGGACCAGAGTCAGAGCGGATGGAACTGTAGCAGAGAGAAAAGCAGCATCAGGCTAGGGAAAACAGGCACCACAGGATAAGACGATCTATGCAGGAACAAATGGCTTGAACTGCAGACTGACTGCGCATAGGCTATGATCTGGCATAGTATTCGTAGAGGTCTTGATTATGGAACAGGTTGCATCTGGTCGGGATCTGCTCTGACTCCAGCACCCCTGTCTCCACTCACACAATCAGATACACCCACACAGAGAGAGAGATGGAGAGATCACTGGAGGAGTGGCGGAAAGGTTAGGGAGACACGGGATCATAAGTAGAGGACGTGGCATGGGCAGATGTAAAGGACACCCACTGACGGTCTGAGGACAATCATCCCCTATCGTCTCAACTCTCCCCTTTTAAATGTCTGACTATCACCGTTTCAAAATCAGTCCCGCACAAGTCCCGCATGTTTTTGAGTTCTGTACTACAGCCAACTGCAAATAAATGCCAGAATCTTTTAAATTGTGAGCACCCATCCTAATGACACGTGTGAATGGAGTTGTTTACATTCAAACCTGATAGCATCTGTTAGGTCCTAATTCTCAGAGTAAAAAACTCAACAGACACTATGAAAGCTTAACCAAGTTTATTCTTCCCAGAGGATCAGTACAGCTGCATTAGACAAAAACATTTTCACACAAGCACTGATAATTTAACCCTTCCTCCTAGGCTGAGTCTCTCCTCCTACCCATCTGAACAAACATTTTATCTTTACTGCTAGGCTGAAAACTAAGTAATACGGCCATAAACTTTTATTTCTCCCTTAACCTCTCTAGGGTAGGTGAGATGCTAACATCCCACCAGGCCAACATCCGGTGAAACTGCAGAGAGCTAACATTCTAAATACACCATTTGTTATAGTAAACATTCTTGTAAATACATGTATCTTACATAATTTAAAAGATGAACGTCTATTGTTGATTGACTTTGTTTTGGCCCAATGACCACTGATCATCTTGAAATTGAGCTTGGAAGATAGCCAATGAGCTGAGGTAAATGGCAATATGTAATGGTTATACGTTTGAAGACCAGCCTTTGTCGTAAACTCTGGCGTAAAAGAGGTTCATTCACCATTGCAAATCCTACTTGACGGAGCCACGGGTGTTAAGCATAGCAGTACATTTTCAATAGCATTTTCAACAGGTTTATATATTTAAAATATGGCGAATAAATCAGGAAAAGCTAAAACAAAGTCTAGGTATACAGATTTAACCCAAATTATAGAGGAAATAGATCGTCAGGCATGTGAAGGACGGTGCCGGGGCATGGACCACAAAAAATGTCCCCATTCCAGCTACTGTGAAGGACGACAACAAGAGCATGGGAGGTGTGGACCTGTCATATGTGCTGATAGGATACTACAATGTTCTCCACAAGACCATGAAATGGTACAAGACATTTTCTATCATTTCATTGACATTGCTGTGGTGAATGCCTTCATCTTCCAGAAGGAAATGGCTAAGAGCTGTGGACAGCCCCCCATCTCACAGCTAGCCTTCAGGGAGCTGCTCATCCAGGAGCACCTTCTGTCACCTCTACCTCTGTCCCTTCTGCTCCAATCAGTGGTGTTCACCAGATTTATCTCTGCAGGCATGAATGTGCCTCAGGGCAAAAAGGGTACCGTAGGGAGACGTCGTTGTGCCCTTTGTCACAGGAAATGCACCATCACCAGCACTACCTGTTCAGTAAGCCTTTGCTTTACAGCAGAAAGAGACTGCTATGGGCCATGGCACCAGAAGCACAATATTGTGTAGACGACTGAGGATCTTCACAATATTTTAAATAGAAAATATGTAAATAGTTACCCTTGTTAATTGTTTGTATTGTATTATTATTATTTGTATTTTTTATATATATTTTATTTTATATATATATTTGTGTTAGAATAGCATTTATGTATTTTGTATATAGTTATTTCCTTCCAAGTGTATCACTGTACCAATTCGGCCACTTGGGCACATTTGGGTACATTTGTGTGGGACACCTGGGTGACTTCATGCTTAATGTCATGTAGCTCGCCCAAAACTTTGCTCAGCTATGTGTTGCCATCGTATGTTCTTCATTCAAATCATCCACAGCATCCTATCTGTATGTTTGGCTGTTTTTGGTCATTTGAAAGATGATGCAGCAACAATAAAAAACAGAAAACGTATGTTTATTTCCTTGTATTTTCTTCTACCAGATCTATTGTGTTATATTCTCCTACATTCAATTCACATTTCCACAATATTCAGAGTGTTTCCTTTCAAATGATACCAAGAATATGCATATCCTTGCCTCTGGGCCTGAGCTACAGGCAGTTAGATTAGGGTATATCTTTAGGCGGAAATTGAGAAGAAAGGGGGGGTACCCCAAAGAAGTTAACGTGGCCTGACCTGACCTCGACCCCCTTCATCACTAATCCACTAATCCAAAAAAAGTACAATTACACAAAGCACTATGGTCATACCTTCCCTTTTATTTGAGTTTAATGGAAGGCATTCTGAACAGTCTTTGGATTGCTATAAAATGCATGTGCTATGTTGTGTTAAAGTGATGTTAAAAGTTCAATTACAAAGATGCCTGGTGTTTTATACCCATTTCTTTTATATTTCATGTGCTCTACTCTGTGGTGTTGTGAGATGTTTTTCCATCTATTCTCAAGTCTGAAATTGATGTTAAACTACTGACAAGCACATCTGTTCAAGCACAATGCAGTATAGGGCCTTTAGCACAAAACAGTGTGAAAGTAATGCACTCTTAAAACTGCCTCTGTTTTCATGAGGGGGGTGGGATACATTCAAAATGATAAAATTGCATACATGTATAGGGAATGTACTGCAAGTCATTGAAGGGCTTCTGTCTTCAGCCACTTCTGCATTGTTTGCCTACAAAACTAATTCGGTCAGTATTTGCAAAGCGTTTGCACTCTTGGTGGTTTATCCATAACTAAAGAAGCATGTTGCAAAGTTAACACCTGTTTCTTTTTTCTGTAATGGATAAACCAAGGAGAGCAAACTCTTAGTTAATTTGGTTATTTGTCTTAATGAAGGTATTGACAGTAGAGAGTGGCCAGCAAAATATGTCAACTTTTTCTTACACTGAAGTATTTGTCCCCTGTGTCTAAAACATATTTTGTGAATTATCGTGTATTATTATAGTTACACAGGTACTGGCCATCTGTTATTTCTGACCATGTCCATTGACACCCACTGATGGTCTGAGGACAATCATCCCCTATCGTCTCAACGTTCCCCTTTCAAGTTTCTGACTACCACTGTCTCACACAAGTCCTGCACAAGACTGGGTGGCTGTGTCCTCAAGGCTATCGACATGTCCAACAAGTGAAATGAAACGAAACAGCAAAGCCTATTCCTTCCTGCTGTAATGTTTAGCTCAGCTTGCAACCCTCTTCGTCTGAGAGCTGCTGTCTCAGTTTGGTCGAGCAATGTCCTACCATGCAAGGAGAGCCTTAAATCTTTTATCTTCTTTCCTTTTGTTACAAATGATCTCACATTGAGAAAATGGGTTAAATGCATACGGAGTACAGAGCCAAACAACGTATCGTTTCCTTTTGAGCAGTTCGAGTAGATCTTTCGATCTGTGGTCACAAATAAAATGCATTATGTAACTTAAGGTTTCAGAACAAAATAAATGTTCTTGTGGTACCTTGGCTGAGAGAAGAAAGAAAATACCTAGTACAGTTGAAGTCGGAAGTTTACCCACACTTAGGTTGGAGTGATTGTTAAAACTAGTTTTTCAACCACTCCACAAATTTCTTGTTAACAAACTATAGTTTTGTCAAGTCGGTTAGGACATCTACTTTGAGCATGACACAAGTCATTTTTCCAAAAATTGTTTAAAGACAGATTATTTAACTTATAATTCACTGTATCACAATTCCAGTGGGACTGTGACTGTGCTTTTAAATAGCTTGGAAAATTCCAGAAAATGATGTCATGGCTTTAGATGCTTCTGATAGGCTAATTGACCTAATTTGAGCCAATTGGAGGTGTACCTGTGGATGTATTTCAAGGCCAACCTTCAAACTCAGTGCCTCTTTGCTTGACATCATGGGAAAATCAAAAGAATTCAGCCAAGACCTCAGAAAACAATTGTTGACCTCCACAAGTCTGGGTCATCCTTGGGAGTAATTAAAAAATGCCTGAAGATACCACGTTCATCTGTACAAACAATAGTACGCAAGTATAAACACCATGGGACCACACAGTCTTCATAGCCCTCAGGAAGGAGATGCGTTTTATCTCCTGGAGATGAATGTCCTTTGTTGCGAAAAGTGCAAATCAAGCCCAAAACAACAGCAAAAGACCTTGTGAAGATACTGGAGGAAACAGGTACAAAGTATCTATATCCACAGTAAAACAAGTCCTATATCGACATAAACCGAAAGGCCGCTCAGCAAGGAAGAAGCCACTGCTTCGAAACCACCATAAAAATGCCAGAATACGGTTTGCAACTGCACATGGGGACAAAGATAGTACTTGTGGAGGAATGTCCTCTGGTTGGATGACATAAAAATAGAACTGTTTGGCCATAATATCCATTGTTATGTTTGGAAGAAAAAGGGGAAGGATTGCAATCTGAAGAACACATCCCAACCATGAAGCGCGGAGGTGGCAGCATCATGTTGTTTGGGTGCTTTGATGCAGGAGGGACTGATGCACTTTACAAAATAAATGACATCATGAGATAGGAAATGATGTGGATATTTGGAAGCAACATCTCAAGAAATCTTTCAGGAAGTTAAAGCTTGATCGCAAATGGGTCTTCCAAATGGACCATGACCCCAAGCATACTTCCAAAGTTGTGGAAAAATGGCTAAATGACATGAAAGTCAAGGTATGGGAGTGGCCATCACAAAGCCCTGACATCAAGCCTATAGAACATTTGTGGGCAGAACTGAAAAAGCTTGTGTGAGCAAGGAGGCCTACAAACCTGACTCAGTTACAGCAGCTATGTCAGGAGGAATTGGCCAAAATTCACACAACTTATTGTGGGAAGCTTGTGGAAGGCTACCCGAAATGTTTGACCCAAGTGAAACAATATAAAGGCAATGCTACCAAATACTAATTGAGTGTATGTAAACTTCTGACCCCTTGGGAATGTGATGAAATAAATAAAAGCTGAAATAAATCCTTCTCTCAAGTATTATTCTGACATTTCACATTCTTAAAATAAAGTGGGGATCCTAACTGACCTAAGACAGGGAATTTTTACTCTGATGAAATGTCAGGAATTGTGAAAAACTGAGTTTAAATGTACTTGACTAAGGTGTATGTAAACTTCTGACTTCAGCTGTATATGTCCAAAATAGCATCATATTCTCTATGTAGTGCACTACTACTGACCAGACCCTTATGTGTGGCCTGGTCAAAACATAGTGCACTATTATGGGTATAGGGTGTAATTTCAGATGCAACCCTTTCAAGTGCCCAAGGACACAGCCCACAGCTAGCCTTTCATTTGCCTTAGCACCTTAGCAACAGTTTTTAAGTACACCCTCAGACTTTTAGTATGGGAGGCCGAACCCACTAATCCCCTTCCCCTCTTCATTCGGAGAGAGAGACATTGGGTGATGTGAAAATTAACATAATGGGAACTTAAAGACTTGCGATTAAAAAAAAAACTTAAATACAGCATAGTATACACACAAAAGGGGGAAAAAATGTGTAGATTTTTTGTCCCAACTGCAACCTTTAAGGAGTAGGGATTTCAAGTCTGATGGGAATCGGTGATGTCATCGGCCTCCCCTTTACTGGAGGAACAATCGTGGGGCAGGTAGCTTAGAAGTTAAGCGGTTAAAACATTTTAACTGTTAAAACAATTTAGCGGTTAAAAATATCGGTTGATGTTCCCTTGAGCTTAATTGCTCTTGTAAGTTGCTCTGGATAAGAGCTTCTGCTAAATGACTAACATGTTAATGTTGTAGAGAAAAAAAGCAGGAGGCTGCCCCCCCACTTGTAATATGTCATCACTTACCTAGACCACCTACTGAGATGAACCTTTTGTTAAGTAAGTCAGGTGTTACACGAGGTGAAAAAAGGAGACTGGAGTGTCACTTCCGTAAATATCCTCTAAATGCTTGAGAAAAAGTTTGTTACAATGAAAATAATTGTTCCATCCCGTCACTCCACTCACATTCCCCATCTTCATCCAATTAGACTCTGACAAAACTGAATTGAGTCTTAATCCTTTGTTTACTCCCAGTGGTTGTCCTCACTTTCCACTTGTCTCAGTCAATTACAGGACTACGTTTTCCCATCCACCTCCTTTCTAACGATCCAGATGCCCATGCTATCTGAAATGCCATCATGTCTCTTAGGTGTAGTAGACAGAGAGAAAAAGATAAGCTTTCCATAAATTTCAGTAGTTGATAAATGACTGGCGATATATTTTATATTCCACCTCGAAGTGGGTGTAAGGTCAGTATTTGTGTGTGGGATCAGGTACATGTCTGGCCTTTCGATTTCTGACAACCTCAATAGAAACTCGAGATTGCTGAGATGACATGACAAGAAATGTTCAGTCAAAACAAGATGAGACAGTTACTCTTGCTGTCTGCTGGGTAGAAGCCTTTATAGACATTTCTACAACGGGTTGGTCAAAAACTGTTTAGCATGCATTTGATGCAAAAATCATTTTACTGTTCCATGGGAAATATCACTGTACTGTTCTTTATACCACGGCAAATGACAAGAGAAAAGCAATAAAGCTTTTACAAATGACATGACTTCCCCTTGGTTCTAGCCAAGCATTTGGTTTGCAACAACATGGCTTTGTACAAACATTCCTGTCTGCTGCGCCAATTTTTGTAACATTAATTTACATTTGTAATATGAAGGGTTGGTTGTTTAGCAAGAAAAACTATGGGGCAAATTGCAAACAATGGTTTCTGTACCAAATATTAAGATCTGCTTTTCTGATGTATCAAATACTTATGTCATGCAATAAAATGCTAATTAATTACTTAAAAATCATACAATGTGATTTTCTGGATTTTTGTTTTAGATTCCGCCTCTCACAGTTGAAGTGTACCTATGATAAAAATTACAGACCTCTACATGTTTTGTAAGTGGGAAAACCTGCAAAATTGGCAGTGTATCAAATACTTGTTCTCCCCACTGTATATGCAAAGAAATGTCAATAAAACAAACTGGTAGAACAAAATAAAATGCAGGTAGTTTGCCGTCTCTCCAGCTTCAGTTTGAAATGATTGAGTTACGTGTGTAGTTGGCTAGCTAGCAAGGGGAAGCACCTAACCATCTTTCTTTGGCATAGCAACCTGCCAATCAAATGAACAACCAGTCATCTTGGCTAGCAACTCCAGATTTGTGTGAGGACTATATCCTCGTGGAAGGATGAAATAGTATTAACAAATGTATCAAAATAAAGATTTGAATGAAAATATGTCTCATTGTTAATATGTTGTATGGTAACGCATTGTAGAAAAGCAATTGTACACTCACAGTTGTGTGTTGGCGACTTTGCCTTATACCTAAGACAACAGCACAGCCGTGCTAAAAAAGTCTAAACCCACGCCCTCTCATGTACAATTTCTTTAAGCTATAATGGTATACTGTAGATCCACATGACATCCAGATGACATGACAGTCATCCTGTTTACTTCCTTTACCTGCTCTTCCTTGACTAGACGGAGAACACGTGATGTCAAGGCAAAGGCCACTCCACCATGCTGTTCTCTTGTAAAGAGCCTTCCCTAAGACTTCATCAAACATGACCTCCTATCCTTCCTCTGCATAATGTATGCCCCCATGACATCAAATGTGCAGACAAACACTGTGGCTTACTCTGAATGACTGGGTGTGCAACCAAAATGGCATATTCCCTATATAGTGCACTATTTTTGACCCAAGCTCTATGGGCCCTGGTCAGAAGTAGTGCACTACATCGGGGAACATGGTGCTGTTTCTGATGCAGACCTGGATGACTGGGAAGAAGGGCACTCCTTTAAAGTATCACTACAGAGCAGTGAGTGCAATGTTGTGACCTGAGGTTGCCTCCAAAAAAGCACGTCTGCAGCAGTGAGACATCTGGAATGCACCCTGGAATGCACCCTGACGAATAAGACTGGCTCTGTTTAAGTGTAGACCAACAATAGGATTCATCTCAAATGAATTGTTGCATCTTGACAGTCAAATAATGATGGCTTCTTGTCTAAAGGAGGGCGAGAAAGCGGTGTTTTCCTCAAGGCAGACAATTTGGTGTCCTTGTCATCTTAAGAAAGTCTGAATTGAAGGTTCAGGAAATGATTATGCTCTCAAGACCAAACAGGGTTGTAAAGCTACTGGTAAACTTAACAAAGTTACCGGAATCTTTAGTAATTTTGTTAATTAACCAAAAATCTATAGCAATCTATTGTAACTTTGGTAATTTATAATTGAATGACTTTAAAAATATGTATTCATATATTCATTCATAATATCTGTGTGCATATTTTCCATGAGTTTCTAGTTGATCATATGGTTGAAGAAAACATTTCCTAATGAATGAAAAAAGGATCTAATCATGCCATTATTTTCAATTAACTTTGCAACTCTTCCAACTATTGACTGTGTTCACAACTGCCACCAGTTTGACGACAACAAATACATATTGACATAGTAAAATAAATGAAATATACATGGAGGATATTTCATGCTGAAACCCAATGGTATTCACTAAATTGATTGAGGCTGTTCTGAGGGCAAAAGTAGGTGCAACTCAATATTAGGAATGTGTCCTAATGTGTTGTATGCTCACTGTATTTACGATACTATCTTACAGCTTTGTCATTATATTTTGTATGAAAAATGATCAGATTTAATTATTTAATATATTTTACATGTGATGAAAGCCACACAGAGGGACAGAGATATTTACAGACACCTGTGGTAATCTGAAGTACCCAAAAGGGCCACTAGATATCTTGTGATAAATTACATAAAATCCTTGAAAGATTACACAAGGACTACAAGTAGAAGGTGCTCAACCAACGTGAGTAGAGGTGCAACCTAAAAATGTGTAGACGTCATTGGACAGGAAAAGGCACAACGCTCGCTCACCATAAAACATTTGCCTATTTGAAATGTCAAGCGTGCTGTCTGTCTGGTGAATTGCACTCACTAAAAAGTGTCACAGGCCTGTTCAGACAGAGGAAAGACAAAACGATGTAGGCCTATATCAGGTGTGTGAGATGTCATCAATGCATAAACCGCGTAAATGTTCTTGATAAGGACATTTCATTGATTAATGGGTGTCAGTGGCACTGTACTTTCTTGACATTTTAGCGTGTATGTTCCGGGAATATCAAGATGTGTTTATGACAAGAGGCTGCAGACTACTCAACAGCATCAGTAGTTCCAATTCGGTCTGAGTTGAGCGGTTCACAGAACTTGAATAGTAAAAGATCAACTTCCAATGGCATCAACTGAGACAGGTAGCCTAGCGGTTATTTTGCGTTGGGCCAGTAACGGAATGGTCGTTGTTCGAGCCTACTGGGTAAAAATATATCGATGTGCCCTTGAGCAAGGCACTTAACCCTAATTGCTCCTGTAAGTCCCTTTGGATGAGAGTGTCTGCTAAGTGACTGAAATAAAATCTCCCCAAAAGACAGCAAAAACAAATGTTTTTTTTTATTTTGAGGAAATGCCAGCATCTCTCATTTTTTGGAACATGTCTTTATCACGGGCATATCTAAACTCTTAGTAATCAATCACTTGACTTTATCACGGGCATATCTAAACACTTAGTAAGCAATCACTTGACTTTATCACGGGCATATCTAAACTCTTAGTAAGCAATCACTTGACTTTATCACGGGCATATCTAAACTCTTAGTAATCAATCACCTGACTTGGTCTGACTTTATATAGAGCATGTTTTATACTCTATATAAAGATTATCCCAATGACCATGCATCAACAGAGAATGCTCTTATGTCTCAGACACCCTGTCACTACTGATAAGAGGAGAGATAGACATCACCCTTTCAGCTGTTGTCTTCTCCGGTGACAAACACGAGCCAGACCCACCTGCTGAGGTTATCTGAAGGTTGCCGCTGTTTGTGTTGCCATCTTAAAAAGAGAGAGATGTTTAAAAAATGTTTAGCTAATTGAGCGAGAGCCGGGAAATCAATTTACCCCCACTGGTTATGGCATGTGTGTGTCTCTTAGATGGGCTGCAGGGTGTGTGTGTGTATCCACACTCGTGTGTGTGTGTGTGTGTGTGGCTGGCACTAAGGTATTCTCCAGTGCCCATTTTCAGCAGGCAGCCCCCTCTCCCCTCTCTCGCTGTCTAACAGACAGAAGGGAGGCGTTGGTTCAGGCAAGGCCGACAGCGACGCCCAAGGTGAGCACAGCCCTTCACAGCCCAGCGGACTGGTAACATTTCCCCACATTAAGACGGCTACCTAACGACGGTGGTGGGGGGGCCGGTGAGTTTTATCCGCTACACAAGTCTCATCCCGCCAACAGTCACCCTCGATCCCAGTTAACGTGGCCATGATCAGATAGGCACCATCACACCACACGTCACTGATGGTTTGGGCAAGAGGAGAGGAGGGAGTGGGAGGAGGATAGGAAGAGAGATGAAGGGAGGAAGGTTGGGGGGGGTGCCAGACAGTACCTACTGGAGCTTTAAAAGAAAGCCACAAAACTGGTGCCCAAATCTATTGTCATTTCTGTTTTGGTCTAATGACATTAATGTTCCTTGCTGCTGCAATTATCTTCAAAGACAGTCAGAGTAGAGGTCTCAGGGGAAAGGGGTATTTAATTTTACTCATCATCAGCCTCAAACACAACAGTACAGGTCCTGCTGGCCACTGGTCTAAGAATATGTTTGTGAGTGTGTGTCTCCAGTCCCAACACAGTTGAGCAGTCATTTTAGCCCCATCTAGACACTGAGTCATCCTGATACTCCAGTAAGGCCGGCCAGTGGACCGAGTCTCTGATTCATTCTGGCACCTGTCTCCTTCCATGTTGGGCAAGCAGGCCAATGACTTGTTTGTCTCTGGCCGTGACCCTTAAAGTGCACAAAAGCTGACATTTTCAACCACACATGAGAGCCTTGCCTAAAAAGCCGTACCGGCCCACTGTCAATAGAACCAATTATGTATTTGAGTCAGAGTGGGAATTTTGTTACTGATTTCCCAAAGCTGGCATTTAATAATAGAGGAATAGCACGATCCAAAGCCCTAATGAGATCTATTTCCTGTCATTTCTTGAGAGAGTGTAAGTAATATTGTCAAGTGCATTTCCCGGAGATGGAAGCTAATGTGTCTTTATGGTGGCATTTTCCACTCGTCATTAATTAAGAATGAATTTGCGATTGAATAAACTCATTGAGAATTGGATAAAACACATACAGTTGAAGTCAGAAGTTTACATACACCTAAGTCAAATACATTTAAACTCAGTTTTTCACAATTCCTGACATTTAATCCTGGTACAAATTCCCTGTCTTAGGTCAGTTAGGATCACCACTTTATTTTAAGAATGTGAAATGTCAGAATAATAGGAGAGAGAATGATTTATTTCAGCTTTTATTTATTTCATCACATTCACAGTGGGTCCGAAGTTTACATACAATCAATTAGTATTTGGCAGCATTGCCTTTAAATTGTTTCACTTCGGTCAAACGTTTCGGGTAGCCTTCCACAAGCTTCCCACAATAAGTTGGGTGAATTTTGGCCAATTCCTCCTGACAATGCTGGTGTAACTGAATCAGGTTTGTAGGCCTCCTTGCTCGCACACATTTTTTCAGTTCTGCCCACAAATGTTCAATGGGATTGAGGTCGAGGCTTTGTGATGGCCACTCCAATACCTTGACTTTGTTGTCCTTAAGACATTTTGCCACAACTTTGGAAATATGCTTGGGGTCATTGTCCATTTGGAAGACTTTAACTTCCTGAAAGATTTCTTGAGATGTTGCGCCAATATATCCACATAATTTTCGGTCGTCATGATTCTATCTATTTTGTGAAGTTCACCAGTCACTCTTGCAGCAAAGCACCCCAACAACATGATGCTGCCACACCAGGTCTTCACGGTTGGGATGTGTTATTTTTCTTACACGCCTCACACAAATTTTCCAAGCTGTTTATAGTCACAGTCAATTTAGTGTATGTAAACTTCTGACCCACTGGAATTGTGATACAGTGAATTATAAATGAAATAATCTGTCTGTAAACAATTGTTGGAAAAATGACTTGTGTCATGCGCAAAGTAGATGTCCTAACCGACTTGCCAAAACTATAGTTTGTTAACAAGAAATTTGTGGAGTGGTTGAACAATGAGTTTTCATGACTCCAACCTAAGTGTATGTAAACTTCCGACTTCAACTGTATGTGTCGGTATAGCAAAATAGTTATGATAGAGATTGATAGAGATAAAAAGGCTATGTTTCTTTCCATTCCTCAATAAAAACACGATGTGCAGCCAAAGTTCTCTTCACAGAGTGTGGGTGTATGTTTTAGAGGGCACACGTAAATATGCTTCAAAGACTGAACAAAGACGGAATAGGAGATCATATTATAATGGGTTCAGTATGTTTTATCGTTCAAATAATTCCACCTGATTCATTAAAAATAAAGCTAATTGCAATCGACTTCTATCTGTAATTACTGTTAAGATAGTAGGATGAAAATAAAGTTGTCAATGATTTAAGTGATGGCTATTATTTACCAATTTATGGAGGTAGCACTGAAATATACATTTGGCCGAGAGCGTTCTCTTGAGAAAAATATCCAACATTGGACAATATTGAAGCCATCTTATTGTTGTCTGTGTAGTACATGTCTCACACACCATTACAACAAACCATACCAAGTCATGTCAATGATTGTGACATAAAAACAGATTTGCGAAAAGCGTGAACATACACTTCGTGAATGCTTTCACCATTATGTCCCAGTCATGTGGTCTTCCAGATGAATCAAGAGTTCTTCGATCTCTATGTGACTACAATTGATCAACATTGAGCACTGTGTGAACTACAGTTCACTAGGATAACGTAAATCCCTTAGCTGTGCTGGAACTCTTTTAAGGCATTTCTCATGTTTTTGTATTTCTAAAATTCGTATGTGTACTAGTGGTAGTGCCCGGCCGACTGGGCCTACCTCTTTTAAGTCACAACACCCACTAGGGCTTCTAAAATATGCAGGAAGCCACAAAAGACACATGGAGAAATATATGTGTGATATATGCCAGGTGCTGTAAAGCTAACAAGAGTTGACATGTCCAGCAAGCATCCATTTCCTAGCCAGACAACATGTAGTGGACAAAGATTACCTGTGCCCCAAATAGCACCTTATTCCCTACATAGTGCACTACTTTTGAGCAGATCCTAATGGGCCCTTATCAAAAGCAGTGCCCTAAATAGGGAATAGGGTGCCATTGGTGAAGCAGACATAAAGTTGATAGAGCAGTAGAGGCGTAGTCTGGCATGTTATCGCCATCACATCTGGCTATAGACGGATCCATGGCGAATCACCCCATAACATATGACAAGTGTGCATCGTTGCACCACATCCCCATGAAACGTGCCAGACTAGGAACAAACGAGAGGCAGTGAACCAAAAACCGCGGCTTGGCTTCAGTCTGACTCTGCCAGTCCACATTCATTAGTGTCAGCGCTAACGAGTCATAACTAAGCATACTGTACAAGCAAGCTAAACGAACCCCCCTCCATTCACAAACATGGTTGTCCCTTTTTTCCTTCACTTTGCGGTGCTTTGCTGTGCCAAATATCTGTTTTGGTGAACTTTACTCCATGTAATCATATAATGTATATACTGCATGTATGTGGTTCATTTTTCAAGAATACAATGACAGAATTTGCCTGAAGAGACATGTGAGTGAGAGAAGGGGGCATGTGTGCAGAAACAAATTACATTTTCCATCACCATTCGCTCTGTTTGTCCCTTGGGAGCGGCTTGATTGGTAAACATATTTCACCATGCGGTATATTGCTTTTCACTAGCACCTGTAAACGCGGTGTAGTGCTTAGGCCTATATGCTTTTCATCCCTGTCCTGATTGTTGCTTTTTTTGTGAGGATGTGGCTGCTTCCCTGTCTAGTTTCTGAGGAATTTAGCCAGATTTCCTTTAAGACTGTACCATTAAATGTGCAAAAATACATCGTTGACCCAGAAAGCAGAAAGATGATAATAATAAAAGTAAATGAACACAGTGGGGAGACTGCTATGATGTTTATGCTGCTTCAACCTCACATCTCCTCCATCTCGCTATCTCTGTCACTCTCGCTCTCTCCTCTGTCTCCCCATCTCCCTATCTACGCCCTCTCTTCATCCCCTGTCTGTTTCTCTACCCCCGCTATCTCTGTTCAAAACTAATTAGTGCCACACCCACTGACCCTTATGAACAAATAAGGAGGGACGGGCAATAGTGGAAAGTGATAAGCAAAATGTAATATGGATATTGAAATTATAGGGTTGTGCAATAACATTATGTGCAATGCAAAGAGACCTTGGACATTAAGTGGATGTGTAATATGTATATGAGAGGGGGCAGGGGGCAATTATGTAATGGGGAAGGGAGGGGTAAGAGTCCTTAAGCTGCCATTTCTATTTTGTTTTCGTGAATGTGTGTATTTGATGTTATCTCTGGCCTATGACATGTCTTTAATCTTATCACAGTGTGTTTTCATCTGAAAAAAATCTGATGATAAAGACATATCTAATCTATGTTTCCCTATGTCCTCCTCTCACTCTCCCTCCATCTCCCTCTGTCGCCATGTCTCCCCCCTCCCTCACTCAGCCTCTCTCCACAAAGGAAACAGTTTGCTTGATTCAACAGTGCCATCTAGTGGCATCCTCTCACAAGACACTTTATATAACCAATGTTGATGAGGTTATACTTTGGACATCTGTTCCATCATTTTTTTAAGGCTAATAAAGACTGTTAGATTTCATTAATGACAGATTGGCCCGTGTTTTAATGATCTATATGGATCTGCCGCTGATAATCAATGTGATTAATTGAACAAGAGTTGCTCATGGAGCAATGCCTTCAGGGTGATTAGACAGCTGTGATCCCTCTAAATGTTTGTTTCATAACCACTTTAAACTTAAGAGCAAATTAAATGATGGTTTATGTAACACATTGTATATTTTGTGAACTCATACAAACCTTTGTGCAAATAGAGGCATAGGCCTACAATGATGAGGGGATGAAATGCTTGGTTGTGTTATCAAATATACTGTATAGCGAGAGAGGCAGCTTTATTGTCTAGTTCTAAACAACATATAGTCGACAAAACAGATAGATGTGTGTACATAGTATTGTTTTATACATGTAACACAATTTACAGAGTGTACAAAACATTAGGAACATCTTCCTTTTGCCCTCAGAACAGCCTCCGCATGTCAGAGCATGGACTCTACAAGATGTTGAAAACGTTCCACAGGGGTGCTGCTTCCCACAGTTGTGTCAAGTTGGTTGGATGTCCTTTGGGTGGTCGGTAGTGGATCATTCTGGATCTACACTGGAAACAGTCGAGTGTGAAAAACCCAGCAGCTTTGCAGTTCTTGTCGCATACCCCGTTCAAAAGCGCTTAAATTGTTTGTCTTGCCCATCCACCCTTTGAATGACACACACAATGTAAATGTCTCAATTGTCTCTTGTTTAACCTGTCTCCTCCCATTCATCTACACCAGCCCTTCTTAAAGTATGGGTCACGACTTAATGTGGGGCACGGACCTGTTAATTTATAATTATTTAATGAATTACTGGAATTGATTTGGCCAAGTGCATCTGTGCTCTCTGTTCATTGCGCTCTCTTCTTAGCAGCGTTCTCTGCTCAGTTTGGCAGCTGCGCGAGTGGGAGTGGGAGTGGGAGATGAGCGTGTGCTTCGCGGTTCACTGAATCTTTTTTCTGCAGTTTTCTTGACGATCACTCCGCGACACACGATGTCGTTCAGCAGCAGATGATGCGCTGTCAGCCACTGTGACTTGTCATTCTCACTTGCCATCACTCACCGCAAATGGACTCATGCTAGCCACAGGTTCTGACTGAGCACAATTGTCATGACACGCAAATGCAGGGATGAGTTTCTCTCTTTCATACACACTTTTAGAAATAACGAGGAGCGCCCACAATGCGTTTTGTGCGGGGAAGTGCTTGATGAGTCTCTCAAAACGGAGCAAATTAATAAAACGACTCGTCCTGACCAAACATACAGCATGATGGTAAACCCAGGGAGTTCATTCAGAACAGGGCAGAATGATTCAGGAAGTAGTGCTTCGACAATGGAAAAGTAAGTCAGCTTGCAAGGCATTGTTGTCATTTTATAACAGGCGATGAAAAGCAGAAATAAGGGAGTACTAACTCTCATAGTAGTAGATGTGAGTTTCTCTTTCAAACATTCCCGTGGCCTTGTAAGTTACACAGCTAATAGCTAACATTAGCCAAAGCAAGCCAGCGTGTTACTGATGGTGCAACCCTTAGTAACAGTACAGATGAGACGAAACATCTTACTGTACAAATTATTGTTGAAAACTAGGCTAGGTTGGAGCTGTTGCTGTTACAATTCAAGTAATAATTAGTGTTCTGAACTGGAATAAACTTATTGAAGCAATATGCTTTTTCAGGCAAACAATCACGCAGTTCTGGGTTGCTCATCTACAGCAGGAAGTGGCCTCCTGCCTGACTGAAAAGCAGGTGTTGTTCTGATCCAGTTTGGCACCACCTAACTTTGCGAGTCACGATTCTCAACTATGACATACTTGAAAAAAAAAAAACAAGTACAGAAACGGTCTCATTGCTGAGTATGACCTCAGTGTTTCACTGTCAAAATCTGAGCCCAGAATAGACATGCTTGTTGAAAACTTCAACCAGCCACACACCTGTCATTAGGACTGTGTGTGTGTGTGTGTGTGTGTGTGTGTGTGTGTGTGTGTGTGTGTGTGTGTGTGTGTGTGTGTGTGTGTGTGTGTGTGTGTGTGTGTGTGTGTGTGTGTGTGTGTGTGTGTGTGTGTGTGTGTGTGTGTGTGTGTGTTTTCTCGTCTACATCTGTGTGATGTTATCAATCAGTTTATTCTAGTTCAGAATAAAACATGATCTATTGTAGTTTAGATAGCAACAGTTCCATCCTAGATTTTCATATAACAATCATTTCTAAAGTAAGATGTACAGTAGGCCTGATCATTTTTCATCTGTACTGTTACTTAGTGCAACCCGTTCAAAAAGCCCGTGTGTGCATTCTGTTACTGATTTGTGGGATGTGATCAATCAGTTTTTTCCAGCTCAGAATGAAAACGATTTATTGTATTTTAACAGAAACAGTTCCAAACTAGACAGATATGCAAGAGTGTTTTTAATGGGGGAAAATAAACATGAATATATGTTTATATGAATATTTAATTGAATTGTTATTTGTTTTTGTTTATATTGAATTCTAGTTTTAGGCATAAGGGCAATGAAATGTACCAGTATTCACATATCGTTAAATATTTTCCTAAGCTTGGGTCCCAGGAAAACACAACATTTCTAATTTGGGTCCCAAGCTTTAAAAAAAAAAAAAAACGGAATATACACTGATTGAAGTGGATTTAACAAGAGGCATCAATAAGTGAGCATAGCTTTCACCTGGTCAGTCTATGTCATGGAAAGAGCAGGTGTTCTTAATGTTTTGTACACTCTGTATTTTCCATACACGGGATAATTGTTATAACATCTAGAGTAGCCTATTCATTAATCCAGCCTCTAATCAGTAGAAAAACAGTTGCCTTTTATGAATAACCCCTAATACATGGTTGGTTACATCTACAGTGGTCATAATAATTTGTGTGTGGTCTATTTTCTCCAATTTCATAAGATGGCCACTAGATGAAGCTCTGAGTCACATCTCTACCTACAGTAACCTGTTACAATGCATCTTCCTCTCTCTCATAAACACTGATGCCAGACTCTTGGCACACACTATCCTCCCCTTCACGGTACTGGTATGGAATATTCCAGTACAATGCATGTTGCCACCTCAGCAATTCCAAAACGTTTGATCATGATTTGATTCCATTCCATTTCAATCATCTTTGAGGTTCATCTCTTGTCTGAAATCAAATCAAACTTTATTTGTCAAATGCGTCGAATACAAGAGTGAAATGCTTACTTTACAAGCCCTTAACCAACAATGCAGTTCAAGAAAGGGTTAAGAAATTATTTACCAAATAAACTAAAGTATAAAATTATAAAATGTTATACAATAAAATAACAATAACGAGGCTATATACAGTCAATGTGCGGGGGGTACAGGTTAGCCAAGGTAATTTGTACATGTAGGTAGGGGTAAAGTGACTATGCATACTGTAGGTAATAAACACGGGGGGGGGGGGGGGGGGTCAATGTAAATAGTCCGGGAGGCCCTTTGATTAATTGTTCAGCAGTCTTATGGCCTGGGGGTAGAAGCTGTTAAAGGAGCCTTTTGGTCCTCAGCTTGGCATTCAGGTACCGCTTGCCGTGCGTTAGCGGAGAGAACAGTCTATGACTTGGGTGGCTGGAGTTTTGACAAGTTTTTGGGTCTTTCCTCTGAATCCGCCTAGTATTTATGTCCTGGATGGCAGGAAGCTTGGCTCCAATTATGTACTGGACCGTACGCTCTATCCCCTGTAGCTCCTTACGGTCAGATACTGAGCAGTTGCCATCCCCGGCGGTGATGCAACCCATCAGGATGCTCTCGATGGTGTAGCTGTAGAACCTTTTGAGGATCTGGGGATTGGAGTCATTAAAACTAGTTTTTCAACCACTCCACAACTTTCTTGTTAACAAACTAGTTTTGGCAAGTCGGTTCGGAAATCTACTTTGTGCATGACACAAGTAATTATTCCAACAATTGTTTACAGACAGATTATTTCACTTATCATTCGCTGTATCACAATTCCCAGTGGGTCAGAAATTTACATACACTAAATTGACTGCCTTTAAACAGCTTGGAAAATACCAGAAAATTATGTCATGGCTTTAGAAGCTCCTAAAAGGCTAATTGACATAATTTGAGTCAATTGGAGGTGTACCCATGGATGTATTTCAAGGCCTACCTTCAAACCCAGTGCCTCTTTGCTTGACATCATGGCAAAATCAAAATAAATCCGCAAAGACTGATACCAAGTTCATCTGTACAAACAATAGTAGGCAAGTTTAAACACCATGGGACCACACAGCCGCCATACCTCTCAGGAAGGAGAAGCATTCTGTCTCCGAGAGATGAATTTACTTTGGTGCGAAAAGTGCAAATCAATCCCAGAACAACAGCAAAGGACCTTGTGAAGATGCTGGAGGAAACAGGTACAAAGTATCTGTATCCACAGTAAAACGAGTCCTATATCGACATAACCTGAAAGGCCACTCAGCAAGGAAGAAGCCACTTCTCCAAAACCGCCATAAAAAGCCAGACTACCATTTGGAACTGCACATGGGGAAAAATATCGTACTTTTTTGAGAAATGTCCTCTGGTCTTTTTGGCCATAATGACTATCGTTATGTTTGGTGAAAGGGGTAGCTTGCAAGTCGAAGAACACCATCCCAACCGTGAAGCACACGGGTGGCAGCCTCATGTTGTGGGGGTGCTTTCCTGCAGGAGGGACTGGTGCACGTCACAAAATAGATGGCATCATGAGATGGGAAAATTATGTGGATATATTGAAGCAGCATCTCAAGACATCAGTCTTGTTAAAGCTTGGTCACAAATGGGTCTTCCTAATGGACAAGGACCCCAAGCATATTTCCAAAGTTGTGGCAAAATGGCCTAAGAACAACAAAGTCAAGGTATTGGAGTTGCCATCACAAAGCCCTGACCTCAATCCCATAGAAAATCTTTGGGCAGAACTGAAGAAGCGTGTGCGAGAAAAGAGGCCTACAAACCTGACTCAATTACACCAGCTCTGTCAGGAGGAATGGGCCAAAATTCACCCAACTTATTGTGGTAAGCTTGTGGAAGGCTACCCGAGACATTTGACCCAAGTGAAACAATTCAAAGGCAATGCTACCAAATACTAATTGAGTGTATGTAAACGTCTGACCCACTGGGAATGTGATGAAAGAAATAAAAGCTTAAATAATTGATTCTCTTGACTATTATTCTGACATTTCACATTCTTAAAATAAAGTGGTGATCCTAACTGACCTAAGACAGGGCATTTTTACTAGGATTAAATGTCAGGAATTTGGAAAAACTAAGTTTAAATGTATTTGGCTAAGGTGTATGTACATTTCTGACTTCAACTGTAGATGGGTCCATTGTTATTTTGTTCCATTAATGTGTGTGTCTCCATAAAGGCTTTCTTTATAAAAATAGTTTGAGAGTCCTCTCACTTCTCAAGCATTTTGGAAAACCCCATAGTTACCCTGAAATTTGAGAGGGCCCTCAGCCCACTTACGGGAGAAGGAACATTTTTTTTTCAACCAAATCTTGATTTAAAAAAAAATGCAAATAAGTAATTTTTGCGATTCCACTTGTTTTTGAGAAACCTACACCAAACAGCGATTCACTTCCTCATCCCCATTGTTCAGTATGCGTCCTTTTAGAGACGGCAAAGCGCTCAGTGTTGCTCTCACTACAGTCTAGGTATGTGGGACCAAATACTAAACATTTTGCAAAATTGAATACACTATGAGTAAATTGGTCCAAATTCTTATGACACCTTCAAATGGCGGGAGTAGATAGATAAATTACTGTCATTTCTAAACAGTAAAACAGATACAGTGGGGCAAAAAACTATTTAGTCAGTCACCAATTGTGCAAGTTCTCCCACTTAAAAAGATGAGAGAGGCCTGATATTTTAATCATAGGTACACTTCAACTATGACAGACAAAATGAGAAAAAACGTTTGACCTCTGTCATTGCCAACAAAGGGTATATAACACAGTATTGAGATAAACTTTTGTTATTGACCAAATACTTATTTTCCACCATAATTTGCAAATAAATTAATAAAAAATCCTACATTGTGATTTTCTGGATTCTTTTTCTCATTTTGACTGTCATAGTTGAAGTGTACCTATGATGAACATTACAGGCCTCTCTCATCTTTTTAAGTGGGAGAACTTGCACAATTGGTGGCTGACTAAATACTTTTTTGCCCCACTGTATGTATGAATTTACCCTCAAATTAAAGGTGCCATTCTGTACTGTTGTCTCACACTGTTGTCCCACGTACGTATAATTCTGAGTATATCTTGTGTGAATTCATCTGGTGTATATACACTACTGGTCAAAAGTTTTAGAAAACCTACACATTCAAGGTTTTTTCTTTATTTTTACTATTTTCTACATTGTGGAATAATAATGAATTCATCAAAACTATATTTGCACATATAGCACATATAGCACATATGGAATCATGTAGTAACCAAAATAGTGTGAAACAAATCAAAATATATTTTATATTTGAGATTCTTCAAATAGCCACCCTTTGCCTTGATGACAGCTTAACATATTCTTGGATATACAATATCCGTTTGATCATGGGAGTTGCAATTGTGGTTTATGTAGGCCTATTTTCATACCAATTCAGATGCAGACCTGGAGCTTAGTTTCTAATTGTTTATCTCAGAACCTTATTGAATTTAAAATTGCATGGCATAAAATGCCATTATAACACCTTTAATTAAATCTTGTTTTAATTGTCATGTGCACTAGTACAGTGAAGTGGACTCTTTCCCACAACAATGCAGTAGTGCTATAAACATTTTATAAAATAGTAAAGTGGAACAAAAACACACGAGAAAAAGAAATAAAAAGAACACAAGATATATACAGGGTCTGTGCCATATTTACAATGTGCAGGGATACTGGCGTGGTGGAGTTTTCTTTTCACAGGGGGGAAGCTGACATGGCATCAGGATATATGACAAACAGAGTAGCAGCATATATGATGATAGTATGTGAGTGTGCGTGTGTGTACAGTCAGTATGAATGTGTGTGTGTGTCTGTGACTGAGTGTGTAGAATGTGCCTAGAGTGAGTGTGCATAGAGACAGTGCAACAACAACAACAAAAAATAGAAGGATCAATACAGATAGTCAGTAGCCATTTTGTTAGCTATTTAGTCGTCTTTTGACTTGGGAATAGAAGCTGTTCAGGGTCCTGTTGGTTCCAGACTTGATGCTCCGGTACCGCTTGCCGTATGGAAGCAGAGAGAATAATATATGGGTTGGGTGGCTAGAGTCTTTAACAGTTTTCCGGGCCTTCATTTCAGAGGTCCTGGATGGCAGGCAGCCACACCACCCTCTGTAGTGCCATGCAATCGAGGGCGGTGCAGTCGCCATACCAAGCAGTGACTCAGCCAGTCAAGAGGCTCTCAATGGTGCAGCAGTATAACTTTTGGAGTATTTGAGGGCCCATGCCTAATCTTTTAAACATCCTCCCACCCCTCGACAATCAGCTCCTTAGTGTTACTGATGTTGAAGGAGAGGTTGTTGTCATGGCACCACACTGTCTCATCATAGCCAGTGATCAGGCATACCACCGTCATGTCATCAGAAAACTTGTCGAGGATGGTGTTGGAGTGATGCATGGCTATGCAGTCGTGGCTGAACAGGGGACGTTGGTGTTAAACGCTGAGTTGTAGTGAATTAACAACATTGTCACATACTGTAGATATTCCTCTTATCTAGGTGGGTGAAGGCAGTGTGGAGAGCAATTGAGATTGCATTGTCTATGGGTCTGTTGGGGAGGTATGCAAATTAGAGTGGGTCTAGGGTGTCAGGGATGATGGAGTTGATGTGTGCCATAACCAGCTTTTCAAAGCACTTCATGATTGGAGATGAGTGCTACAGGACGGTAGTCATTGTGGCATGTAGCCTTAGAGTTCTTGGGAACAGGGAAGCAAAGCGGTCTTGTAGCATAGCCTCTGAAACGGAGGACCATGTCTCAACGAAGCGCATCACGGGTACTTCCTGTTTGATCTTATGCTCGTTAAACAGGAAGCAGGCGTGTAGTCATGATCTGATTTGCCGAAGGGGGGATGAGGGATGGCCTTGCATGCTTGCTTTTGGGTAGAGTAATAGTGGTCTAGGACTCTATCGCCCCTAATGGCGACGGACACGTGCTGATGGAATTACTTGTCTTAATGACGTGGAATTAAAATAACCGGCAACAAGGAAAGCAGCCTCTGGGTGCATGGTTTCCTGCTTGTTTATAGCCTTGTACAGTTTAAGTGCCAGCTTGTTGTTTTTCTTGTCCTGAGGTGGAATATAAACAGCAGTCACGATAACAGATGAAAACTCTCTCGGGAGGTTAGAAGGGTCGGCATTTGACCATCAGGTATTCCTAGACAAGTGAACAATAGGTCAAGACTTACACTGTGCTGGAGTCTGCACACCATGTGTTGTTAATGAAGAGACAAACCCTTTCCCCTCTCAATTTCTCAGAATCCAATGTCCTGTCTGCTCGGGGAATGGAGAATCCATCGAGTTGGATAGCCATGGAGGTATCTTGTCCTATAGCCATGTTTCAGAAAAGCAGAGAATATATTGCAGTTAAGAGAGTCCTTTTGATAGCAAATCCACAATTAAAGGTCATCCATCTTATTATCAATAGACTGTACATCTTGCTAGGTCTCCCCCTCTCCGACCTCTTTTTCACCTGCGTTTCCTCTTGGAGAGCCCGAAAATTGGGTCTTAATTACACAAAGAGCCCAGGGCAGATGAGTGAAAGTCAAGGTCTCAGCCGGAATTGAGGTTAGTAACTGCTGATCTGATGTTCAAACGTTCTTGTTGATCATAAAAAAATGATATCGAATACATTTAGTGCAAAAGAAGTGAAGATAAACGCCGAAAGAGTCACCAAATAGCAAATTTGGGTCAGAGCTCGCAACATGGCAGCCATACAGTACTGCACCATCTTCCATGTTCTCGTTTCTGTGTGGGTCATACATTCACAGTAAATAGCACTCAATGCTTGCAATTCGTTTTTTGTTTTCTATGGCATTGTTGCAGTATTGGAGAAAACCTTGAGTGATTACGTAAGAAGATTCATAGTTCCAGTAGGCTAACCTCAAAATGTGGCCACGGATGAATAAATACTGTTAACTTAGTTTGTAAGATGGCCTTAAGTTTACTGTATTGCAGAAGTATTACTGAATTGTGTTTTGTTGACAATGCAGCCAAATATCAATATTTAAGGATATCTAATGCTTGGATGGTATCAGGGCACTTAAAAGACATGAACAAAAGCTCCAGAAACACCCAAATCCATCCTTTTAGAAACAGACACGCCACTATGCCGAGAGAGTCCTTTTCTAAAATGATGTTTTTGGAGCTTTTGCGTGCCCTGATACTGAGGAAGTATGGCTGGGGTAAGGTTCTCAAAAACAAGCCACTTCACAAGAAAGCATCTGGACCCTTCTTATAACATTCTATTTAATAAAAAATAGAGATGTACTTCAGGAATAGGGAAATTCTCCTTTAACCTACAAAATTAATAGTAAAAGATCAACTCTCCAGTAAGAGGTGCCGCGGAGACTTTTTAAATATGTATTCTGGTAGTGGCTATAACGTTGAATATTTGACATTGTTTCTCAAAGGTACAAAATCAACATATTTTATACAAGGTTTTGTCTATGTTGATAATGAGTTACAATGATGACATAATCCTGTGGTTGAAATTTCACCCTCAAAACAATAGATTCCACACAGAATCCATGTCACAACACGTTGACAGATTACGCCGAAACAACGTTGATTCAACCGGTTTGTGCCCAGTGGGTTTATTTTTCTTCACAGAGGCCTGCATTGGACTTGTGTTGGAATATTTGTGAATTGTATTTTTCAATGTCCCCCCCCCCCCTGACCCTTTATACCGCCTGAGTTAATGGCATTCGTTTGCTTTCTGGCAGCTTTACCACCATCCCTGTTGTGCTCTGTAAACGTGAGCTGGATTACAAGCACTCTACAGGCCCAGCATCCTTCACTGGCTCACAATGTCTTTGCCAATCCAGCAGGAAACAGCCCGGTCTTGCCAACTCCTACCTACAATAAGAACACTCGACCACAGTGAACAGCCAGCCTCTATCCCTTCTTGCTATCTTGTTCCACGAAGACAGGGTGGTGAGGGGGTGAATGTGACAGAAGAAGTACAAAGATGCTGTGTCTGGAGGCTGTGTTCCCGGCCTGAGTTAGCTTACTACATCACAGAGTTGCTCTCGGGGACTGTGGAAGCTGAGGCAGGAAATGTTCAAGTCCCTCTCCAGAGAATTATGAGGACAAAAAGGATTTGAAAAAGCTATGTTAAAGGGATAGTTCATCCAATTTACATTTGTTATTTTACAGAAAACTCTCATGTGCAAGGACAGAGTTCAGTCCTCGCTTTGGGTTTGTTTAATTAGCCACTGCCACCAACCCGCTAGCATTCTCTCACGACAATCAATGAATGTCTATATACCTCAAATGAGCATGCTTCTAATAGCATTTCTAAAGCACCTCTGCTAATATAATATTTTCTGAGATCATTTATCACAGATTGTTGCATTTGGATTTGCCCTTGATATAAAAAGGAAGGCTTGAAATAATCCAAATACATGACTTTGTAATAGTGCAAAATGGATGAACGGTTGCAGGTTGACTAAGGGACAATGATGACGGTTATAATGGTGACGTGTGCACGGCGTGTACACTGTCATCGATCATTTCATCCTTCTTCTCAATAAAATGATTAACTGTGTTCATTTCAAATCTAATTACCCTCGTTATAGTCAACGCTCGGTGCGTGTTAATGGTGCATGAAATAGCAGAACAATTCAACAAGAAAGAGCCTGCATATGAATTAGATGTGTTTGCATAAATAGCCCACACGGGGGCGACCATGTACCATGGCTGATTATGAAGTGGTGGTCCCAAATAGATTTTTTGTATGTAATTGATAGACACTTGTGCATAGTTCTAATGTAATAAACATGGAGGCATGCTATTTAAATCGACATTTGCAGCTTTCCTCTTTTAGACCTATTGTCAGCTCAATAGCGGAAAGCACGACTATATGGTATTGTGGAACTACAATGTAGCAGAAACCTAAATATTCTGGTGAACGATTATTATATACGGCATTGTCGGAGATTTGTTAAATATGGTAATCCTGTTAAACACTCAAATATTATTATTTCCATAATATTTCCTTCATGGGCAGATAGGACATGTTTTCATTGTTTTGATGAGACCAAAAGTTCAACTCAAAAACCGATGACCATTTCAAGATCACAAGACTAGGAAACATCCTGGAACACATCAGTATGAGATACACCTACATGAATCAAATGCACAAGACTGAATTGTTACAAGATCAAAACACAGAGCTCTTTAACAGCCTTGTTGTAAAAGCCCGGATGTTAGGCTCCACTTTACTGCATTCCAGCTATAATCTCAGAGTTAGTGGATAATGTAAAAATACAGTCCTTTAGCATCATCAAAGAGAACATAGCTGGGTTTGTCAATGTGAGAAGCTGGTGCTATGCATTTTCAATTGGACAGAAAGCAGATGGATTAGCAGCTGAGCATAACAAGAACCAGCAGTAAAAGGAAGAAGACAGTTGCTGTGTTGTTAACTCTCATTTCAACTCTCCATTTTATAGCCAGCATATGTGCCATAACTCCAGGAAAGACGAAGATGGTATCGCGGGGGGAACAGGACAGAAGTAAAGTACTCCAGGATTGTGTCCCAGATGGCACTATATCCCATAGGGCTGTGGTCAAAAGCAATGAATAATGTACTATTTGGGACACAGCCCAGTTTAAGAGTCAGAAACACACACCCAAACCATTTAAAATAATTACTTTAGAATGATGACTCACACTACATGTGGCATATACTGTGCTTAAGTGTTGCTTAGAGGACAACCTTGGCTATATATTACCTCCATTGTGTTTGTCTACCCTCAACGTTTAACCACTGACATGTAAATGATAGGTTACACATACACAAAGTACAATGTACAAGATCGTGCATGGATATCAGTTGGTAGTTATGTACCTGTACCTGGTTAATGCACTTCCTGTGTGGAATGAAAACAGGTGTCCACACAACATCCGCCTGCGTCCTACATAGAGATTCAACCAAGACTCACCATGTAAATTTAGCTCACACTGCACAGTGGGACCCAAATCCAGTGTGCTGCTGACGACACACTGATGATCACTGGTTCCATTTAATGGCATTGGAATGCACCCATGTGCAGGTTTAACTCCACCAAAGAGATTTACATTCCCTGTGACCTAAAATCCAGTTCAGCACAGAACAAACACGTTGCGCTTTGCTGATTCCTTCTCCAACCGTGGGTGTTTCTGTGTTTTTAAGTAGTGCCTACTGTGCTCTGGTCATATGTGTGCATCACTCTGCAGTTGCTAATTGCACTACTGCATGACTCAGAGTATGAGAAGACAAACCTCTGCTGCCTCTGCCCCCAAGGGTATTACAGAGGAGGACCTCTGTGTATGTGTGTGTATCAACAGGGGAGAGGTTTGTGTGGTAGTGGATAGGGAGAGCGTGTGCATGTGCGTGTGTGTGTAAAACAGTTTTTGCCAGTTGTGTGCACACACACTTCATAAGCAATTATGTTGTCATCTCTGTTTTGACTGAGGTTTTAATCAACATTAAATTGGAGATATAGAGGCCAGATAGTATTGCCATAGGAACAGTGCCTGTGCGTATGTGTCTCTTCTTTGAACGGGGATTAACATCCCTCAGTTAATTCCGTCGAGTCACACAGGACTTTCAGTTAACTGTGGATTAATCTGGATTAAGCACTTAAACATCTATAGGTCTTGTTGAGGGTAGAAAGGTGAGAAATGCTTTCTCTACAGTCCATTGCCGCCCAGCCGCCCTTGTGGGATCAGAAAAAAAGACGCTAGCCACACTGTGGGATGTTTGCCAACCAGAGATAAACTTGGGAGAAATGAGCCCCAAACCATGGCCTAGTCACTGAAGGTATAATGCAGCATTTCTCCTCTAGTGGAGCAAAACTTATCCAGTCTTTCCCCATGACAGATGTTCCAAGTCAATTGAGAGGTGGTTAAAGTGGAGACCGCAGCAAGTGTAAAATTGGACTTCTGAGCATGGGTGTCCCCTAAGTCTCCAAGAATATGCTGCACAGCGTTGCATGAAATGAAGAAATTGAGGGGAATAAAAAAAGGAAACGTCCATGCGGTGGGTTGAGAAGGTTTTAAGGTTTTACTTGAGGATTTTCAGCAACTCATCCCATCTTCCCATGTATGGTAGTGAACCTCTGTCCTCTCCAGTGCACTTTATTTGTGTCAATACCGTCACCCGCCTTTGTAGAATTCTAAACTGTTTCCACATCCTGTGGACAAACTGAAAACACACTCTCCTTAACAACCACAGCTTCAAAAGTGAACTGGTTTGTTTGTGGCATATGAATAATCACTGTGTGTCAGTATGGGTGGCCTGGAGTGATGGCTCTGTGTACTGACCGCCCCTCTGTGACAAAATCACAGTTATGCATGCATGAGCCAATACCCCAGAGGGCAGACGATCAGATCCTCTTCATCAGGATGATACAGATCGACATTTTCATCCCCGTTTTGCTACTGCATTATTCTCACCCTCGTCTCCCCACCAGAGCCCTGCCTTATCAGTCTCCCCGACACAGAGAATTCATTCAGAACATGGCAGTCCTCACATGAATGCTTTGCGGCAGGGCCTGACATAATGGTCTCACTTCCGCGCGCGTAGCACCGAAGTGGCCCGCAGGAGAATATACTGCTCCACCTCCCTGCGCTGAGCTAAAGCGGAGCCCCGGATAGTCCAGGCAATACTCCTCTCCTCCAGCCTAATTGACCAGATTTCCCATGCCATCACAATCAGTGTGAAGTGAAACAAAACAAGGAATGATAGCTTTATCACCTGCACAGTGCTGTTTAGAAACCTCCAACAGGACTAGTATATCTACTGTATATCCTGTATATATTCTCAGTATGGTTATTTTATTGTGTAATTAAAAAAAAAAGTTTTTTACTTTAGTTTATTTAGTAAATATTATCATAAATTGATTTTCTTAAAACTGAATTGTTGGTTAAGGGCTTGTAAGTAAGCACTTCACGCAAGGTCTACACCTGTTGTATTCGGAGCATGTGACAAATGCAATTTGATTTGAACACGAGAAAGTGTTTTGGACCTTTATTTTGTTATATTTTAATCATCCAATTTCATTTGACCTTGTTTCTCCTCTTCAAACCGCTTTTTACTGGGACCTCGACACATTCCTACTAAGTAGTAGAACAGATGATCAGCCACTTAGTCCAACATGGTCATAATGGAAGATTAAAAATGAACTTCAACTACCTGTTCCCCTCATGTCTGTTAGAGGTTTCAACATTAAAACCTACTTCAGAATACCAACCATCTATACAGAACGTGTCACACAGTGAGGGTAGACCGGTGGTTTTAAAGAACTTGCCCAGAACTGGAATTGTTCTCCATCTTCCCAGTTGTTTTGGACCGTGTATAATCATTATCTACAGGGAGTGGCCTGGCAATGAAAAATGAACAGAACCACCTTAGAGTCTATCAAAGGGGGTTTCCATTTTGGTAAGACAACACTGTTTAAACCATGACACAACGAAATGTTCAGGAGCCACCGGACTTTGCAAGGGCCCGGAATCCATTATTAATAATCCACTGACTGTTCTAAGCACTCGGCACATGCATATTTCACAGGAATAACCAGTGACTACGTTATGTAGAAGACTGTTAAGAAATTGGATTGAGAATCCGCATCCCATAAAGTGATGTGAACTTCTTCTCTCTTCTTTTTCCACGTCTGCATGCCATGCTTCACCAGAGCGCTCCTCTGTTGATAACCACCCCCCCCCCCCCCCCCGATGCTTAATTGGGAAAATGCAGAGGGCTCCTTTCTCCGAGTGCTCTCAGGGCTATTTCTTGATTAGAAGTTAACACGCGTGCAACACAATATGCCGACTCAGTCAGCGACATCTTACCTCTCAGCGTTAATAAAGGTTAGCATGCCAGTCTCTTCACTGTAATTAAATGCATCCTTAGCCCTGCACCGCATTAAAACCAACTGTACTAATTTGAATGCAACATGCAACAATTTGACTGAGTTCCAGTTCATATAAGGAAATCAGTCAATTGACATAAAGAAATTAGGCCCCACTCTATGGATTTCACATGAGTGGGCAGGGGTGCAGCCTATGCCCTGCCAAGCCCACCCATGGCTGCACCCCTGCCCAGTCATGTGAAACCCATAGAGTTGGGCTTTATTTATTTCAATTGAATGATTTCCTTATATGAACTGTGGGAGCCCCCACAAAAGGGCTTTATTTTCCCCCACAAAAGGGCTTTATTGCAGACATAAATACTCCTCAGGTTCATCAGCTATCCGGGTGGCGATCCCACAGGTGAAGAAGCTAGATGTGGGGGTCCTTGACTGGCGTGGTTACACATGGTCTGAGGTTGGAGGAACTGCCAAATTCACAAAAATGACATTGGAGGCAGCATATGGTAGAGAAATAAACATTACATTCATTCATTACATTCAACAGCTCCGTTGACATCCCCGTAGTCAGCATATCATGCTCCCTCAAAACTTGAGACATCTGTGGCATTGTGTTGTATGACAGAACTGCACATTTTAATGGCCTTTTATTGTCCCCAGCAGGTGCACCTGTGTAATGATCATGCTGTTTAATCAGCTTCTGGATATGCCACATCTGTCAGGTGGATGGATTATCTTGGCAACGGAGAAATGCTCACTAACATGGATGTAAACAAAATGTGTTCACAAAATATGAGAGAAATAAGCTTTTTGTGCTTATGGAACATTCTGGGATCTTTTATTTCAGCTCATGAAACATGGGACCAACACTTTACATATTTAGAGCTTATATATTATCTCAGTATACATTGTACATTAAAAACCTACTATACTATACTTAAGCAATAAGCAACGGCTAAGGACTGTTCACTGGACACATCCCTTAGCCGTGGTACATTGGCAATATACCACAACCCCCCCCCCAAGGTGCCTTGCTATTGTTAACTGGTTTCCAACGTAATTAGAGTAGTAAAAATAAATGCTTTGTCATACCTGTGCTATACGGTGTCATATACCACCTTTGTCAGCCAATCAGTATTCAGGGCTCGATCTACCCAGTTTAAAATATACTATATTGTACTAGTACTATTATACTTTTACAACATCATACTGCATTCTCAAGTCATTTTAACCTCAATCGTTAGAGGATAAAGCATATTGAGTTCCAGTAAAACAACCACTCTCATAGGTTGCCAATGAAAGACAATTGGCCCCTGGGTAGAGATCTCATTGCCTTATGTTCTTCAAACTGTCAGTGGATCCACCTTGTTTGTCCTAAGAGGAAATGATCCAGACACATATCATCAGCACGATCCAAAACTCTGCCCATCTTCAAAAATAGAGTCAAATGTGTTTTGATGCTTTCCGCTTGTCATTCAAAATCACAAGAGAGAGTGCGACAAAGACAAGAACTGTGAGGAAGAAACGCCTGGAGCGCACAGCAGGAGATTGTTGATGGGTTGAATGTGTCTTGTGTACAGCAGATGGTCTGGGGATTTCTGGAAATGACAGAACTGCAAGACCATTGTACTGTAGCTAACTGGATGGTCATATCTTGGGGAAAGATTTATCTTCTAACTTACAACCTAAAAACAAAGGCAGTCACCAAAAGACTGTAGATGTCATTATGTACATCATTCATGATTTAATTCATGGTGCCTCTTTCCATTCAGAATGGCAAGACAAACACGGCACCTCTAGGTAACCCAATACAGGAGCAGACGCAGTGTCTAACAACCTCAGCCCGTCTCACTCTCCATCTTTAGAGAAACCGGCACAGGTGCAGAGCACACACTTTACTGATGAACAATACTTTGTCAACGTCGTCAGTGCCATTGCTAAGACTGTGAAATGTCACCTTCAAAGGGTTCCTAGTCCGACCCACTATTGTTCTAAGGGGCAGAAGCATAGCATTTGCCTGAGGCAGGGAAATTAGGTTCTACGTTGGATTCTCTGTGATTAAGTGTTGTGCAGACAGATCCTCACCCCACCCTTACCTTCATGCACTCTGGCTGCCCTTCGTGAAAAACATCAACATGACGTACTGGACACCTAATTATAGTTTCGCACAAGTGTTTTGTTGTCTATATAAATAAGTATAATGTTTACCAAAGGTTGCTGTGGTTAAACAGGTGTTTCTGGACCAAGTAGTGATTTGTACAGTATATCATTTTAAGTAAAAGAATTCCACTTGTGTTGTATGTGCCAACATAAAGTTGTGAAACTACAAAGATCTGCTCACCTTATGTGTCTATAGGAGTGCAACACTGATGTTACAATACTAAAATGCACCAGGCCCTCAAATAAAAACAAGTCTAGTCATTTAACAGAGAATTATACCAAGCTAGTTGTCACGAATCCTGTTTCCTGAGTCTGTTTTTTTTTGCCTGTGTTCTGTCCTGGAGTGTTTTTTTCCGGTGTCCTGGAACGCACCCTCTCTGGTTGCCGGGCAATGTAGCCAGTTGAGAGTTCTGATTACCCGCACCTGTATCCCATCAGCTTTCTGCACACCTGGTCCTGATCATCATCTCTCCTCTTCATAAGCCCGGACCTGACATCCATTCCCTGCCGGATTGTAGCCATGAACAGTATGTTGTGCCATAGTATCAGCCTCAAGTTGGATAGAATTTGTTTTGTTGTTTTTTTTTTTACTGTTTTGTTGTTTTTTTACGTATTGCTTGCCTTAAACTTACCTCTGTTTGTTCTGTCCTCAGTTACTCACCCGGATCATTTACCCCATTCCCGCCTGGTCGGAGGAGGATTCCGCTACCCCATTGGATCCACCTATTTACTCCCATCAACTCACCACCGCTGCCCACTATGCCACCTGGATATATCTACCCATTCACATTCACTTGTAAATAAATACTCCCCTTCTTCCTACTCTCCTTGTCCTGGTCTGCTTCTGGGTTTGATTTTGAAAGAACGTGACACTAGTTAAATGTATTGGAAATTGATTACGCTTTGGAATCATTCTTTAACAGTCAGTCGTAACTTAGAGTTTCAATGCTTTGAAATGCGTTGGCATGGCAGTGTGTGGAATATAGAGACAGTAGGGAAAGACTGACCTCAGGGAAATGACATGCTTTCTACCTTTCTCTTGGCAGTATGTGCGGCAGGTCAGGGGTGGGAGGTCAAAGGAGACATATAGGGATGTGAATTTTCTTTAATGGCCTTCCTTGTTCTCCCTGGGGTTTAGGATTTATAGTTTCTCCCTGACACTATGTACAGTGCCTTGCAAAAGTATTCACCCCCTTAGCATTTTTACCTATTTTGTTGCATTACAACCTGTAATTTAAATTGATTTTTTTATTTGGATTTCATGTAATGGACGTACACAAAATAGTCCAAATTGGTGAAGTGAAATGGAAAAAATAACCTGTTTCAAAAAATGGACCCCTTTCCTATGAAGACCCTAAATAAGATCTGGTGAATTAATGAATTCGTCGGGGCATGGACTCTACAAGGTGTCGACCGCGTTCCACAGGGATGCTCGTTCATGTTGACTCCACTGCTTCTCTCATTTGTGTGAAGTTGGTTGGATGTCCTTTGGGTGCTGGACTATTCTTGATACACACAGGAAACTGAGTGGAAAAAAAAACAGCAGCCTTGCAGTTCTTGACACTCAAACTGGTGCGCCTGGCACCTACCATACCCCATACCTCAATCTTTTGTCTTGCCCATTCACATTCTGAATGGCACAAATACACAATCCATTTCTCAAGGCTTAAAAATCCTACTTTAACCGGTCTCCTTCCCTTCATCTACACTGATTGAAGTGGATTAAACAAGTGACATCAATAAGGGATCATAGCTTTCACCTGGTCAGTCTGTGATGGAAAGAGCAGTGATCCTAATGTTTTTTTTACACAGTGTATATGACAAAAGCTAGCATGGGTCACCGCACATTAGTGACAGACTATGTAGATGACAATATGATGTGGAATTGTGACAAAGTAAATAACATGGTTTGAAGTGTAAATAATATGTACGCATCACTTTAGGAAAATGGATGCTGTCACAGAAAGTGGAAAAAAATACTACTACAATTGAATGTGTTTAAGGAAAGAAAGATAACATGAAAAAATGGCTTTTGATTGTGTACCAAAACATGGGCCGAATAACTTAACTACTGCAGTGTCGCAAAGCCATCAACACGACTAAACATGATGGATCCGAGTGTCTGCAAATCGTATAATCACAGAGCTCTCCCTGCTTGACCCGTTACATATTCACATCGTTCTGATTACCCTTTGCTGCGGTTAAACAGTCCTATCCTTGCAACAAAATGCAGCTGTCTTTCCCATATTGTGTCCAGCCATGCCTGATGAGAAAACAAATTAAGCCCCCGAAGGCTATTTAATGCACTCAAAGCTAGCTACCACTCTTTCTCACTCTGTCCATGAGTTTTAATATGGCCTTGACCACACATTCTGCTATTCTTGTCGTGCTCATCCCTAAGGTTAATTTATGGTCTTGCTGTCAGTTTAAATATATATATTATTAATTTGCAATATCTGATGAATTACTTGATAAATGGCAAGATTGAGTTTGCTTCCACCTATAGTGGGCGACAGGGTAGTCTAGTGGTTAGAGCGTTGGACTAGTAACCGAAAGGTTGTAATTTCGAATCCCCGAGCTGACAAGTTACAAATCTGTCGTTCTGCCCTTGAACTGGCAGTTAACTGGCCGTCATTGAAAATAAGAATTTGTTCTTAACTGGATAAAGGTAAAATAAAAAAATCTAAATAAATAGTAGGCATATGAGTAATCCAATTTAAATAAACAAAACATGTCATTGAACTAGGTGGTATCACTCTCACGCCTGTTGAGCTTTGGCCTTACAACTGTAATAAAACTATGACCTCATTTCCGTAAATCTTATAATTCTAACTCAAACAAGGTGCATAGCTAGCAACAGAGTTGCCTCTGAATATAGATTGTATTGTTGCACTATAACTGATAAATAAAATAGAGAAACATTCACCCTCTGTGACGATTTAACATGAGGAAAAATGTCCATATATTTTCACGAGCTAGTGAGACACTGGGATTATGCAAAACACTCATTAAGTATTAACATGGTTTAACACATATTCATCACATTCAGTGTTGGAAACGAGGCCATTGGCAATTAAACGATTCATATTATGATCCAATGTCAAGCCTTTTCAATTTTTGGTGTGCAAATATGTGTCTAAAGGTAATATACCAATTGCATTCATGACGTAAATAATGTTGTTCACCAACTGGATAATGGCCTCTCATTTTGCTGTATGTTTCAAGGACTCAGGCAGGCTGGTATTTATATTATGCAAATAAGCCGAACTTACTGTCTGGGTACATAATGGTAATGTATTGCTGTTAGAAAGCCTTCTGAGAAGAGTAGGCTTGAAAACATGAAAGTCCTTGTTGCTCACGTTTGGTTATCTTCTTTTTCCCTCAATTCCAACATGTCAAATTCCACATCATTAAAATGTGAAGATTCTAAAAATTCACTAGGAACTCCATTATTAATCATGTTTTACTTCGAGAGAGAAAAAAAGACTGAAAATGCAAATGAAAAGGTTAAATTAAATGCTTTATGTATGACTCATTTCCTTTGTTGGGCTGGGAGATGCGCCGCGCGCCCAATGCTTTGAGGGAGATGTCGCCGAACTCAGCTGTGTGGGTTGAGTGAGTGTTGGGCCCATTGTACCAGGCTAAAAGCCCAGGTTAACGCTTACTATGCATAATCTTCAAGCAGGCCGGTGGGGCACATCTTCTCACATTTAAATCTCGCCAGCTGCTTGCATAACATCCTTTACTCCCTAAGTGGCAGACCTCTCTGTGCAATACCGCTCCTCTTGTGAGGATGAGCAGTATTCAAATTGATTAAAGGAGCTGTCGCTTTGCGCTATGAGGTGTAGTCGCAGAAGGCAAATGCTGCATTATGCCTACGTTGCAATCTTTAGGATCACAAATTCAAGGTGGTGGTTAGTGTTTTGATGTTCCAAGCAGTCATGATAGTCACAGGTGCAATTGGGGAACTAACCAGGATAGATATGCCTTACTGTGTGGAGAAGCCTGACAATACTCACCCAACAATTACCAATCAAGATGAATTCTGCAGCTGTGACAAGGAACCTGTGTGCATTACCAAACACATTCCCCCAAGCTGATAAATAAACAGCCTCCTAAAGACACCAAAACCTTGTTCTTCAACTATTCGCCTGATACTGCATACATATTACACGTGCTGAATGTTTGTTTGACAGTTTGTTTTTTGACAAGTTTGATTTGTTTGATCGTTATTGATACATACACAGGTTAATAAATGTGCATTGTGATTGTAATTTCACAGAACTTTAAACGTCAACAATCATCCACGTACAATATGGGGATTCATTTTGAGACCATTTTCTTGAACAGCATTTATGTAGTGTATTGTGAGTTCCCACTCAACTATTCACCTGTTATCGACGAATCACCACTAAGCTAATGTAATATATGCGTGTGCCGTTCTGCTGATATGCTAATGTATTAACCACTAGAATATCACCCATTAGTATTAGCCCTGTCAGCGACTATGACTCTGTGTGTTCCTGTCCCTCAACCCATCCACCAAGTCAAACAGGGCTGTGCCATGATCCAAGTGTCAGTGAGTGACATTCACACAAATGTTGTTAGTCACTGATGAGCCTGCCACCTTTTCATATCCAGTTAGTTGATGAGCCTGCTGCCTTTTCATATCCAGTTAGTTCATGAGCCTGCCACCTTTTCATATCAAGTTAGTGTTCTCCTGTTCTCAGGAATTTCCATTTAAGGATTGTCCGGAGACAGCAATCACACTTATTTTAGCCCTTAACTTTAGAAGTCGTATCCCTCATGTTCTCAAGCAAATGCATACCAGCCCTGAGATTACTTATTTATTCTCAAATTTCAGATGGTATAGTTGGCTATTGTCATATACAATAGAAGTTATGCAGGTGGAAACAGCACTACTCTCCAGAAAGAACACCATGTCACAGTTATTTTGATCACCAACACCTACCAGTGGAACTTAACATTGTCAGAATCCATGTTTGTTGATGGGACTGAAATGTATTGTGGTGCTCCGAGCCCTTGGAATCAATCGCCTTTTAGACGGCACTGTGCCCTTGTATGAATGTTATTATTGGACTCAAACACTGAGAACAGACATGCAAGTGACTTTACTGCCTGCAATGTGCCTCTTCGAGGTCCTCAAGGCCATCTTTGTCACGGGTGGGTGTCAACAAGCCGCACATACTGAAGACACGGCCGGCAGGCAGCCTTCTATACACATCGCATTCAGTATTGCTAGTTTAATGTGTATAGGTTGTGAAGTCAAGTCACAAGGCGTGATGTTTTTTTTAATGTTCCATCATAACACATTGGGTGATCCGGGTGCCATCACAGTGTCATTTCCAGTCAGTGGGTTTTGACGGGTGTCTTACAAGGCCTTTGGTAGACTGCAGAAGTGCTGATTCGGGACAAGAATGTTTTTCAAAAAGCCCTTGCCTCTGAATACAGCAGGTCAAGGACCAATTAATTCAAATTCAGTGGAATGCTTCTCCTCTGTTGTGCTGGGTTACAGGAAGTAGATGTTTGAAATTAACCAAGTTGAATGTTGTTTATCTCATGTAGGCAGCTTTCTTGGCAGTTCAACCTTATGCTGTAGGGTTCCTTTTTAATTGTGAGTTGGTGCTTACTGTTCTGATCTGATGTGACTTAAACACACAGTATGTGATATATTATCTTGGTTGTAAGCAGTGTTGGGGAGTAAAGGATGACATGTAAAGGATTACAAAAACAAACAAAAAAACTTAATGTTACCAGCAAAAATATTGAAATCAGACTACAGATACTTTTGAAAAAGTAGATTGCTTCTAGGATTACTTTAAAATTCAGAAATGTTCTTTCCGATAAAATAAAATAAAACTTTCTACTTTCTCAATGTCGTTCAAATCAGCATTGAAAAAAGGCACAAGTTTAAGTTTGTTTTCCGCCTGAGCGAGTCAGAGAACACTATAATGAGAACACTATGATGACACACCAAATGTGTTTGATGGATTGCGGGAAAATAGCAGGAATGGGCATTTGCAGGCTACAGTCCAAGCTATATCTTCCAATGGTGTGACTACTGTCGGCATCCAAAAATTATCCAACTTGAATAAACGCTTGGAGGTAAGGACAACAGCAGCAGTGTAGCTTACGGGCAAAATTGATATAACTTATTATTGATGCCTACATAATTCATTGATGTGAATCACATTGCTGCTCTCTCATTTAGCTATTTGCGCCTTACGGATTGTGGTTGTTGTGGATGACTCATCACAAATGTATATGTGTATTTTAACCGAAAAGTTTAAGCTGCGTAGTGAAAAATGTGCTCTTGCAACAGCTGCATAATGCAGATCTCAGCCTATGGAATAAAAGTTTGAGTGAGTCCCTACCTTCTAAACTCCCTCGTGGTATTGTGCTTTATACTGTCAACAACCAGTTTAATTTAAGAATTTGCAGCTATTTTATTGCTCAATCTAATTCCTGCTGATTAAAACAAACATGCCCATAGGCCTAGCTGGACACATGCTCAAACTCGGGCACTTTTGATAGACTTAAAGGGCCATTCTGTAGTTGCTACAGACCAATTGATTCTCTTATAAATGCCCCATGTGCCACGTTCTGACCTTAGTTCCATTGTTTTGTCTTTGTTTAAGTATGGTCAGGGCGTGAGTTGGGGTGGGCAGTGTATGTTCCTTTTTCTATAATTTGGGATTTCTGTGTTTAGCCTGGTATGGTTCTCAATCAGAGGCAGCTGTCAATCGTTGTCCATGATTGAGAACCATAGTTAGGTAGCCTGGTTTCACTTTTGAGTTGTGGGTGATTATTTTGCGTTCTGTGTTTTATGTATGCACCGTACAGGACTGTTTCGGTTTCATTTCGTTCTCTTTGTTGTTTAATTATCTAGTGTTCTGAGTTATAAATAAATATAATGAACACTTACCATGCTGCGCATTGGTCCTCCGATCCTTCCTACTACTCCTGCTGGTCAGAGGAGGAAGACGAAAACCCTTACACCATGTGTTTAGTGAAACTGTCACACCCCATGGGAACCCAAAACATAATCCTATTTTTCACCAATGTCTGTACAAATTGTAAATGTAAACAAACACTGTATGAGACTCAACATGGTTAAAACAATCATTTTGATTTCATGGATAGTCTGTTCTTGCATTCATTGTCCTGTCTATTAATCTGAGAGTGGTTATTTCTCCAGGCCCATCCCCCAGCTTTTTACCAGCTTTGTTATTGTTGGATTCACCCTTTAATAAACAGCTGCAAGTTATTGAGATATCAAAGTGTCACCAACAAAAATGTAAACAATCGGCCTATATCAAATGTAGAATACGGCATACATTTTTAATCTATACTTCCGTAATTTCAAGTCCTTTTCTTTCAGATCAAGGGGTATTCAATTAATTTGAGTGACTGGAAATGTATAAATAAATATATAAACTAATTCTATATAATCTATGGATGACAACAACAGCCGCACCATTGGAAGACATAGCTTGGACTGTGGCCTACAAAAGCCTATTCCTGCTTTTTTCCCACGATCCATCCAAACTTAAACTTGAGCCTTTTTTTCAATGCTGATGTGAGTGTCATTGAGAAAACAGAAAGGTGTAAAGTATTTTTTTTCTTCTGAATTTCAAAGTATATGTAATCTGATTACGATATTTTTGCTGGTAACGTAACATACAGTATTACAGTTATTTTTTTTTAAATCAGTTACATAAGGTGTTACTCTCCAACCCTGCACAAACACTATTGTGCATACCTTTCTCTCATAGCTAAAATGACTCAATTTGAGATGATCGTCTGAGTGACATTTTTATATTCTGCAATTTGAGTTCACAGTGCTCTTGATTGTGTGCAATAATGGTCTTGTCTGTGGTTATAATACTTACTGAAGGTTTTTCTAAGATGGCTGACAAATTTGTCACTGCAGTTATGACCCCATGTGCAGCAGCCTAAATCCTATCCAGGTCTAAATCTAATCATGTACTAAGTTTCCCCATAATTAAACGGTGAAAATCTAAATTGAATTCCAATGGGCTGTCATATGATCTAATCTCCATGAACAAAATACGATAAAAACATAGATGGTAATGAACCTATAATAGTTCTCGCCATAATACTGCATCGCTCTGTGGCGTTAGGGACGAGAGACGGATGTGCATGAGGAGCTGTAGAAATCAAATGTCACCCAGTCCAAGTTGCTCAGAGCAACAAGGAACTAAGCTTCACTTCATCCCTCATTTCTTTCCCTCCCGTCAACTATTCTTTCTGGTGAAAATGACTTTAGTTGAACTTTCAAGCCTAAAGCAACATTCATTAATTTAATTGCAATAACCTTTGCATGAGTGAACAGCATTTTGGATTAATGTGTCATGTCGTCAAGAAATGAAACTGAACACATTCATGTCCGTAACGGCAATGTATAACTTCCTTTAGTGCACTTGTTCTCTGAGTTTACTGATGGAGAAATCAGATGGAATCTATTAGACAAAGCATTTAAATGTGAGTCTAAAATGTGAGTTAAAATGTGGATCAACTTTAATATTGCAGAAAGATTGTTGATTCCATCACTGTACTTGTCTGCATCATTTCCAATCCCCCATATATTATTTTGGTAAATATATGTATCCATATGCTGTACAGTTGAAGTCTTAAGTTTACATACACTTCGGTTGGAGTCATTAAATTTGTTTTTCAACCACTCCACAAATGTCATGTTGACAAACTATAGTTTTGTCAAGTCGGTGAGGACATCTACTTTGTGCATGACACAAGTCATTTTTCCAACAATTGTTTACAGACAGACTATTTCACTTATAATTCACTGTATCACAAGTCCAGTGGGTCAGAGGTTTACTTACACTAAGTTGACTGTGCCTTTAAACAGCTTGGAAAATTCCAGAAAATTATGTCATGGCTTTAGAAGCTTCTGATATGCTAATTGACATTATTTGAGTCAATTGTAGGTGTACCTGTGGATGTATTTCAAGGCCTATCTTCAAGCTCAGTGCCTCTTTACTTGACATCATGTGAAAATCAAAATAAATCAGACAAGACCTAAGAAAAAAATGTTAGTATGTATGGTTCATCCTTGGGAGCAATTTCCAAACGCCAGATGGTACCACGTTCATCTCTACAAACAATAGTACGCAAGTATAAACACCATGGGACCACACAGCCATCATACCGCTCAGGAAGGAGATGCCTTCTGCCTCCTCGAGATGAACGTACTTTGGTGCGAAAAGTGCAAATCAATCCCAGAACAACAGCAAAGGACCTTGTGAGGATGCTAGGAAACGGGTACAAAAGTATCTATATCCACAGTAAAACAAGTCCTACATTCACATAACTTGAAAGGCCGCTCAGCAAGGAAGAAGCCACTGCTCCAAAACCGCCATAAAAAGCCAGACTACAGTTTGCAACTGCACATGGTGACAAAGATTGTACTTTTTGGAGAAATGTCCTCTGGTCTGATGAAACAAAAATAAAACTGTTTGGCCATAATCCTAACTGACCTAATACAGGGACTTTTTACTATGATTAAATGTCAAGAATTGTGAAAAACTGAGTTTAAATGTATTTGGCTAAGGTGTATGTACACTTCCAACTTCAATTGTATATCAAATTCTATTGGTTGCAAGAATTTTGTATAATTTAAATTGAAAAATTTGAAGTTTTGAATCCGGCATTGTTTTGCGTGTCAATTCATAAACCATGTGCCATGGAATGGCACATCGAAAATCTCTTCCCAATTATTTTGCAGTTTATATGGCACAGTTGTCAATTCATTGGTCCTTAAATTAAAATGGTATATGTTTATATTTATCACACTTTTCTTTAACCTTTTATGTTCTTTAATGCAGGGCCGACAGACAAGTTCTTAACTTTTTGCCTCTTCGTTTTTTTTGTGGTAATTCTGCAATTAGTAGGTTGTAATTTGGGTAGAGCAGACATTTCCATATGTCTGTGTTAGTTGCATGTGTGACATAACTCCACCAGTCCTATTTATGATATAATTTACAAAAATTGTACTTTTAATTTTTTTATTATCGAAAAATATTTTTTTCAATTAGTATATTTGAGTTTAACCACAATATTTGATGTATTATTTGTGCTGTCTTTTCAGGTGGATTAAACTGAAATTGCAAGCAACTTTCTAAGACTTGTTTAATAACAAATAACAATATTTTGGATATGATTTAGTTTTCAAACAACCAAAAGTGAGCAGTTGTAATCTGAATAAAGGGAAAGACATTACTACTAATTTACTAGAGAACAATTTCAGATTTAAGTATAACCTTTGTATGACTGATGCCTTTAGTGAGAGGTCTAATGCTTTACTATTTAATCATTTCTGCCCTTCGAATTCATATTCCTTATATAAATATGCCCTTTTTATTTTTTTCTGGCTTGCCATTCCAAATAACATTGAAAATGTTTTGTTCATATGATTTAAAAAGCAGGTCACTAGGTGTAGGCAAAACCATAAGCAAATAGGTCAACTGAGATATGACTAAAGAGTTAATTAGGGGGATTTTTCCACAAATAAACAGGTATTTTCCTTTCCATGATAGCAATATCTTATCTATTGTTGCTAACTTTCTATAAAAATGTATTGGAGTGAGATCATTTCTTTCTTTTGGGATTTGTATACTGTTGGGGAATAATCCGAATTAGTTGGTAACATAGGTAAGAGGTTTTATATTCATTATATGGTTGTATACTTCTGTTGTTGTTATCAGAATGTCTATTTTTGTATAATACTGTGGGCCGGTTGCAGTTCTGTTCTCTGTCTGTATTCTATTGTTTCCAGTACTTGTCTTATATTATCTCCAATGTATCGTCCATGTAAAAAACCTGTCTGATTAGGATGAATAATATCTGACAATACCTTCTTAATTCTATGTGCCAAGCATTTAGCTAGAATTGTTGCTTCACAACACTAAAGTGTAAGAGGGCTCCAATTTTTTTAATGGACTGGCTCTGTTATGCAGGTGAGTGAGGACCCAAAAGCGATATAACGGAAACAGAGTCTTTTAATGTCCAAACAGGGAAAACATAAATCCTCAATCATACAGGGGAAGTCCAAACAGGGAGAACACAAATCCTCTAGTTTAACAGGAGAGTCCCCCTTCTAGTTGTTGAGGAGAGTTGCAGGGCTAGCGGCAACAGACTGCAGGTCCCTTCGGGTAGGCGCGGGCCGTAGAGGATAGAGACACCTGCTCACACGTAGTATCTGATGACGAGACAGAATACAACTGGACGGAACAAAAGCAAAGCTAACAGCAAACAAGAATCCGACAAGGACAGAAGCAGAAACAGAGAGAGAAATAGAGACTTAATCAGGGGGCAAAATAGGGGACAGGTGTGAAAGAGTAAACAAGGTCGTTAGGAGAATGAGGAACAGCTGGGAGCAGGAACGGAACGATAGAGAGAGAGAGGAATAGAGAGAGAGAAAGAAACCTAATAAGACCAGCAGGGGGAAACGAAGAGAAGAGAAAGCACAGGGACAAGACATGACAATATAATACATGACAGGCTCTTTATATATACACCACTTGGATCTTTGTTTCAGTAATAATGAAATCAGACCTTCTTGTTGCGTTTCTGATAATCGACCATTTATATAGGAGTGGTTAAAACATGAAAATAATGGTCCTTTGAGTATATTTAAAAAAGTTTTGTATACTTCCACTGGTATGGCACCCAGCCCTGGAGTTTCCCCAGCCTTGAAGGCTTTAATTGCAACAAGAAATTCCCCCTCTATAATTTGGCCTTCAAATGAGTCTTTCTGTACAGATGTGAATTTTACATTATTAATAGGAAAACAATCCATACAATTAGCTTCAGTTAGTGGAGATGGAGGAGACTGAAACTATGGTACAGTTATTATTGCTATCTAACTGTACTGTTCATCCTTCAATTTCCTTTGTTAATATGGACTCTTTTGATCTAAATTGCTTTTATTTTATAGGTGAGTACTGAATTGCATGGCCTCTAAAGGCACATTTAAAAGTGTCCCATACATTAAGGGGACCTACTGTACCTATGTTATGTTGGAAAAAGTCAGTTATAAACTATTTTGTCCTAGTTATAAACAAGTTGTCATCCAGTAGGCTTTGATTAAATTTTCAATATACTCGTCCATGTTGGAAATTGTTTAAGAGTAATATATATGCCAATTATGGGATGATCCAACCGCATTCTGCCCAGTCGGGCACTTTTTAAAAACTTTTGGGGCCAGAGAGAATGACATAAGAAAGTTATCAAGATGACTACCTTGATTAAGCCTCCGCCATGTATATCTGACTAGATCAGGGTATTTAAGCCTCCATATATCCCCTAATTCCAATATATCCATGACATTCATGATTTCCTTAAGTGCCTGAGTTTGTAGTGTGATTTCCTTTACAGTCCACAGAGGTATTTAAAACCGCATTAAAATCCCGCATCATAATAATAGAGTCTAGTGTTGCTTTTAGAGTTGATCAATTCTTCTATATATTTTCAAAGAAGCTGGAATCGTCATTATTTGGACCGTATAGGTTAACCTGTTGCGACGAGCAATCCCGTATCCAGGAGCGTAATTATAGCCTCAAGCTCATTACCATAACGCAACATTAACTATTCATGAAAATCGCAAATTAAATGAAATAAATATATTGGCTCACAAGTTTAGCCTTTTGTTAACAACACTGTCATCTCAGATTTTCAAAAAATGCTTTTCAACCATAGCTAAACAAGCATTTGTGTAAGAGTATTGATAGCTAGCATAGCATTAAGCCTAGCATTCAGCAGGCAACATTTTCACAAAAACAAGAAAAGCATTCAAATAAAATAATTTACCTTTGTTTTCAATGAGGAGACTCTCAGTTAGATAGCAAATGTTCAGTTTTTCCAAAAAGATTATTTGTATAGGAGAAATCACTCCGTTTTGTTCATCACGTTTGGCTAAGAAAAAACCCAGAAAATTCAGTTATTACAACGGCAAACTTTTTTCCAAATGAACTCCATAATATCGACAGAAACATGGCAAACGTTGTTCAGAATCAATCCTCAAGGTGTTTTTCACATATATATTCAATGATAAATCACTCGTGGCAGTTTGGTTTCTCCTCTGAACAAAATAGAAAAATGCACGCACCTGGAGATTACGCAATATTTTCGACGGAGGACACCGAAGCGGACACCTGGTAAATGTAGTCTCTTCTGGTCAATTTTCCAATGATATGCCTACAAATATGTCACAATGCTGCAGACACGTTGGGGAAACGACAGAAAGTGTAGGCTCATCCTTGCGCAATCACAGCCATATAAGGAGACATTGGAACACAGCGCATTCAAAATCTGTCTCACTTCCTGTATGAAATTTCATCTTGGTTTCGCCTGTAGCATTAGTTCTGTGGCACTCACAGACAATATCTTTTCAGTTTTGGAAAACGTCAGAGTGTTTTTTTTCCAAAGCTGTCAATTATATGCATAGTCAAGCATCTTTTCGTGACAAAATATCTTGTTTAAAACGGGAACGTTTTTCATCCAAAAATGAAATACTGCCCCCAGAGGTTCAAGGGGTTAATAATTCATATCTGTTTGTCTAATAACATATTTAAAATAATCCATCTACCCTGATGATCTGTTTGGACAATTTGCACATTTGGATCAAAATTGCTGTTAAATAATATCATTACCCCTTTTGAATGTCTTTGCCCATGGGAGAAATAGAAATAAACTTTCATAGATGACCAGCAGGGTCAGACAATAATGATCACAGTGGTTGTAGAGGGTGCAACAGGTTAGCACATCAGGAGTAAATATCATTTGGCTTTTCATAGCCGATCATTCAGAGACAGCAGGTGCGGTAGAGAGAGAGTCCAAAACAGCAGGTCCGGGACAAGGTAGCATGTCCAGGGAGCAGATCAGGGTTCCCTACCCGCAGGCATAACAGTTTAAACTTGAGCAGCAGCATGGCCAGGTGGACTGGGGACAGCAAGGGGTGTGAGACTTTTGAAAAAAACATGCAGGGCTTGACATGAACCTGTTTATCAACTTGTCCTTCAGACAAGTAGCTCAGTTGGTAGAGCATGGCGCTTGTAACGCCAAAAAGTGGGTTTGATCCCCGGGACCACCCATACGTAGAATGTATGCACACATGACTGTAAGTCGCTTTGGATAAAAGCGTCTGCTAAATGGCATATATTATATTATTACAAGGAGGTGAATGAAAATGTTATTGTGTTGTTTGATGCAAGAAACCACTTTGTAAAAATATGTATTATTATTCGCGTACCATTATTACAGAAAATCAGATATATTATTCTACCCTCTACCTATTGGCTACTTAGCTTATTCATGCATGTCTCAAAATACGACACTACCTCTAATACAAAAAAACAACACTTTTTACACTTTTCAAGGATGTCTAGAAATGTACACGTTTTGTGCTCTTGTAGGAAGTAGTTCTGCGCCCCCTTGTTCTTGTGTGGTGGAGGAGATCTTCGTGGGCTATACTCCTCCTTGTCTCAGAATAGTAAGTTGGTGGTCTGTTGATATACCTCTAGTGGTGTGGGGGCTGTGATTTGGCAAAGTGGGTGGGGTTATATCCTGCCTGGTTGGCCCTGTCTGGGGGTATTGTCGGACGGGGCCACAGTGTCCCCTGACCCATCCCTGTCTCAGGCTTCAGTATCTATGATGCAATAATCTATGTGCCGGGGGGCTAGGGTCAGGTCAGTCTGTTATATCTGGTGCCCTGTGTGAATTTAAGTATGCTCCATCTTGTTCTCTCCCTGACCTGGTCACCAGACGTACTACCTGCTGTTTTCGACTTTCTCTCTCTCTACCACACCTACTGTCTCGATCTCTAAATGCTCGGCTATGAAAAGCCAACTGATATTTACACCTGAGGTTCTGACCTGTTTCACCCTATACATCCACTATGATTATTATTTGACGATGCTTGTCATCTATAAACATTTGAAAATATTGAAGAAAAATTGAACCTTAATCACCTTAATGGCCTTATGTACTCTTAATTATAATCTCCATTTATAATCTCCAAGTTTTCTTAGCCACCGTACTTCTACATCTGTGTAGTTTGCATTTTGGGGTTTTAGGCTGGGTTTCTATATAGCACTTTGTGACATATACTGAGGTAAAAAGGGGCTTGACTTGATCTATAACCTGGCTACTCACTAACTAGCAAAGGATATGAACAAAATGTGCACACGTGTCTACATGCAGCTCTTGCTTTGCAAAACAAGTGCATCTACTGTACACGTGACCACAGCTGTAAACACAGTCAAATTCAAAGTAAATGGCACAGATCCATATATGGCAATGGTCTATTTGCATATAGCCCTACTGCCACTCTGATTGGTTATGCCAGACCGGTCTGTGTAGAGTACGGGCTGAGTCATGCATAACAAAATCCTACTCCTATGTGTTGAGCCTTCAATAAAATATCTTGCGTGGTTCGTTTTGTTTTGGTATGTTGCATTGAAAATGGCTAATATTGCGTTGCTTCGATCACAATTGCCACAGTAAAGGGAAAGGTTAATAGTGTTAACAAACAGGGAAAGTTGAGTGAAGTTCAATCTTGTGCTTCTCTCCGTGAACTGACATTTCTTCTGCGTGCTGTGCGATAGTTTCGGGTGATGTCAAAGTTGTGAACAGAGTGCCCCATGGTGGCTGTGTGGTTAGGATATGGGCAGGCATATGCTACGGACAACAAACACAATTGCATTTTATTGATGGCAATTTAAATGCACAGATATACCTTGACGAGATCCGGAGGCCCGTTGTTGTGCCATTCATCCGCCACCATCACCTCATGTTTCAGCATGATAATGCATGGCCCCATGTCGCAAGGATCTGTACACAATTCCTAGAAGCTTAAAATGTCTCAGTTCTCCCAGGGTCTGAGTACTCACCAGACATGTCACCCATGTCTGGTGACATGGGTGACATGTTTGGGATGCTCTGGATTGACGTGTACGACAGCCTGTTTTAGTTCCCGCCAATATCCAGCAACTTCACACAGCCATTGAAGAGGAGTGGGACAATGTTCCACAGGCCATAATCAACAGCCGGATCAACTCTATGCGAATTAGAGGTGTCACGCTGCATGAGGGAAATGGTGGTCACACCAGATACTGACTGGTTCTCTGATCCAGGCCCCTACCTTTTTTTAAGGTGTCTGTGATCAACATATGCAGATCTATATTCCCAGTCATGTGAAATCCATATATTAGGGCCTAATTTATTTATTTAAATTGACTGATTTCCTTATATGGACTGTAAATCAGTAAAATCTTTGAAATTGTTGCATGTTGCACTTGTATTTTTGTTCAGTGTATATACCAACGATTATTCAGATCAGAAAAGGCTGTAGTTCACAAACGACAATGAGTTGAATCATATATTTGGCATTTCCGGGTCTTAGAACATAACAAAATAACAATATTATATGCTTTTAAACAATTTTCACTGGAAGTATGATAGGTAATGACAATCTTAACATTATAATGTGACCTGTATAGACACTTGTACTATGTTGACACCAAATTTCATGCAGCAACACCAAACAGAATTTGTTCAGTGGCACAATTTGCAATTGTACTAAATATAGTATAAGGACTTCACTGTTCAGTGGTTCCTCTTTTAAAAGTTGTGTCATACTGCAGCACACCTTGCGGGCTTCTGCAGCATTCTGTGGCACGTTATCTATTTGTCAGCCATTTTTTTATTTTAATGCAAGTTATTGCTAGTTTGACCTCCAGAGGGTATCTTTGAGAAGCATTTGATAGTCTTCCATATTGGCATTACCAGATAATTTTAAACCTTTTTTGTAATAACATAGTGTATGGGATTGATTTTAAGAAATGTGGCTTAATTTGATTAATGTTATGGTGTTTCTATTCCGAGAAAAGATAAAAACAATCCTTTAGAATGGAATGGAAAATATGAGCTGTACAACGTGACGGTCGGGAGTAGGCTACAGCATGAGGTTTGGAGGATTACATTTTTTTCTCCATTCATTAAACATATTTGTTCCAATATTTCTGTCAATCAGTGATATAGTAATTCGTTATGGATCCATAACTAAATCAACATCTGCATTTTGAAATATTATTTTTATAATTATTTTATTAACAAAAGCATAAAGGTGCTGATTAAGAAATACAGTATGGTACAGTATATGCTTTTAGATTTGGATAATAAAGTATTTAAAGCATTTTGAAGATAAGCCACCTGCATTTGATTATTAGGCTACTGTGCAGTTTACAATACATACTGTAGTAAACTTGGGAAAGTGCCTAATTCCTTACATAAGCGAGAGCAGGACATGTCTGTACTACTGAATGCGGGGCATGTGGGAGACCGGGGTTCAAATCCCAGACGGTGTGGAAGAAGTAGCCTGTCCTTGTAAATAAGAATTTGTTCTTAACTGATTCCATATGTGTAATTTCATAGTTGTGATGTCTTCACTATTATTTTACAATGTAGAAAATAGTAAAAATTAAGAAAAATCCAGGAATGAGTAGATGTGTCCAAACATTTGACTGGTACTTGCTTATGTTACAGTTTTCTTGCGGTGAAGTAGAGGCGGACCAAAATGCAGCGTGGTTATTATTATACATCTTTAATAAAGATGAAAACGAACAATACAAAAAATATAAACGTAACAAGAAATACTAAACAGCCTATACTGGTGCAAACTAACACAGAGACAGGAACAATCACCAACGAAACACTCAAAGAATATGGCTGCCTAAATATGGTTCCCAATCAGAGACAACGATAAACACCTGCCTCTGATTGAGAACCACTCCAGACAGCCATAGACTATACTAGATAACCCCACTAAGACACTATCCCAATACCTACAAAAAACCCAAGTCAAAACACACCACATAATAAACCCATGTCACACCCTGGCCTAACCAAAAATAATAAAGAAAACACAAAATTCTAAGACCAGTGCGTGACAGCATAATTAATTTGATTAATATTATGGTTTTCTATTCCTAGAAAAACCAAAATATCTTCTGGGTTTCCATTAGGATGGAATGGGAAATATGGCGCTGTACATCTTGACGGTTGGGAGTACAGTACTGGGCTATTTAGATAAATAATCTCCGCAGGGCACGCGGGAGACTGGGTTCAATTCCCTAACCGGGAGGAAGGAGTAGGCTGTGCTGGTAAATAATAATTTGTCCTTAACTGACTTGCCTAGTTAAATGAAGGTTACACCAAGAGCATAACATTTCTGCACCTTCATTTTATAATTATTGTCTAATCAATACCCAAACTGAGATTAAGTGAAAATAAAAATCTCATTGATTTATCAAGACCAGTGCCCATACTTTTTTAAAAACCTTTATTTAACTAGGCAAGTCAGTTAAGAACACATTCTTATTTTCAATCTAAAAGTGTTGTTTTCAATGACGTAACTCTCCACCAATAATGACATTTAGAAGATTGGAGGACTCTATATTAATATCTATGGGGCGTTTTCCTTTAGGATCTGTGAGAATATCTGAGAATATCTAAGGGGATTTTATGTCATTCTAAATTAATCTGCTGGCATCACAGCACAACATCAACATTGCTCTAATCACAGTCAGAAGACAGTTGATGAAACTTGTGTGGATTATGGAAAGGCTCAGTAAGAAATGTTTTATATAAATATATATTTTTTTAAATTCTCAGAACATCAATCATGTGTGTTCGCTTGTTTTGTACTGTTCTGTAGTTTCGACCCAATGATTTGTCTGACAAACAAAGAACTTTGTGTCCTGCAGGCCCAGGCATGGATCAAAGCTGGCGAGACATTCAATAACGTCATCTTCACAGACGAATCAACCGTGGCCCTTGAGCAATTTGCTCAAAATTGCTACAGAAAAAAAGGAAGAAGATCAGGCAAGCTGAGTCTTAAGCATACGATCAAACTCCATGTGTGGGGGCAATTTCTCGCCAGGGACCAGGCCCATATTTGATTTTTGATGGTAAGTTTGGCTATTTATAAAGCAGAAGGTACATAAAATATTGTAGCCTCCACCTCACGGACTGTTATGTGTTCCACTATAATTCATTCCTGCCTCCTTTTTCAGGTATCATGGCTCGAGATTTCTTTCAGGAAGAAATCATCAAGAGATATGCTAGACTCTAGGTCAGAGAGGTATTTCTGGGTACACATCATTTCTTTCAATGTAGGATTATAGAACATTATGTTACATTTAGGCCTATTTACATGTATATTTCCATTATTGTACCTAATGTTGGCTGTTAGGCTAAATGTCTTCTCAAAAAGCAGAAAATTACCCAAAACACACTGACGCCCGGGTTTGCATTGCAAATGAGGGCATAAACTGGGTCAAGATGCCAGCAGAGTAAGTAGAACTTTATGTGGTAAAATAAGTATTAAATAAAATAAATAAAAGACCTACAACACCTTCGTGAGGCCTATAGTATATCTAATTATATATATGTTTTCTTCTCTACATGTTCAGTTTTGTCAAGTCGGTTAGGACTTCTACTTTGTGCATGATACAAGTAATTTTTCCAACAATTGTTTATAGACAGATTATTTCACTTATAATTAACTGTATCACAATTCCAGTGGATCAGAAGTTTACATACACTAAGTTGACTATGCCTTTAAACAGCTGGAAAAAGCCAGAAAATGATGTCATGGCCTTACAAGCTTCTGATAGGCTAATTGACATCATTTGAGTCAATTGGAGGTGTACCTGTGGATGTATTTCAAGGTCTACCTTCAAACGCAGTGCCTGTTTGCTTGACATCTTGGGAAAATCAAAAGAAATCAGCCAAGACCTCAGAAAAAAGATTGTAGACCTCCACAAGTCTGGTTCATCCTTGGGAGCAATTTCCAAATGCCTGAAGGTACCACGTTCATCTGTACAAACAATAGTATGCAAGTATAAACACCATGGGTCCTTCATGGGAGGTCCAAACGCCTGAAGGTACCACGTTCATCTGTACAAACAATAGTATGCAAGTATAAACACCATGGGAGCCTTCATACCGCTCAGGAAGGAGACGCCTTCTGTCTCCTAGAGATGAGCGTACTTTGTTGCAAAAAGCGCAAATCAATCCCAGAACAACATCAAAGGACCTTGTGAAGATGCTGGAGGAAACAAGTACAAAAGTATCTATATCGACATAACCTGAATGGCCGCTCAGCATGGAAGAAGCCACTGCTCCAAAACCATCAATAAAAGCCAGAGTATGGTTTGCAACTGCACATGGGGACAAAGATTGTACTTTTTGGAGAAATGTCCTCTGGTCTGATGAAACAAAAATAGAACTGTTTGGCCATAATGACCCTCATTATGTTTGAAGTATAAAGGGGGAGGCTTTGAAGCAGAAGAACGCCATCCTAACCGTGAAGCACGTGGGTGGCAGTATCATGTTTTTGGGGGTGCTTTGCTGCAGGAGGGACAGCTACACTTCACAAAATAGATGGCATCATGAGGGAGGAAAATATGGAAATTATATGGATATATGGAAGCAACATCTCAAGTTAATGCTTGGTCGCAAATAGGTCCTCCAAATGGACAATGACGCCAAGCATACTTCCATAGTGGTGGCAAAATGGCTTAAGGACAGCAAGGTCAAAGTATTGGAGTGGCCATCACAAAGCCCTGACCTCAATCCTATAGAAAATTTGTGGGCAGATTTGAAAAGGCGTGTGCGAGCAAAGAAGCCCACAAACCTGACTCAGTTATGGGACAAAATTCACCCACCTTATTGTGGGAAGCTTGTGGAAGGCTACCCGAAACGTTTGACCCAAGTTAAACAATGTAAAGGCAATGCTACCAAATATTAATTGAGTGTATGTAAACGTCTGACCCACTGGGAATGTGACGAAATAAATAAAAGCTGAAATAAATCATTATCTCTACTAGTATTCTGACAATTCACATTCTTAAAATAAAATGGTGATCCTAACTAACCTAAAATTGGGAATGTTTACTTGGATTAAATGTCAGGAATTGTGAAAAACTGAGTTTAAAGGTATTTGGCTAAGGTGTATGTAAACCTCCGACTTCAACTGTATAAGTCGTATATATATATATAATTCTGAACATTAACGATGTGTAGGTAGATACATGTGTAGCTAGATGTTGAAAGATAGATACAAATGATTTGTTGCAAGTTGGGGGGGGGTTCACACCAGCTCAAGTTTGGGGGAAGGGGGTTGCTCTGCTATTAGACAATTCTTTAGTAAAGGTTGAATAGTCAATTTTTCAGGTAATAGCCCATACTGCTTCACTTTTGAAAAACTTATAATAATACTTTCTCACTTTTCCACATGAATCCAATTGATTTTGCTTTTAGTCACAATCTGCCCCAACGCCAATTAATACGTTTGGGCACACTCGGTAGCGTACTGGACTTCGGGCTAGAATGTTGAGGGTTTGCTGCTCCCTGCTTGTTTCATTAAATGTTTATGCCTGTCTCAGAGATAATAGCCTGGATTGTTACTCCCATCTCATTCCTCGCTCTCTTCCACGTGTCATTCAGCACGCTTGTGGGCATGCTGGCGGGATGTACAGTCTTTTATTCTGTATATATGAATTACAAATCAGCCTTTTCTTAAATCATGTTTCTAGTCTATTGCATAGTTACAATGTGTAATCATTGATGTCCCAGGTGCAGGAGTGGTAAACTGTTGAAGTGTATAATTGCAATACATACATGCAGATACAACATCATTCAATAGAATGGAGTTTGAATCACCTGGTATTGGATATGACTGAATTTTTTTTTGATGAATAGCGATTTTCATAAATTAACTTTATATTAAAATTTAAAATGAAGTTTTTTGTCTCTACAATAACTAACATATTCAATTGTACATTTTTTGTTTGACTTGTTATAATTACTTACATTTGCTTACACCGTAATGTCCTGTCAGCCATTGAATAAAGTCACCAGGGACAGGTAGCTCACGTCAAATTCGTCATTGGAACCACTCAATATGATTGGTCATATAAAAACCTTGGGACCCAAATGCATAATGAGTGCTCTAACTCCCCCTTGTGGTAGTCTGGAGCAATGAAGCTATGATGCTGGGTACCTCTAAGTCCTGCGGTGTAATCTCACAACTTCGCCCACTCCTCAAGAAATGCTGACATAAACATGTATTTAATTGTTTTAAACCAATTTTCTCCCCAATTTCGAGGTATCCATTTGGTAGTTACAGTCTTGTATAATTCTTGCAACTCCTGTATGGAGTCAGGAGAGGTCCAAGGTCGAAAGCCGTGCATCCTCCGAAACACAACGCAGCCAAGCCGCACTGCTTCTTGAGACAATGCCCGCTTAACCTGGAAGCCAGCCGCATCAATGTGTCAGAGGAAACACCGTACACCTGGCAACCGTGTCAGCATGCATTGCATCCGGCCCGCCACAGGAGTTACTAGAGCGCGATGATACAACATCCCTGCCGGCCAAACCCTCCCATAACCCGGGCGTCACTGGGCCAATTGTGCGCCGCCCTATAGGTCTCCCGGTCACGGCCGGCTGAGACAGAGCCTGAACTCGATAAAGGATCTCTAGTGGCACATAACCTGAATGGCCGCTCAGCATGGAAGAAGCCACTGCTCCAAAACCACCAATAAAAGCCAGAGTATGGTTTGCAACTGCACATGGGGACAAAGATTGTACTTTTTGGAGAACTGTCCTCTGGTCTGATAAATCAAAAATATAACTGTTTTGCCATAATGACCCTCGTTATGTTTGGAGTATAAATGGGGATGCTTTGAAGCCTATGCCTTAGACCACTGCGCCACTCGGGAGGCTGGGGAGGCTGGGGGTGTGGTTTGATGTGGGGGTTTCTTGGGTGTGTCCTTGCTACCACCAAGAAACACCCATCTGTCAGAACTATGCCCGCAGCTGTTTCTACCCCACTCAATCACAACAAACAAGCATGGACGGTAGCAGTAGAGATGATGAAGATCGGTGAAGCTAGATTTGCTACGGAGAGAAGTTTTGAAGTTGAGGACTCCCTACCCTGAGTCACCTCAAGACGGTCATAATATACAGCTCTAAAGGATGAGCCATTGGCTGCCCTGGCCCCCCAAAATGAATCGGTGGCTGTCAAACGAACTGGAAGAGTGGACCGGGGAATAATATGGTAGCCAGACTAGCTAGCATGTTAGGAAACAATGACACGTCTTTATCTAGACAATAATGCTTAATATGAACATGGGCCTCTGTTAGAGAGCTGTAGTAGTTTAGTCCATAGCTTTATAGTCGCCCACATGTTTGTTGACAAAATAGCTGTGTAGGCTATATGGAATTCGCTGCAGTTAGTTAGACTAGCTCGCTGATATTTCTACATGAAATCACAGTTATGCTGAAGATCGACAAAAGCCAATGTCAGCATGTGTTTCATGACACTCATTTGCTACATCACCTTTTCTACCAAACAAAACTAGCAAGCAACCTTATGTCTGCTGCTAGATATGTACAAGGTGACTAATCCCAGAACTACTCATATCATATCCCCTGCATGTGTACATGTGGATATTGGACAAATACAGTATCTCCCAGCTTGAGAATCTGTGCTGTAGGGAGGTTCCAGAGGTATGTTAGTCATGTTAGCACTAATTTCATGGGTGGTGGTAGTACACAATCCCATCTGTCGGTCTTTCAATCTCCCTAGTGCTGGCTCCATACATGTACAATGGCTTCAGAAAGTATTCAAAGTGTTACGTTATAGTAATAATCCTCAGAAATATAAACACAATACCCCATAATGACAAAGCAAAAACAGGTTTTTAGATTTTTATGCAAATGTATTTTAAAAAATGTATTCAGACCATTTGCTATGAGACTTGAAATTGAGCTCCTGTGCATTTTGTCAGCCATCGTTGCTGAAGTAAGTCACCAGGGATTGATCATCCTTAAGATGTTTCTACAACTTGATTGGAGTCCACCGGTGTTAAATTCAATTGATTGAACATGATTTGGAAAGGCACACACCTCTCTATATAAGGTCCCACAGTTGTCATGACTTAAACATTAATCTGAAGACGGTTATTTATCTAACTAACTAACAATGTTTAATTGTTACACAATTAAATGATTCATGTAACAATTAACTCATTAGGATCTGGGGCACCACGAGAGCAGTTCTTTAAAGAGTTACCGTCTCCCAAATTAAACTCTAAAGGTCTTTACCTATCATATCTATAAACAGTCAAATGAATCATATTAATCATAACTACACAAATTGGGTTAATTATTTATTTACTAGCTAATTAAATGGGAACACGGGATAAACATACACACTCTGCACCAGTTATTGACTGAAGATGTAATATGCTGAAAACAGGTCCCTAGCGGAATGACAACATGTCTGCTTGTTAAAGATGAAGAGGGAGAGAGAGAGGGACAGAGGCACTTAAAAACCTCTTAAGGATGTGCCCCTTTTTTTCAATATTCACCTAAAATTACTTACCCAAATCTAACTGCCTGTAGCTCAGGCCCTGAAGCAAGGATATGCATATTATTGGTACCATTTGAAAAGAAACACTTTGGACTTTTTGGAATGTGAAAGGAATGTTGGAGAATATAACAATATAGATAATACAAGGGAAAAAATCTGCTTTTTTCTGCTTTTTTTTGTACCATCATCTTTGAAATGCAAGAGAAAAACATAATGCATCAATCCAGCCCAGGTGCTGGATTTTGTCCACTAGATGGCAGCAGTGTATGTGCAAAGTTTTAGACTGATCCAATGAACCATTGCATTTCTGTAAAAAATGTTGTATCAAGACTGCCCAAATGTGCCTAATATGTTTATTACTAACTTTTCATGTTCAAAATTAGGCACCTTCCTCAAACAATATTATAGTATTCTTTCACTGTAATAGCTACTGTAAATTGGACAGTGCATTGGTACAATCAGAAACTACTCTCACCTATAGTAATCATATACTTTGCACACAAACCGCTGACCGCTTTGAGTAAGAAATTATCAATGTATTTGCGTGAAATGCCTTGGTTCTCCGGGAATCTCTTGCAGCTTTGGAAACGGGGTTGGGCCTTTTCGCAGCACACCTGTAAGGCTCTGATTGTCCAAAATGGTTCCAACAAGTCTTCTACTGTTGTCCATCTTTGTAGTTGTCCGGTATCCGGTGACTTGTTGTGTAGTCCTGAACTGAACTACAGAGATTTCCTTACTTTCCTTCCCTTCACTCTTGAAGAGGCTTATTTGAAGATAGGCTAGCCAGCCATATCAATGGTTTGAGCAGAGTAACAGGATGGTCCTACTTAAATGAGCTTTTGGAGATACTTTACTTTGGACATCTAATCAGCCACACCAGTGATTGTCTGGGTTGTGAGTTTACCATCTCATGTTGAGATTCAAAGTTCTAACCACTTTAAACACGCAGCTGCAGCTTCCCGCTTTATTGGTCCAATGTGTTTTTTTCTTAACTCATCATTTATAGATTTAGTTCAAAAGGGATCATTCCGGCAGCCTGGCACACTCCCTGACTTCACTCTGGGGAGGTGACTACTGAGTGTACAAAGTTCATGGAAAACAATGATCTCTTACTGCTTCTCAAATCACATCCCGCTCTTAACAAAAACACTGTCATTATGTTTCATATTACAGGCACAAGCATCGTATGGAAACTTCTTTTCCCGCTTTGAGGATAATACAGTTCCACCGACGCAGCCCGGGCTCCCCCTCTCCTCTCCTTCTTCGTGGCCGACGTGAGTAAGACATTTAAATGTGTTAACCCTCGCAAGGCTGCTGGCCCAGACGGCCGCGTACTCAGAGCATGCGCAAACCAGCTGGCTGGTGTGTTTCCGAAAATATTCAATCGCTCCCTATCCGAGTCTGCTTTCCCCAAATGCTCCAAGATGGCCACCATTGTTCCTGTACCCGGGTAGGCAAAGATAACTGAACTTAATCATCCCATAGCACTCACTTCTGTCATAATGAAGTGCTTTGAGAGACTAGTCAAGGATCATATCACCTCCACCTTACCTGCCACCCTAGACCCACTTCAGTTTGCATATCGCCCCAACAGGTCCACAGACGATGCAATTGCCATCACACTGCACACTGCCCTATCCCATTTCGACAAGAGGAATATCTATGTAAGAATGCTGTTCATTGACTACAGCTCAGCATTCAACACCATAGTGACCTCCAAGCTCATCATTAAGCTTGAGGCCCTGCGTCTCATCTCCGCCCTGTACAATTGGGTCCTGGACTTTCTGACCCCCAGGTGGTGAAGGTAAGAAACAACATCTCCACTTCGCTGATCCTCAAAACCCACAAGGGTGCATGCTCAGCCCCCTCCTGTACTCCCTGTTCACCCATGACTGCATGGCCATACACGCCTCCAACTCAATCATCAAGTTTGAAGATGACACAACAGTAGTGGGCTTGATTACCAACAATGATGAGACAGCCTACACGGAGGAGGTGAGGGCATTCGGAGTGTGGTGTCAGGTCAACAACCTCTCACTCAACGTCAACACAACAAAGGAGATGATTGTGGACTTCAATAAACAGAAGAGGGAGCACCCCCCTATCCACATTGATGGGACAGTAGTGGAGAAGGTGGAAAGTTTTAGCTCCTCGGCATACACATCACGGACAAACTGAAATAGTCCACCCACACAGACAGTGTGGTGAAGAAGAGGTCTTCATCAGTTGGTGATGGCTTGTCAGTGGTGGGTATTAATCACCTGCCTCGTCAGTGTGTACTTCCAATGCAGAAGAAAATGAGCTTTATTCCTCCGTGACGATGGAGTATATCAACTTGTTGTGTTTTGAGTCGACGTCCAGTCTGAACATGGATATGTCATGCACTGGTAATGCGGGAGATATTGTGATTGCCTTTAACGGACAAGTAAAAAGCACCTCTCCCTCACCACATGGGTCTAATGAGGAAGGAAATAGCCTAATCACAGAAACAACCAGCTCAAAATCATGGAAGGAGTAATCGATCAGTGTTCCTAACTGAGTATGCCTAGGAATGAAAACATTTGCTTGAGTCAGATTCTGCACCAAGAGGTAAGTGGATCTAGCGTTTAGCTCCAACAACAGGTTATCGTTGATAGTTAGCCCTAAGTAGAATAGTCGCAGAGAGGGTTGGAAGAAGGCAACAGTGCCTTCCATTCGGTAGCTGGGCGCCAGGTTCAGTCTTACGGAAACCTCTGTGGTTCTTGCCGGTGTCACCACGGCAGACTCAGTTACCCCTTGGTAAGCATGGGAATAGTCTGCACGGTTGTCATCCATACAGGGTCGAACGAAAAGTAATTTTGAGCTGGTTGCACCAAAGACCACAGAACTTGGTTTATGGTATCGAGTTTAGTATGGCATCCTCGACCATTGTGCCATTTAGGCACACGCTGCCTATTAGTGGAGGGCGGTATGTGTCGGCAGGAGATTCACCCAAGCCACACAGGAAAACCTCATGTTTGTTCAACTTTCGAGTTTAAATGGTCACACTGTCATCTGCCACTAATGGCGGACTCATGACCAAGTTCACCAGTGGTTTGTCTGTTGATGTCGCCATTCCTTCGTCGTTGCGTAATATATTGCAGTGACATGATGTGGAAGTTCAAGACGCTTGATGAGAGGTGAGGTAGACTGAATGTTTGACTTCTCCACTTTGCCTTTTGGCCCATACTTCCCAACGGGATGAAGCAAACTTGGCATGGAATGCCTTGATAAAATCATCAACACCTCCCCCCCCCCAAAATTATGTTAATTCGTCTTTGCCTAATGTATTGCAGGTAGCCTTCGATGTAGGCAGTGTTGTCAGTGGGGATGGCATGGTTATTTCACCATACTTGGCTGTTTTTCCAATCCATTAGTAGTACCAAACAGTCTTCACAAAACAGTAGTTCCAAACAGTCTTAAATCTTCCCTAATCAGTATCTGCTCTGTGTCAATGCTAGTCATGTACACAGGGAGGATAAGTGACATGCTCTGGAAGTTCAATTTTAGTAGGAGATGCCTGGTGAGAGGCGAGAGCCTGAGAGAAACCTCAAAGTTTAGGGTCGCATCATTTAGTTTTTAATCAACGTTTTGCTTGGTCCACAAAGTTTGAGGTATGAGGCAAATATGTTGAGCCTGAATCAATCAGTGTATCACAGGTTAAGCAATCAATCATCTGTTGCGATTTTTTGCAGTTTTTTCGCTTATGGCATTGTGACATAACATTCTCAGCCCTTCTTCATAGTTTGGGTTTGCATCGCTCCTGAGGCCAGCACTCAATATTTCCATGTGTGAGGGTTCACTTATTAGCGGGGGAATGTACTGTATATGACATATGAGTCAGAGACTGTATGAGTCATAGACCATTTAGGAAACCCGAAAGAGAGAAGGATGGCATTGGCATTACTCTACAAGTAGGATGAGTCAACATGTTTTTTTTTACTTGCAAGCAAGCACACACACATGTGCACACAGAAATCAGTACCTTGGACAGCAACATCATATTTAGCTTACGTTGATTGGACTAAATTGCTTTTGGGATTTCGTTTTCACTGTATTAGACTAACCATATATGATTTGATGATGTTGAAATGTTAACTTTGAAATGGTGCCTGAATAGTGGAGGCAGCTTCTGTTTTCTTTGCAACTTGAGTTAGCCTAACTCAAAGTGGTTCTAAATAAATAGTTGTTTAGTCGTCCGAAAATGTCAGAAACATGAACTTGCTTGACCACGCTGTAGGTCGTGTAACTGTTTATTTCATGCAATATGTTTTGTGGACTTCACCAGACGATGATGCTCTCCAGTTTGGTGACGAAACACAGGTGTGGTTGAATTGATTCTATTGTGTCTTCTTATTGTCTCGGTCTTAGGTCTATATATCACAGTGCCAAGGCATGTGAACTAACAGGTTATAGAACAAACAACACAATTAACACAACACAAAGGTTGTAGTATGGCTATTTTTTCCTGGCTTGGCTTCAACCAGTTATTTTACCCACGCACTGCTACTGTTCTTGACACAATCCCAATCTTCATTTACTCGTTGTGACGCACTGAGGTTCCAAACTCCATTTCAGATGAGATTGATTTTATTTCCAGAATTATCCTATTTACACTCAAAGGGATAAGTTGCTTTTTGGGGGGAGTCACTCTTTAAGGCATCCCATACGGCTTCATTCACATGTGTCTGATTCAGTGGTTACATGATTGACATTAGGCTTAGAGACATAGAGGACAGATGTGTTATTGCAAATTATCAGTAATTTGAATTGAGTTATTATTACTATTATTATTACACCCAATGGTTAACACTTTACATTAAGCTGATAGAAGGCACTATGCATTCATACTTTACATCTTAATATCATGTATTGGTGGACCAAGTACTGTAGGTGAAGAATTTGTCTGTGCCCTTGAGCAAGGCACTTAACCCTAATTGCTCCTGTAAGTCCCTCTGTATAAGAGCATCTGCTAAATTACAAAAATGTAAATGTAAAATGTAAGGTGGTCACCTGTTGAACTTCAAGTGAATCGGTTGTTATATTCGTAATATGTGAGGCACTTAATGCATTTAGTTTGTATAGAGCTTGTTTCTCAGTGGATTTAATGCTCTATCAATACTATTATTTTTTAAATTAGCTTAATCCTTGTCATTTAACGCTTGGCTGCTGTCCAGGGAAGTCATTAAACAAATACAGACTTTTTTTAAATGAATTACCAAAAAGGTTCACTACCTCTGTCTTGACCTACTGTAGAAGGTTGAATGTGTTATTTAATGGTAACAAAGTATGTTCAACTTGCCTCTCAATTAAGTTTCCAATGGGCAAAAACAACGACAGATCAATGAATCTGTCTCATTCTAAAACGTTTAGTCTAACAACAATAGCTTGAAATTCTTGAATCATCATTGTGCATAGCTAGCTTGTATGTCTCCTCAAAGATAACATGTTAGCTAACTAGGAACAGCTACAGAAACAAACTGCAGTGAGCTAACATGCTTTGTTAATTATGTTAGATAAATAGTGAAAACTATGGTAATAAGCTACAGTTATCATGCTTTCTTTCCAACATTTACTGGAAACTACTGTAACAAACTGCAGTGGGCGACCGACCATGCTTTCTATTCAACATGTTAGCTTAATAGCTAAAACTAGCCTACAGTAATAAACTACAGCTAGCTGCCATGCTTCTTGTTCAACCATGAAATGGACCAATGAGTATCCCTTTTTTGCAATGGCATCATAAAACCAGACTGGGGGCATTGTTTCACATGATTCATAATTTATGTGTAAGTCATTGCAATCAAAGAAAACAATTTGTTAATTAACTGTAGTGTTTTATTTAGTCTGCCACTGCATTCCTATGAACTCATCAAGTGACTCACACCACCTACCTCACACCCTCTTGCATTAGAGCATCCATCTATCATAACGGCTGTAATGGAATTCAGAGGAAGAAGGCGAGGACCAAAGCGCAGCGTGGTACGGGTTTGTCATTTTAATTTTCAAGCTGAACACTATACAACAAGCAACAAAAGAACAACCGAAACAGCTCCGTCAGGTGCAAAACACACTAAACAGAAATTAACTACCCACAACCTAAGATGGCAAAACAGGCTACCTAAGTATGATTCCCAATCAGAGACAACAAAAGACAGCTGTCCCTGATTGAGAACCATACCCGGCCGAAACATAGAAATACGTGCCTACTAGCTCTGGTGCGCAACCTTGGAACCACTCCTCCAGGCTGATGACCACTTTAGCCCGGCCCCTCCAGAGTGCAGGCACAGGTCGAACTGGACTGTGGGGGAGCACTGGAGATCTGGTGCATATCAAACGTACCTCTCCCTTAGGCTCAATGCCCACATTCGCCCGGCAAGAGCGAAGCACAGGCATAGGGCAAACTGAACCCTCCCAACGCCCAGGAGACACAGTACGCAGAGCCGCGAACCTGCTGAGGTGTCACAATCCGCCCTGGCTGGATGCCTACTCTCGCATGGCACTTGCGGGGGGCTGGCCTATAGCACTCCGGGCTATGAACACGCACTGGAGACACTGTGCGCTTCATCGCATAACACGGTGCCTGACCAATACCACTATGCTTCCGGTAAGTACGGGGAGTTGGCTCAGGTCTCTCGCCTGACTCCACCAATCTCCCCGGCGCAGGATACCCTGGACCGAACCTGCGCACCGGAGACCAAACGTGCTGAGCTGGCACAATCCCCCGTGGCTGGATGCCCACTCTCGCATGGCACTTGCGGGGGGCTGGCCTATAGCACTCCGGGGGCTGCCTCTCGTGCCCGTTGCGCTGCCTTACCTCATATCGCCTCCACTCAGCTTTAGCTGCCTCCAGTTCTTCTTTGGGGCGGTGATATTCCCCAGCCTGTGCCCAGGGTCCCTTGCCGTCCAATATCTCCTCCCATGTCCATGAGTCCAACACTTTCCACTCCCTGTTAGCCCACTGCTTGGTCCGTTTGTGGTGGGTAGTTCTGTAACGGCATTCAGAGGAAGAAGGTGAGGACCAAAGCGGACCACGCAGCGTGGTACGGGTTTGTCATTTTAATGATAAAGCTGAACACTATACAACAAGCAACAAAAGAACAACCGAAACAGCTCCGTCAGGTGCAAAACACACTAAACAGAAATTAACTACCCACAACCTAAGATGGCAAAACAGGCTACTTAAGTATGATTCCCAATCAGAGACAACGAAAGACAGCTGTCCCTGATTGAGAACCATACCCGGCCGAAACATAGAAATACAAAAACCTAGACATAAAAACACAGAATGCTCACCCAAATCACACCCTGACCAAACAAAAATAGAAACATACAAAGCAATCTACGGTCAGGGTGTGACAACGGCATAATGCATCTTCTTCGATCCCCGGGACCACCCATACGTAGAATGTATGCACACATGACTGTAAGTCGCTTTGGATAAATGCGTCTGCTAAATGGCATATATTATTATTATTATTAACAGTCTAAATGACATAGGAATAAATATTTCTACTTTCATACTAATCCAAGTGCATTACACAAACAATTATACATATAAGGGCACATGGCAAGACACAGATGCAGACACGGGAGGCAGATGGTTCAAGTCTCTGATATTTCTTAGTATCCAAAGGGCAGGCAAGAGAATGGTCGTGGACAGGCAAAAAGCTCATAACAGGGTCAGAGTCCAGCAGGTATAGAGTGGCAGGAAGGCTCGAGGTCAGAGCAGGCAGAATGGTCTGGCAGGCAGGTTCAGAGTCAGGGCAGGCAAGGGTCAAAACTGGGAGGACTAGCAAAAGAGAGAATAGAAAAAGCAGGAGTACGGGAAATACACGCTGGTTGTCTTGCACAAACTGGCACAGAGAGACAGGAAACACAGGGATACATACACCGGGGAAAATAAACCACACCTGGAGGGGGTGGAGACAAACACAAGGACAGGTGATACAGATCAGGGTGTGACAATACAAATCTTAAAGAAAATTATCCAGTCACACTTCAAAAAAAGTGGCCTGGTCCAAAACCAACCCTTCAATCCAGACTGGTCCCACTCATAGAGATGGACTAGAGAGTTCATCTTAAAATAGCTGCTTCTGTGACAGCATGGGCAGCGCCATTGAGGGATATCTCCATTACCTATCCTTTCACAGAAGACGCCATTGCTATGAGCTCTCAAGTACATCTCTATGGTCCCACATTAACACATCTCACTGCGCAAAAACTGGTTAAATCAATAATGTTTCCAAGTCCTTTCAACCCCAAAATGCAATGTGATGATGTTGAATCAATGTGGAAAGAAGATTGGATTTGCAAAATGTCATCACTGTTTTTTTTCACCCAACTTTGAACCTAAATCCAATGACATGGCGACATTTTCTTTATTTCATGTAGAATTTGTGTTAGTTTGCAACTCAACCAAATATAAATAAAAAACTAGACGTTGAACTGACGATCTTAAAAAAAAAACATACAAAGAAAACTAGACTGACTAACTCACTCTAACTTCCTGTGCCCTCTGACATTTCACAAGAGTCAGCAGCAGGCTGTCATAGCCATTTGTCTTCTTAAAGGAAGTGTGTGCCTCCTGAAAGTAATCAGCCGATATGCCACCTGAGAGCCATCCAGCTTCCTTTGCACTGTTTATGGGGAATACCCAGCTCTTGTAAAGCTGCTTACTTTTCAAGACTTTAAACAAGCATCATGCCCATATGTGATTATTACCTTCAAAGCACTTATTTTAACCAATTGCTTTCCTCCAGGTATTAAATGATGTTCTATAAATGCTTGATGAATATTTATTAAATGGGAACATATATGCCCATGTGGCATTTCTGTTTTGCTTACTCGTTTTTCACTCAGTACTGCATGTTGACAATCTTGTGTAACAGAGCATCTTTAACCAGCCTAGTACATATACCGCCTGAAAAAGTCTTAGTATATGCCAAAGTGTGGATTGACTCATAACTTGGCATTAATGTGTTTTTTTAGTGCTCCAAACATGATTAAAAGGTACCAGATATAGCAACTTATTTGCATTGAACATTGGGTATCTGCAGCTTGATAGACATTCAGTCTTTTGTTGTTATTTTTAGATGAATTAATTTGCGGTCCGAGAATATGAAACAGATTAAGCTGATTTCTCTCCACAGACGTTAAAACATGTGGGATTGATCCTCACAATCCTCGCTGAGGCTAAATCGAGATTGTTTCAAGTCCTCAGACTCTCAGGCTGATGGCCAAGCCACAGTTTAATTTCTCACTCTTTGAATTATTTCTGACCCAGATTCCAAATACTCAGAATGTGTGCTGTCATGGAAGTACTTAACGTCATAGGGTATGCATTCTATATCGCTGCATATTTCTTATGACAATAATTAGATCCACAAGAAGATAATAACTCTTACAGGTAATGGTAGGATTAAGTACACTTATGAAGAAAAGGGAGAAGAAGTAAATGATAGTTATGTTACAAAGCTTAACAATCTCATGATACTGGGTTGGGTAGGTTACTATCTAAATGTAATCTATTAAGTTTTCTAGTTATATGTCCAAAGTTTCCCCTTAAGAGGCAGTAGAAGAAGACAAAAATGAATAATACCAATTGAACAGCATATATTGCTGGATAAATCAATGTAAGAGTTTATATAACTTGCAATAAATGGATGTTGCATTTTACTTTATGGGTTGGTTATGTAGGCCTCTAACCCATTACTTTCTACTACAGACAATATTACAATTAGCCTATATATTTGCATTAAAAAAATATATTTCAGATTTCCAGTCATTCCAATTATATAACACCCCTTGATCTTCAGGAATAGGACTTGAAATCATGGAAGTATAGATTAGCCAAATTGTTTTACCTGAGCATAACCAAAATACAAAGGACCCATTACCCTACTCTGTTGTTTATGATTTTGTTGTCATGGAGGACTGATTGGGCTCATTATTTCAAGTTGAAAAATAAATGCTACTCTCATGGAATGACATGCTTTGAGCACTACCGAAAATGTGAAAAATGTATGCCATATTCTACGTTTGCTAAAGGCCTATTGTTTACATTTTTGTTGGTGACACTGATAACTCAATAGTTTGCAGCTTTTTAAGACCATCAAAGTGCATGTGTCCGTTAGGCCTATGAACATTTATTTTTTAACCAGCACAAATTAGATAGGCTGAGATCTGCACAATGCAGCTGTTGCAAGAGCACATTTTTGAGAAACAGACGCCTCACAAGTCCTCAACTGGCAGCTCCATTAAATAATACCCGCAAAATGTAAAGACAAAAAAATGTAAGGCATCTTTGTTTCATGATATATGGAGTTCTGGTGGACTCATTAGTGAAGCTGTGTCATGACTGTTCACTTCGCTTGTAGTTTATCTCTCATCTGAAGTAATATTGAACCTCGTAGTCCTCCCCCTGGGTAGCAAAATTAGCTGGATTGCAGCTTTAACTGTTCACTGTCAACTTACCTTCCTATTAGTTCTAAAGTAGCCTTCTTCACATTGTGAAGCTTCTCTCCAATTACGGCCTCAAATGAAACGACTGCGGTGTCCTGTCACTAGCCCAATTATCCTTTATAACGTGACTCGTAATGGTGGCAAGGCCTTCATTCTGTGTTCTTCATACTTTGGCTATAACAGCTCGCCACAACTCATACTTAGCCATGTACTGACAACCACCAGGCTTAATTTTCATTTCCTCATAGACATTATATCCAATCTCTTCTCAAAGTAATTTGAAAATCATGATATTAGCTGGTCTTTAAAATGTATCTACAACATAATAATTGGCTTTGGAACCAACAAAATTATAGGGGAGGTGAAGCTTTGTGTTTACAGTATTTTGATGGCTTTCACTGGTGTACTTTGAATCTTGCATTATCCCAATGCTTGGAGTTGTTCTTCCAGAAAACAATGTTTCCCTGATGTTTGGAGAACACTAATGAGCTAGTTGAATAGAAAAAAAAGGCTGAATACGATGAGTAGTTCCAAATAGTGCACATTAGAAGCTACCCCCACCCCAAAAACTAATACTAAAAATGGATTGGATAATAATTGTGGCAATCATTCCACTTGTAAATAGGTGGCACCAATATGACATTTTGGCAAGACAGATTGATTGACAACGTCTATGTTCACATTCGGCTGTGTACACACAGGCAGGCCAACTCTGATATTTTTTCCCACTAATTGATAGTTTGACCAATCACATCAGATCTTTTCAAATCACATTTTTAGAGATGAGCTGATTGGTCGAAGTACGAATTAGTGAAAAGAATATCAGAATTGGACTGCTTGTGGAAACGCAACAGTCACATTTGCAAACCATTTCCTATGTCAACCACAAGTCAATACTGTCACGCAGATGTTGTTTACTGGAGGTTAATACAAACCCCAAAATAAAATAAATATTGGTTGAAGATGATTGCAGGATATGATTAATGTATATTGAAAAAATACACATCAATCGGCATCTAAATCATAACAAGATCAACAACACCCGCCTGGGTAACATAGAGTACATGTGACATCCAGTAATCATAAAACATGTGGAATGACACTGCTATGCCTTTGAAAAGCTATAACGTGGTTCCTATGTTCCAGCACACACTACCCACATCACTTACAGTAGATAGGCATAGACAGGCTATGAACCCCCAGTGAATTCCAGATGTGCACACAGATGCATGATCGCTAAAGCCTTTAAACAAACGTTCCTGACTGTGTAGAAATGTTTACTGTAAGCATCTACTGTAATTCGATTTGTTTGGAATTACACAGCATGACGAGGGGATGAGTATCGAGGGATGACATTTATCTCATAGATTTAGAAAGGACTTAAGCCCAAACCCCTCTATATTCAAGACATCTGCTTTCAGAAGGGTGGGTCAGGTGGTTCTCTTTGAGCAAACTGAAAGGAGGAAATATACGCTAATATAACATTTTCCCAATTTCAAAATGTATCCAACCTGACATATTTAATATATTTCTTATTTCTTATATTATATTATTATTATTATTACATTATATTATTTCTTATATTTCTTATACAGTGCCTTGCGAAAGTATTCGACCCCCTTGAACTTTGCGACCTTTTGCCACATTTCAGGCTTCAAACATAAAGATATAAAACAGTATTTTTTTGTGAAGAATCAACAAGTGGTACACAATCATGAAGTGGAACGACATTTATTGGATATTTCAAACCTTTTTATCAAATAAAAAACTGAAAAATTGGGCATGCAAAATTATTCAGCCCCCTTAAGTTAATACTTTGTAGTGCCACCTTTTGCTGCGATTACAGCTGTAAGTCGCTTGGGGTATGTCTCCTTTTGCTGCGATTACAGCTGTAAGTTGCTTGGGGTATGTCTCTATCAGTTTTGCACATCGAGAGACTGAAATTTTTTCCCATCCCTCCTTGCAAAACAGCTCAAGCTCAGTGAGGTTGGATGGAGAGCATTTGTGAACAACAGTTTTCAGTTCTTTCCACAGATTCTCGATTGGATTCAGGTCTGGACTTTGACTTGGCCATTCTAACACCTGGATATGTTTATTTTTGAACCATTCCATTGTAGATTTTGCTTTATGTTTTGGATCATTGTCTTGATGGAAGACAAATCTCCATCCCAGTCTCAGGTCTTTTGCAGACTCCATCAGGTTTTCTTCCAGAATGGTCCTGTATTTGGCTCCATCCATCTTCCCATCAATTTTAACCATCTTCACTGTCCCTGCTGAAGAAAAGCAGGCCCAAACCATGATGCTGCCACCACCATGTTTGACAGTGGGGATGGTGTGTTCAGGGTGATGAGCTGTGTTGCTTTTACGCCAAACATAACGTTTTGCATTGTTGCCAAAAAGTTTAATTTTGATTTCATCTGACCAGAGCACCTTCTTCCACATGTTTGGTGTGTCTCCCAGGCGGCTTGTGGCAAACTTTAAATGACACTTTTTATGGATATCTTTAAGAAATGGCTTTCTTCTTGCCACTCTTCCATGAAGGCCAGATTTGTGCAATATACGACTGATTGTTGTCCTATGGACAGAGGCTCCCACCTCAGCTGTAGATCTCTGCAGTTCATCCAGAGTGATCATGGGCCTCTTGGCTGCATCTCTGATCAGTCTTCTCCTTGTATGAGCTGAAAGTTTAGAGGGACGGCCAGGTCTTGGTAGATTTGCAGTGGTCTGATACTCCTTCCATTTCAATATTATCACTTGCACAGTGCTCCTTGGGATGTTTAAAGCTTGGGAAATCGTTTTCTATCCAAATCCGGCTTTAAACTTCTTCACAACAGTATCTCGGACCTGCCTGGTGTGTTCCTTGTTCTTCATGATACTCTCTGTGCTTTTAACGAACCTCTGAGACTATCACAGTGCAGGTGCATTTATACGGAGACTTGATTACACACAGGTGGTTTGTATTTATCATCATTAGTCATTTAGGTCAACATTGTATCATTCAGAGATTCTCACTGAACTTCTGGAGAGAGTTTGCTGCACTGAAAGTAAAGGGGCTGAATAATTTTGCACGCCCAATTTTTCAGTTTTTGATTTGTTAAAAAGGTTTGAAATATCCAATAAATGTTGTTCCACTTCATGATTGTGTCCCACTTGTTGTTGATTCTTCACAAAAAAATACAGTTTTATATATTTATGTTTGAAGCCTGAAATGTGGCAAAAGGTCGCAAAGTTCAAGGGGGCCGAATACTTTCGCAAGGCACTGTATCACCAAAAACTGCAGAGAACTCTCTGGAATCATGTCCCAAACGCAGTGTAATAAATACTAATTCCCAGTGATGCAGTATTCATTTATGTTCTATCTAGTTCACCCATTTGGAGATCCCGTTCAAACATGGAGGTTTTTGAGAAGTCTGGACAGCCAAAGTGTCTCTCTGTATTTACCAGACTTCAGGGTGCTTCTTTACTTAGTGCTCATCAATTTCAAGGAAGAAATCCTTCACAGGGATTTGAAAGTCTTTGCTTTTTCTTCCGTTCGTGAGATCTCTATCCCTTTTATGAAATAGTACACTGTGTTTTAGTCCCGTCTCCAAACTCTTCAGCTCACACACAGTGAATATGAATATGTTGTTTTTCTTATGCCGAACTAGCCTACAATGCAGAGTGATGTTATTTCATCTGTCCTTTCAATGATCGTCTTTCACTTCTCTAAGAAAATTAAGCGTGGTCTTCCTTTATTCTAAGAGAACTTTCTGTCGCATGCTCACTGTGGCGTTAATTACCAGACGTGTCTGTGTGCTTATTGGTTCTGCAGTCTAGATTATGAAGGTGATCTGACAGAGAACAAGCTGCTAGCAGGGCAGGCAGGCAGGTAACACATTAATGATACCCAATTGTTATGAAAGCTTCTCACATGCTCATCTTCACCTCAAGACTTTTCTCAGCTGAGCGTCTCTCCGAAGCTACACATTTTAAAATCATTAATTCTCTTGAGATATAATTGACATATGAGTCATTGATGGAACATCTACATCTGTTCTTTGGTCTCATGGTGACATATCGCTATACTTTGGTATTCTCTCGCTTTCATTTATTTGAGAAAATGAAGACAGATTTGACAGGGTGAAATCCATTTCAAACTCAAGAGCTCTCCCCTCTCTCCCCCCCGGATAGCATATTATATGCGCGCATGTCTCCCAGAATGAATTTGCATAAGATGGTGCTCAGATGATGATCACTGCTTTGATCCAACTGCATGCAAGAGAATGCAAAGTGAGTTTGATCTGCCGATTCATCTGTGATCAAGAAACATGGGAGGATTTCTGGGGAGTAAGGATATGCTAGGGATGGAGAAAAAACAAGACAAGACTTAACAATATGTGTCAAATGGTAGATTGCAAAGGGGGAGGAGTGACGGAATATGGGGGGCTGTGAGTGAATTCAAACCAAATATTTTACTGGTGATTAGAAAGAGGAAGACAGTGGAGACAGTGACCTTTAGCTTCCTTGGAACACACTAAGTACGCATAGAGCATATACAGGTCATCTGCGTTTTGGGAACACAAGGAAAATAAGGAAATTAGACGCAGTTCATAAACAGTATTTATACTGTAAATACTCTACAGGTTGATTATTCAGCATTTATTTAGGACTATATAAGTCATTCAATATCATCAGCAAAACCACTGCGTTGTATTCCCATTCCTCAAATAGGAAAACATTTACTAAAATATTCTGTAGAAGACTGTTGTGTCTGTGAAAACAATAGTGACTTGGGGCTTCTAATGCATTATTGCAGTTGTCTTACTTGATTTAATACTGTTTATTTGTTAATACTGCATATTTGGAGAGTTTGCAATAACAGTAGTGTTATTGTTTTACATAAATAATATATATATATATACAGCGCATTCGGAAACTATTCAGACCTAATGATGTTACAGCCTAATTATAAAGTTGATTGTTTTTCAATTTCCCCTCACCAATCCACACACAATACCCTATAATGACAAAGCAAAAACAGGTTTCTGCAAATGTATTTACATTTTTTTTTAAATATAACATTTACATAAGTATTCAGACGCTTTACTCAGTACTTTGTTGAAGCACCTTTGGCAGAGATTACAGCCTCGAGTCTTCTTGAGTATTACGCTACAAGCTTGGCACACCTGTGTTTGATGAGTTTCTCCCATTCTTCTCTGCAGATCCTCTCATGCGCTGTCAGGTTGGAACGGGGAGCATCAATGCACAGCTATTTGCAGGTTTCTCGAGAGATGATCGATCGGGTTCAAGTCTGGGCTCTGGCTGGGCCACTCAAGGACATTCAGAGACTTGTCCTGAAGCCACTCCTGCTTTGTCTTGGCTGTGTGCTTTGGGTTGTTGTCCTGATGGAAGGTGAACTTTCGCCCCAGTCTGAGGTCCTGATCGCTCTGGAGCAGATTTGCATCAAGGATCTCTCTGTACTTTTCTCTGTTCATCTTTTCCTCAATCCTGACTTGTCTCCCAGTCCCTGCCACTGAAAAACATCCCCGCAGCATGATGCTGCCACCACCATGCTTCACAATAGGGATGGTGCCAGGTTTCCTCCAGACGTGACGCTTGGTATTCAGGCCAAAGAGTTCAATCTTGCTTTCATCGGACCAGAGAACTTTGTTACTCATGGTCTGAGAGTCTTTGGGTGCCTTTTCACAAACTTCAAGCGTGCTGTCATGTGCCTTTTACAGAGGGGTGGCTTCCGTCTGGTGAGGCCTACCATAAAGGCCTGATTGGTGGAGTGCTGCAGAGATGGTTGTCCTTCTGGAAGGTTCTCCCATCTCCACAGAGGAACTCTGCAGCTCTGTCAGAGTGACCATCAGGTTCTTGTTCACCTCCCTGACATGGCCCTTCTCCCCGAATTGTTCAGTTTTGCCTGGCGGACAGCTCTAGGAAGAGTCTTGGTGGTTCCAAACTTCTTCAATTTAAGAATGATGGAGGCCACTGTGTTTGCTTTGTCATTATGGTGTATTGTGTGTAGGTTGATGATGGAAAAAAATAATGTCATCTATTTTAGAATAAGTCGTTAACGTAATAAAATGTGGAAAAAGGGAAGGGGTCTGAATACTTTCCGAATGCACTGTGTATCACATTACGATGGGCATACAGATGTAGGATCTTCATTTGATCACTCTTTTGTTGCTGAGAATTTTCCTACGCTGCAGGAAATGCAGATCAAATAAAATTTTCTTGTTTTCATACATATATTTAGCAGATTTTATTGAGGGTGTAGTGAAATGCTTGTGTTCCTAGCTCCAGCAGTGCATTAATATCTAACCATTCACAACAATACACACAGATCTAAAAGTAAAAGAATGGAATTAAGAAATATATACATTCTAGGATGAGCAATATCGGAGTCCGGAGTATAAATATA